>NC_058415.1:84930501-85043461 GCF_002201575.2 Neomonachus schauinslandi | reverse complement strand
GGGAGAGGAGGGAGGAGGGAGAGAGAGAGAGGGAGGGAGAGGAGGGAAGAGGGAGGGAGAGAGAGAGAGGGAGGGAGAGGAGGGAGGAGGGAGAGAGAGAGAGGGAGGGAGAGGAGGGAGGAGGGAGGAGTGACAGGAGGGGACCAGGACAGAGGCAAGAGGGAAGTGAGAGGCAGAGAGAGGAGAACCCAACTTTGGGGATTGCCTAGCTCTGCCACTCTGCTGTCCTCAGGGAGGCTGACACCGAGGGGCAGCAACTGCCCCTCCACCGGAGGTGACCCTCCCCCACCACTGCGGCCGGGAAGCCCCCTACCCCCACCCCGTGGTACCAAGAAATCAAAGACAGGAGTTATTTGGGTGCAAGTGTTCCTCATTCTGAACAGAACCATTAATGTATTCTAAAAAGCTTTTTAGCTGTGGCCTGCTCTGCATGTTATTAATTTCTTTATTACAGATCTTGTTATTTTCAGAGGTCCCCGGGGACCCATTAACAATGGGTTTTTATGGGAAAGAAGTCGCCTAAAGTGGCGGGAATAACTGTTCCTCAGCCCTGAGTCAGTAATCGGAGTTGCACCAAGGATAATGCAGGCTGTTTTAATTTCCAAAATAGCAACAGTGCAGACATTTAATTGCAGTTTTATGCCCTTTTTTCATGCTGCCGAGTGTAAAATATGTGACCAGTAATATATAACAGCTAACCACTGAGCCACAGCCTGCCCCCGCTGCCTCATCTCTCCTGGAGAGGGACGCAGGGAGGAAGGAAAGCGGCAAGGGGAGCAGAAGGAAAGGAGAGAGAGAAGACCCCAGGTGAGTTTGCTTGAGCTCAAACCGCTGGATGGATTCAGTTCTGCCTCTCGTCCTCTCACATCCTCTCCGATCCTTCCTCCAACTCAGCATCCTTGATTTGAAACTTCATATTGCATCACCCCTCCCCCATTTTTTTTTTCCTGTGGCTTCAACATCCCCCACAAGTTGTAAGCACCTGGCCCAGGTGACCACAGGTGACCAGGTATGATAAGGTTGTCCTCTGTCACAAGTTCCCTTTCCTGCCCTCCCCCAAACCCTGACCTTCAAATGCACCAAGGAAATGACCACACCAATGAAAATGCACCAATGGACCTGACCAGTGACATCCGCTTGTGCCTTTTCCTGTGTACCCACCCTGACCCCCAAGAGAGGCACTAGCCCGCTCGTCCTTGCTGTCTTGACTCCCCTCCTGCTTGGCTGAGCCTGCTCCCCTGGGCTGTTTTTCTAGGACCATGGGTATCTTACACTTCATTACACTAAACCTCTCCTGGGCACCATCACCTAAAAGAACACAGAACAATCTCTGAATGTGGCAACATACAGGAAATCTTTCCTGAGTGAACTGCGTAGGTCTGTGGGGTGAGGTTGTAGGGATGCCCAGGCAGCTGGCTCAGTGATGAGCTTCCCGCTGGTGAGTGTTAGATCTGGTGAGCTGAAAGGCTACTTGTCTTGTGGGTACCAGTAGCCTGCATTTCTTTTCTGGTCCCTTCTTCCTTTAGGGGCCATTAAAACCGTGTAATGTGTGAGCTCCCAGAAAGCTGACATTGCGTTAGTGCTGAAGCCTAAATGGGTGTGTGGCACATGGTGAAAATCTACAGAGTTGATGACAAGGATTTCCATTTTCCTCTTTAGTTCCTGCCATCCTGGCACCCAAGAATGGAGCACCCATGCTCCTTCCGTGCATATAGCTCTACTCTTTCTCTGTTGCTCTCTTCTCACTAGTAGAGAGCAACTCTCCAGAGTTCTCCGATTTAACAATACCAACTGAGGGAATTTTGTGCCTAGGCTTTGCATGAACTCCCTTCTCTGAGAACTGCCCCTGGATTTCCAGGGGAGGGCACCCAGCTCTTTTACCAGGAGACTTGTGCCCCTTGGGCATAGCTAACTGGACCAGGTGTGGACACATGACCCAAGCTGAGATTTTTCACAGAACAAAGGAGTCTTAATCAATGGCTGAAATTATAACTTGTAAAGTCAATCAGAGAAAGACAATTATTATATGGTTTCACTCAGAAACAGGGCAGAAGACCATAGGGAAAGGGAGGGAAAACAGAATGGGAAGTCATCAGAGAGGGAGAAAAACCAAGAGAGACTCTTAACTACAGGAAATAAACTGAGGGTTGCTGGAGGGGAGGTGGGTAGGGGGATGGGGTAACTGGGTGATGGGCATTAAGGAGGGCATGTGATGCGATGAGCATCGGGTGTTATATGCAACTGATAAATTATTGAACACTACATCTGAAACTAACGATGTATTATGCTTTGGCTAATTGAATTTAAATTAAAAAATTATAACTTGTAAACTTACAAGCTATAGAGTCATTGTATTTCCTGTGCTGGAATGTTCTGTCGTTAACTTGGTTAAGCTAAGAACTACCTGTCGCAGAAACTCTTTCCAGAGTAGAATTGTCTAAAAGAGGAATGTGGAGGTGGAGATGTGTTAAATGCACTTGTTCTATGATGGTTTTTGTGGTCAAATACGGTGATGACAGATGCCAAGGTGTCCAGAGGATCATGTTGCTTTTGTCCTTAGTTCTATTAACATGGAGTATAACATTGATTGATTTTCATATGTTGAACCTGTCTGTATTCCTACAGCAAATCCTACTTGGTCATGGAGTACATATTTTTAAGTTGATGAATTTGGTTTCCTAGTATTTTGTTAAGGATTTTTACATGTATATGCATAGGGGATATTGGTCTATAGCTTTTCTTTTCATGTGATGTCTTTGTCTGGTTTTGGTATCATGATAACTCTAGCTTCACAGAATGAGTGAGAAAAGTTTTCTCTTCTTCTATTTTTTGGAAAAGTTTGTGAAGGATTTATGTTAACTTTTCTTTAAAAATTCAGTTGAATTCACTGGTGAAGCCATCTGCTCCTAGGCTTTTCTTTGTGGAAAGTTTTTGATTACTAATTCAGCCTGTTTACTTGTTACAGGTCTATTCAGTTATTCAACTTAAAAAAAAAAAAAAAAGCCTGGGGCACCTGGGTGATTCAGTCGGTTAAGTGTCTGACTCCTGATTTTGGCTCAGGTCATGATCTCAGGGTCGTGAGATGGAGCCCTGCACTGGGCTCTGTGCTGGGCTTGGAGCCTGCTTAAGATTCCCTCTCTTCCTCACTAAAAAAAAAAAAAGCCAGTTTCAATAGTTCGTGTCTTTCTAGAAACGTGCCCATTTCATCTAGATTATTTAATTTGTTCGTAGTATTCCTTTATAATCTTTTTTTATTTCTGCAAGATCAGTAGGGCTCTCTCCTCTTTAATTTCTGAATTTAGTAATTTGAGTCTTCTCTGGGAGTGGGACTTTGAAGGGGCATTTTACCGTAGTTGCAGGGAAAGGGCTAGTGCAAACCCAAGGAGAGGGGAGATGAGAATAGTGAAAGTTAAAATGCCATAAAGCTTGCTGTTCTTACTGAGATGCAGCTATTGGCTTTAAAAAAATAATAATAAATGCTTCCCAGATTGCTGCAAGCCTTTGGTTAATTTCCCAAGTTCTGAAAAAGTTGTTTCTGACAATTTTTGCCAGTGTTTTCATTACTTTTATGGAGGAGGGAATTTTCAGAGGTCCTTAAAATTGCCATTTTTGCTGATGTCATTCCTCCTTTTTCTTAGAGGTACATAAAATAATAGTGTTTCTTACAATTGATGACATTTTAGATTTGATAAAATATAGTAAGCCTTAGCTGTAAAACACAGCTAACTAACTAATGAGAGAGTTAAGAATAAGGTGACATTAAATGCTGGACAATAAAGAAATAGATGATGGGATTGATATATAAATTAAATATCTTAGTCCTTACATTGTTATGAAAAAAATAGAGATATTGATTATCTTGACTTTGTTACATCAGTTACTTATGTTAAGATATAAAAATAACTACTCAGGTAAGAGAAAGAGAACATATAACTTATGAACCAATTAAAAGGAAAACGGAAAATGATTAATTCAATGCAAGGCAGGAAGAAAAGAAAGAACAAAGAAAAGCCCAGTGAAAAGACACACAAAGACACAAAATAGATGTTATAAATAATTACAAATAAAACAATAATCACAATAAATGTAAATACATTAAACTCACCCATTAAAAGATAGTTTTTCATATTGGCTTGAAAATTCAGCTCCATATCCGGGGGACCTGGGTGGCTCAGTTGGTTAAGTGTCTGACTTTTGATTTCTGCTCAGGTCATGATCTCAGGGTTGTGAGATCAAGCCCCTGCATGGGCTCAGCACTAAGCTCAGAGTCTGCTTGGGATTCTCTCTCCCTCTTCCCTTCCCCCCACTCACAAGTGCTCTCTCTAAAATAAAAAAAAAAGTCTTTTAAAAAATTCAGCTACATATTCTATTTACACCTTTAAAAATGAAATAGGTAATAGTAAATGTATAGATAGAAATATACAGTAATAAGTAGATACTAACCAAAAAGCAGCTGGTATAACAACGTTCATACTAAATGAAGAAAGCTTTAAAGAAAAGAGGATTAAGAAAAGTGGGTGAACTTCCCAGGAAAAGATATTACTGAACTTGATATAGCCTAGAATGCATTAAGCAAAAATTGACAAATCCCCAATTATACTAGATTTTAACACATTTGAGATGGAATAAGAAAAAAAAAACTAGTAAGGATAAAGAAGATATGGAAGACTAGATAATAGTATTAACTATTAGTTAATATAAAGAACCCCTGTAGAATTCTGAATGTAGCAAATGGAGAATATATATTCTCTTCATGTATATATGGAATGCTTATAAATATCAACCTATTCTATCATGTAAAAAAAGACTCAAAAAATAATGAAGAAACACTATCCCACAGAACTCATGAAATTAGAATTTAATAATAAAGGCTAGTCAGAGTGGGAAAACATCTCCAAATAATTAATGCATTAAATCAATTATACATATTTATAACTGAAAAAACCCAAATATTTATAAATGAACAACTAAAACTCTGCATGCCAAAACTTGTAGATAGTGTCAAAGTGGAAATTAGAGAGAAAATTATAGCCTTGAAATAACTTGAACCAAATTCTCAACTCAAGTAGATTTTTTAAAAATGAACTAGAACAACAACAACAACAAAAACAACAGAAGTTAACAACAAAATCAAAAGTTAACTCTTTGAAAAGACTAATAGATAACGTTAAGGTTAATGAAGGGGGAAAAAAGAAATTTTTAAAAAGGGACATAAGTACAGACACAATGGAAATGAAAAGGATCATAAAGGAATGCTTTGAATGACTCTATGCTAATACATTTTAAACTTGTATGGAATAGACATCTGTTTTATAAATCTAAAATTGATCAGTATTAGCTTCAGAAAAAAATAGAAAACACAAATAGACCTATAACCACTTAAGAATTTGACCTAAATTAAAACATCAGAACTTGGATATTTTCCAGATGTTTTACCAAAATTCAAGAAACAGGTAACTCCTGTCTCGAACTGTTTCATGAATAGAAAGAGAATAAAGCTTCACCAACATCTCCTTTTCTGTGGCGGAGATAACTTTGATACCAGAATTGGAAAAAAAGAGTATGAGAAAGAAAAATGATAAGCCAGCTTCACTTAAGAACACAGATGCAAAAATCCTTTAAAAATGTTAGCAAGGGGCACCTGGGTGGCTCAGTTGGTTGAGCATCTGCCTTCGGCGGGTCATGATCCCAGGACCCTGGGATCGAGACCCTGCATCAGGCTCCCTGCTCAGCGGGGTGCCTGCTTCTCTCTCTCCCTCTGCCACTCCCCCTGTTTGTGCTCTCTCACTCTCTCTCAAATAAATAAATAAAATCTTGGGACACTGGGTGGCTCAGACGGTTAAGCATCTGCCTTGGGCTCAGGTCATGATCCCAGTGGTCCTGGGATGGAGTCCTACATCAGGCTCTTCGCTCAGCGGGGAGCCTGCTTCTCCCTCTGCTTGCCTCTCCCCCCGCTTGTGCTCTCTCTCTCTGACAAATAAATAAATAAAATATTTAAAATAAATAAATAAATAAATAAAATCTTTAAAAAAATAAAATAAAGGTACATCCAGACAATGGAATAGTATCCAGAGCTAAAAAGGAATGAACTATCAAACCATGAAAAGTCATGGAGAAAGCTTAAATGCACATTGTTAGGTAAAAGAAGCCAATCTGAGAAGGCTACATACTGTTTGATTCCAATGATATGAAATTATGGAAGAGAAAACTATGGAGATAATTAAAAAAAAAAAAAAAAGGAGTGGTTTCCAGGGGTGGGGTGGAGAGATTTTTAGGGCAGTGAAAATACTCTGTATGCTATTATAATGATGGCCATAGGTCATTCTACATTGGTCTAAACCCACAGAATGTACACCATGAGAGAACCCTAAGGTAATCTATAGACTTTGGATGATTATGATGTGTCAAAGTAGTTTCACCTTTGGTTTAAAAAAAGTACCATTCTGGTGAATAAACGTTAATAATAGGGAGGCTATCTATGTGTGGGGGCAAAGAGTATAAGGAAAATCTCTGTACCTTACTCCTAATTTTGTTGTAAACACAAAACTGCTCTAAAGAATTTGCCCTTTTAAAAAATATTGTCTTAAAAAAAAAAAAAGGAGTGCCTAGGTGGCTCAGTTGGTTAAGCGTCTGCCTTTGGCTCAGGTCATGATCTCAGGGTCCTGGGATGGAGCCCCACATCAGGCTCCCTGCTCGGCGGGAAGCCTGCTTCTCCCTCTCTCCTGCCCCTGCTCTTGCTCTCTCTTGCTTTCTCTCTCTCAAATAAATAAATAAACTCTTTAAAAAAAATAAAAAAAGATGGGTGCCTGGGTGGCTCAGTTGGTTAAGCGACTGCCTTCGGCTCAGGTCATGATCCCGGAGTCCCGGGATGGAGTCCCGCATCGGGCTCCCTGCTCAGCGAGGAGCCTGCTTCTCCCTCTGACCCTCCCCCACTCAAGTACTCTCTCTCTCTCTCTCTCTCATTCTCGCTCTCTCAAATAAATAAATAAATCTTTAAAAAAAAAAATAAAAATAAAAATAAATAAAAAAGAAAAGAAAAAATACATGGAAAAAACAATAAGAAAGGTAAGAATATATTTGACACTATTCATTTTTTAAAAATATATCTATTAATGGGCACCTGGCTGGCTCAGTCAGTAGAACATGTGACTCTCAATCTCGAGCCCCACATTGGGTATGGAACTTACTTAAAAAAAATAAAATCTAGGGGCACCTGGGTGGTTCAGTAGGTTAAGGGTCCAGCTCTTGGTTTCAGCTCAGGGCATCATATCAGGGTAACGAGACTGAGCCCCACGTCGGGCTCTGCTTATCCGTCTCTGCCCCTCCCCCTGCACGCTCGCTCTCTCTGTCTCTCAAATAAATAAATAAAACCTTAAAAAAAAAAAAAAGACTCTCCCTCTCCCCCTCCCCCTGCTCAAGTAAATAAAAATTTTTTTAAATAAAGTCTTCTAAAAATAAATAAAATCTTAAAACTTTAATATTTTATTTTATTTTTATTTTTTAAAGATTTTTACATTTTTATTTATTTGAGAGAGAGAGAGACAGCGAGAGAGGGAACACAAGCAGGGGCAGTGGGAGAGGGAGAAGCAGGCTCCCCTCTAAGCAAGGAGCCCAATGTGGGGCTCGATCCCAGGACCCTGGGATCATGACCTGAGCTGAAGGCAGACGCTTAACGACTGAGCCACCCAGGCGCCCCTACTCTAATTTTTTAAATAATAAAAATAAAAATATATCTAAGGTCCTGCTCTTATAGAGCTTACACTGTAGTGGAAGAGGCAGACAAAAACAAACCAATAATTTATAATATGTCGGTCCTAAAAAAAAAAAATGTAGGGGAAGGGGGATAAAGGAAGCTGTGTGCATGTGCATGTGGGTGTTATTTTATATGGGGTTAAAGAAGGCCTCACTGATTCAATGATATTTGAAAAAGGCCTGAAGTTCCTGAAGGAGTGAACCAGGTGGGATAAGGTAGTTCTAGGCAGTGGGAATAGCAAGTAAAAACATCTTTTATATAATTTTTTATGTAGAAAATCCAAAAAATATACATCATTAGAACTAACAAGAATATTTGCCAGGGTTGCCAGATACAAGATAAATATTCAAAAACTGCTGGGGCTTCTATGCAATAGCAGCAGCCAATTAGGACACAGAGTGTGAAAAAGAAAAAGATTTCATTTACAATGGCAACAAAACCAACATAACTATGACTAAATGTAACAGAAGATACACAAGATCTATGTAAAAATGAATTATATATCTTTACTGATCTAATAAAACTGAATCTAATAACATCTAAAAATAATATCTAAATAAATCATTTATGTTTATCAGTGGAAAGGCTCAGTGTTGTAAAGATAGTGAGCCTCCACATATTAATATAGAAATTAAATGGAGGGCACCTGGGTGGCTCAGTTGGTTAAGCGTCTGCCTTCGGCTCAGGTCATGATCCCAGGGTCCTGGAATCGAGTCCCACGTCGGGCTCCTTGCTCAGTGGGGAGCCTGCTTCTCCCTCTCCCTCTGCTGCTCCCCCTGCTTGTGCTCTCTCTGTCTGTCAAATAAATAAGAAATCTTAAAAAAAAAAAAAAAAAGAAATTAAATGGAATTCCAACCAAAGGCACAGCAAGGCTTTCTGACGAAACTTGGTAAACTAATCTTAAAATTTGTATGACGATAAGGGCCAAGAATACCTGAGACAATTTTGAAGAGGAACAAGAGGATAGGGAGACACTTAGCCCTACTCTATTAGGGTGATAGTAGCTGAAACAAACCTCAACACCTTTATGACTCAAACATGATAAAAGTTTATTTCTGGCTTTATAAATCCCAAATGGATGTTCCTGATCAGTGGGCATCTCTCCCTCAAGCAGCAAGTTGTAGACCCAGTCTTCTTCCATTTCTGGTTCCCATCTTTCAAGGTCACCACGCACGCTCGCATCAAGCTGGTGGAAAAGGAAAGAGAATGAAGGATCACGAATGGAAGTTTTTGTAAGCAATGCCTCGAACTGGTGTACGTTGTTTCCATTCACATCCCCGGCCAGAACTCACTCATGTGGCCACACCTACAGCCAGGGAGGCTGTGAGACAGAGCCCAGCTGTGGTCCCAGAAACAAGAGGAAATAGGTATGGTGAAAAGCTAGCCAGTCTCTGTCATACTTGCCATATGTCCAGATTTCTTAGACAGATATTATCATCTAAACTGTGTGGAAGGGCACAGGGATAAACAAAGAGATCAACAGAACGGGAAACATAGCCCAGAAACTGAATTACACAAGTATTGGAAGTCCCTATATGATGGGGATAGCTTCACAATTCAGGGCGGAAGTGCGGAACCACGTAATGTATGATACTGGGACAACTGGCCATCTCTATGGGAGTCAATGTAAAAAAATATGTATGGAAGGCCATACACAAAAACCTAGATGACTTGAGGTCTTAAATGTAAGAGAGCAAAGACTTTAAAATAATTAGAAGAAAGTATCAGAGAATATCTTACGGTTTTGTTTAGGGAAAGATTTCTTGAACATGGGAAAGACAGAGAGAAAGGAGGAAACACCAACCGTGGAGGAAAAGACTGATACATTTGACTCTCCTTTCTGCCTCATTGTTTTGTCTATTACTGTGCCCAAACCACTGTAAAGAAAGATGCCCTCGGGGCGCCTGGGTGGCTCAGTCGTTAAGCGTCTGCCTTCGGCTCAGGTCATGATCTCAGGGTCCTGGGATCGAGCCCCGCATCCAGCTCTCTGCTCCGCGGGAAGCCTGCTTCTCCCCCTCCCACTCTCCCTGCTTGTGTTCCTTCTCTCGCTGTATCTCTCTCTGTCAAATAAATAAAATCTTTAAAAAAAAAAAAAAAAAGAAAGATGTCCTCAATGAAAAAATTTTTTAAATCACAAGAGGAAACATTCCCAAAGTAGAAAACTGTAAAGGATTAATATTCAGGTTACATAACGAACTTCAATAAGATAAAGGCATACAACCAGCAGAAGAGTGGATAAAGGATATGAATAACTAATACGCAAAGGAAAAAATGGAATTTCCTATGAAAAATGAAAAGATGCCCAACTTCACTCATAATTATGGAAACACACACACACACACAAAGGTCAACAATAAGATACCAGATCACATCAATGAAATGGGCAAAAATTTAAAAGTCTGGCAGTACCAAGTATTCTTAGTAAAGATGTGGAGAGATGAAGACTCTTGCACACTGTTGGTGGGAGACAAATTAGTGCAAATACTTTGGAGAGCAATTTGGAAATATAGCTTGACAATATACACATCCTGGGACCCAGCAATTCCTCCCCTTAGTATATGCCCCAGAAACATTTTGCTCCTAGACACAATGAGACATGCTGGAGGATACTCATTGGAGGATTATCTACAGTTGCAACAAAATTAAGAAACAATCTGTTTGTCTACCAATAGCAGAGTAAATAAAGAAAGTATGGTGTTTTTGTGCAATGGGCTATTCTTCAGGTAAAATGAATGAACCTGGGCTACATGTAACAGCATGAACAAATCTTGGGAAAATAATGTTGAAAGCAAGTTGAGAATGATCCTGTTCATGTAAATATGAACAATGGCAGGTAACAGCTCATTTAAAAATTAAAAATATACAAAATAATACTATATTTTTATGGATAGCTACATAGCGAACGTACAAAAATGTGGATGGGCAGGACACACACCAACTTAGTTACGTATGAGTTAGTGCCAGTGAAGACAGTAATGAAAAAGAATTAGGATGAGAGCAAAATCAGATAGAAGTAATATGGCAAAATGTTCATGGCTGCTAAGTATGGGTGATGAGCAGAAAGGTTTTATTATATTATCCCCTATTCTTCCATGTGTGAAATATTTTAAAATTTTATTTTTTAAAAATATTTTATTTATTTATTTGACAGAGAAAGAGATAGCGAGAGCAGGAACACAAGCAGGGGGAGTGGGAGAGGGAGAAGCAGGTTTCCCTCAGAGCAGGGAGCCCAATGCGGGGCTCGATCCCAGGACCCTGGGATCATGACCTGAGCTGAAGGCAGACGCTTAACGACTGAGCCACGCAGGCGCCCTATGTTTAAAATTTGAATAAAATAATTTCTAAAAATCTTAGGGAAGGATTCTGGTTGGTCTATCCTTGATCAGTCGCCCATTTACGAAGCAATCAACTGGAAGAAAATTGCAGTTCTGGGTATAGCTATATATACGCAGAATTCTGGGGATGCAGATAGTGTGTCCTTGAGAAGGAAGAGAAGTAGCACAAGCAATACCAAAGATGCCTACGCTGTGCTGGTCCCCGGGGCATAAGCAGCCAGGATATCTGGGATATTAACCCAGGAACAGATTAGAATCCCCAAGGAGCTTCTTTCAGGAATCAAACCCAAACCTGCTGAGTCAGAATTTCCCAGGCATTCACATTTCCAAAAAGCCTGCCAGTTGGTTCTGATGGGAAATCTTAAAGAATAATCATCTAAGGCCTTGGGTTCAAACCACGGGGTTGCATCCCTGACTCAGGTGAGCAGGGCCCAAGCTTTTACCCACCTAACATGTGCCTGGGTAGGGACTCCTTCAGTTTGAGAGACAGCCTGTGGACAAAGGAGAGGACACACATAGGTAGACTAGTTTCTAGGAACGCCCCATTTCCAGACTTCATCCTCCAATAATACCCTTGACCTTAACCACCCACCCTGGTTCCTCTGGAATTTGGCAATAGGAGGTACATTGGGGAGAGAGGAACTTGAGCTCCCCCTAGAGGCCAAAAGTGTTAATGTTGGTGATTCTCCAAAGCTCTTCTGCGTGGTTAAAAATAACAATAAGTAAAACAATGGCTTCCAGGGCAATTACTAAATGCCAGACACTGTGCAGAAATGAAGTGCCTAAAGTCCCTAAACTAGGGGGTGGCAAATTCGGGATTCGAACCCAGGTCTGTCAGACTCCCAGGGCCGTAGCATGGGGAATCTTGAGTCATTAAAGATCCTCCACAGTGTGGCAGCAACCAGCCTCCTCTCCTTACGCCTGCCCGCAGTGACACCCTAGAGTCTACTCTTCTCCAAGTACACGGAGCATCACGTGGTGGCTGTGATGCTGTTGATGCCCTCATGCCCTTCTTATTGTTGCCTTCCTGCCTGGTGTCCCCTGAGTATCCTTCCTACCAAAACATCTATGTGGCAAGTCCTAATTGTTCTTCAGGGCTCTGCAGAATGTATACCGCCGTTGGTTGCTTACCTGTCTCCCCCATTCCGCTGTGCACTCCCAAGAGCGGGCATCGACTTACTCATCTCTGTGCCCCCAGCTGATGAGCGGAGTAAGGGGGTGAGCAAATACACGAATGAGTGAACGAATGAATGGTATTGGCGATGACAAGCAAATGGCAGCAGTGGCAGAGGGGGATGCGTGCCTGTAACCATAGTAACGATGATGTTGCTGTGTGATAGTGCTAGAGGTTGGTAACCATGGCAACACTGACAGTGAGGCCTGTTTGGACAGTACTAGCTCTGTCCACTGCCTGTCCATGCTAAGCCTGACCTGCTCAGGGGCCAAACAGGGTGATGCACGCAAGCAGCAACTGTTATCCTGCTCCCAAGACCCCCCGCCCCTCCCCAGGGCTGAATTTCACAGTGGTCGCATCCTCTTTCTGAGTGGCCCATGAGACTCCTGGAAAACCGTGTTGGGGACGAGGGGGTACAGTCTGCCTGGATGTGTGTATATGTGCGCAGGCAAGAGGCAGCTGGATGGGCAAATGTGTAGGGTGTAGCTTGCGCTCAGGCTAGTCTTGTTCTCAGGGGAAGGGTCTGCAGCAAGTGTATTAGGGGAAGAGGGACAGCCCCCTATATGAGTGGGGGGCAGCGCCAGAGGCGTGGGGGCGGTGTGTAGGGAGGGAGGGTATCAGTCCATCCCGAGTGTGGCCGCAGTGCGCTGTTTGTGGGAGGGACGACGCGGTGTGTGTGCGTGTGTGTGTGCGTGTGCGCGCGCGCGCGCGCTGGAACTCTGTCGTGGGGGGCGGGGTTCCGGGGCTGCGGGGCGGGGACCCTTGGCCGCACCGCCTGCGCGGCTGGGGGTGGGGGGTGCTCCGCCCCATCCATCACCCCGAGCGCAGCGAGCAAGGCGGATATCACTGTGTCACGGGCGACTCCGCTCGCAGATCTTATCCTCTTCATTTCCGCCTGAGCCCAAACCGCCCGCGCTGGCTCCCTGAAGGCTCCATCCATCATGGGGGAACGCGGGGGGCTGCACGGGGTGTGGGGGGGCCTCTCAGACGGCGCGGAGAGGGAGGGGCAGCAGGAACCAGAAGCACCGTCCGACACCGGAGGAAGGACAAGTGGGGGCTGGGCGGACCTCTGAGTCCGCGCTTTCACGTGGAGGAGGGGACGCTGTCTGCCCCGGAGCGGACGAGGGACAAGGAGCCCGCCGGGGCCCTAGCCGGGGACACTCGGCAGGTTGCTGGGGTCCGGACCCCTGGGTGCCTGGCCTCTCTCTCCCACGCTGAGGGGCAGCGTGGGGAGCGTGGAGCGTGACTGCATCCCAGGCCTGGGGAGGGGGTGCTGAGCGCGGGGCCCGCACCTGGACCCTGCGGGGCGACCCGGGGCCCGGGCCGCGCGGGCGGGGGCGGGCTCCCCGAAGAGAGGCCTTATTTCATTTCCCCGCGCTGCTGAGGTTTCTGCGCAGTGTCTCTCTCACCTCTTTAAATTTTACGGCGCTTGGCTTGTGGCCGCCGGGCCCCGCCCCGGGGAGGAAGCGGGTGCTGGGTCTGGGAGCCTGCCCGGGGCCGAGAGGTGGCCCCAGCAGGCAGGGCGCGGGTCAGACCCGGGGCGCCCAGACTCTGCAGGGGCGCCCGGCCTGCGACCCCCCTGTGGTTCCCCGGGACCTTCCAGGAAGGGGGTCTGGGCTGTCCTGGCCCAAAGGGCGGGGTTTGCCGAGGAGCGCCTCAGGCCTGGCCTCGTTCCCTTTGCCAGACTCCTGGGCTCGCCGCACCTCCCTCCTCCTCCTCCTCCTCCTCCCGGAGTGTTGGGGGGCGGGGTGTGGTGGTGGGGACTGCTGGAAGAGGGAATAAGAGGAGCAAAAATAGATACCAGCCTTGGGGCCCCAGTCGCGTTGCCAAATCCACCCCCCACCCCCCGCCAGATTCCCCTGGAAGCAGGATGGTGCCCCCAAGTCCAGAAGCAGGGTCAAGTACACAAACTTCTGGTCGCTGAGGGCCAGGCCCAGCACCTGCTTGGAGACGAGGTTGGGGGCTGGAGATGAAGGGAGGAGAGTGAAGAGGCCACTGGCCCCCACAGGGTTCCCTCAGGAGACCGAGATGACTCCCTGCCAGGGTCAGTCTGAGGGAGGGGAAGGAGTGTGGCCCTGCTTGCGGGGTGGGGGGGTGGTGAGGGAGAAGAGGGGAGCAGAACAGCGGATGACTGTGAACAAGAGAGGGGGTGTGAGGGAGAGAGAAGGGTGAGCAGGATGTGTGAGGAGGTGGAGTATCTGCGGATCCCATTAAGTGGGGGAGACACTGCCCATAGAAACAGCCAATTCAGGGAGAGTTGCGATTTGCACACAGTTCTGTCTGGCTCCAGAGCCACCTTTCTTAGATTTGCAGTCATCACCTTGACTTCTCAACAATTCACTCCTTATTAATAGAGCCCCAGTCTGCACCACCAAACAGCCACCCACACAACTGTGACAAGTACATAACCAGAAGGAAACAAGGCACAAAACAGAAATTTGGCTCCACTGGCCTGGGAGACACCAGCTGCCCAGGATGCCCCTTGCAGGGCCTGGGGGACACCAGGACTGGTGCAGTTCAGAGCAGGGTGGGGGGAGGGGGGCTGTGGGGGCAGACTGCAGCTGGAACTACCCCCCTGGTGGCTAAAGTCTGCTGGAAGCTTCCAGGCTGAAGAAGGCTCTGAGACATTTTTTTTTCCTCCATTGACCTGGAGAGGAAATGTCCTGGATATCACACTCTAGGGAGCTCAACCACCAGCATCTTTATGAGGAAAATTGGTCACCTCCCCATGACCCAGCCAAGGACTGATATGGCCGCCCCTCCCCTATTCCCACCCCTGCTCCTGCATTCCGTTGGTCTCCTGGTTAATGCTCCCATCTTTTTCACGCTCCTCATGTACAATCTCTCACCACATCCCATTGATTTACCCTTCTAAACATCTCTCAGATCTGTCCCCTTCTCTCTCATCCCTGCCACTACATCGTCCACAGCTCCTATCCATCCTCCATACTGTGATGAAAGTCGGGCCATGTCATACCCTCGTAAAACTCTTTAAGGGCTGCCTGTTGCTCCCAGGATAAAGCCAGAGTTCTCAGCATCCCGTTCAAGGTCTTCAAGCTCTGGCCTGACTCCCCTCTGCGGCCACCTTTCCTGCTTTCCTTGCCTGGCTTTCCTAAAGTCACGTTGATCTTGCCTGCTTCTGAACCCATTGCATGTGATTTCCTCTGCCTGCCGGGTGTCCTTCCCTCCTTTCTCTACAGGACTGGATTCTCGTCACCCTTTGAGGTCCGGCTCACATGCATCCTTCTGCTCAGGGAAGACTTCCTGGAGAGAAAGCCTTTTCTGTACTCTCCTGACCCCTGTGCTCCCTTGTCCCCTGGTTATAATTGGCTGTTAGGGCATGTCTGGCTCTTGCGCTAGACTGATTGCTCACTGAGGGCAGGAGTCCTCATTTATCACAGGAGCCCGAGTACCTGGCGGAAGGATGCATGAGGGATTGCTGTTGAACGAGAAAAGGGAACCTGGTATTGTTTGGGACCTAATACCAGGCTGCCCCCAGCCTGTTTCTAGACTTGCTTGGACCTGGGGCCCTGAGGCCCCCCTAACTGGGGTGTGGGTGAGGAGAAAGGGGCTGGTGAGTAGCTTGTTTGAACATTACCATTTCACACAAATTTTCTTTCCTCTGAGCCTCCCTCACACTGCCCCTCAAGGCTGCAGAAGACCTACCTGTAATGAGGTCTCAAGATTCAGAAACGTTCACTCACGGCCTGTGGCTTTTGCATCTCATAGGATGACTGGTTGTCATGGCAACCTGAGCGCAGGAAGTGCCTGCTGGCTCCCTTCCCAGGGTGGGAGCAGCCGGCTGAGTGCCCTGTACAAGGCGCTGGTTGAGCCAGTCTGAGATGGTGCTGGATGACTGGGGCCTGCCCACTCTGAGCCAGATGGGGCCTCCTCATTCTTTCCCCAGCAGAAGCTGGGCAGCTCACCCCAGAGTGTTGGCCTGGGCCTGCACCACATGCTCCAGGGCGGCAACCCTGTAAATACGTTTCTTTTCCTTTGGGGACCAGCAACCCTCTGGTCAAATACTCATGCTTGGGAGTCAGACAGAATCCCTTCTAGCCTTGCCTCTGCCACTGGATGGCTGTGTAGTCTTGAGCAAGACATTTAATGTTCTGAGCCTCAGTTTCCTCATCTATAAAATGGGGGTAATAGCATCATGGGATTTCTTTGGGCCAGATGGTGAACTAGTGCTCTGAAAGGCCCTCCCACTAAAATTCAACTAGATTCTGCATGAATTACTAAAACAAAACAAAACAGATAAACTAGCACTTTTAATGCATTGCTGGGTTTGTTGGAAAGTAAGGGAAATCTCCCCTAAATACCCTCTGCCAAGAAAAGCACAAGACAATGGGGAACTGAAACTAAAGCATTGGAGTGGTGAATAACAGGTTAACAGGAAAATTAAGCTGAATGTTGAAATAAGTGCTGTGATAGGCAAATTAAGTCAAGGGCAGAAGCAAGGTGAGAAAACAGCATGAGACCTCTGCATTGAGCCAGGGTCTCTTAAAGGTGGTTGAAGTAGCTCCAGGTTAATAGCAGCCCCTGACTCCTGGCAGAAACAAGCGCATCTCAGGAGGAAGGCGCCTGCAACGTAGGCCCCCAGGATTCTCACAGATTAAAATCAACAAAACAGGGGCGCCTGGGTGGCTCAGTTGGTTGGGCGACTGCCTTCGGCTCAGGTCATGATCCTGGAGTCCCGGGATCGAGTCCTGCATCGGGCTCCCTGCTCGGCGGGGAGCCTGCTTCTCCCTCTGACCCTCCTCCCTCTCATGCTCTCTGTCTCTCATTCTCTCTCTCTCAAATAAATAAATAAAATCTTTAAAAAAAAATCAACAAAACATGGGGCACCTGGGTGGCTCAGTCAATTAAGCATCTGACTCTTGGTTTCTGCTCTGATCATGGTCTCAGGGTCTTGAGATCAAGCCCCGCATCTGGCTCTGCACTGAGCTTGGAGCCTGCTTAAAATTCTCTCTCCCTCTTCCTCTACCCCTCCTACCCCTTGCCACACCCCCTCCCCTGCTCACATGTGTGCTCTCTCTCTCTCTCTAAGAATATTTAAATTAAATTAAATTAACAAAACATGAGCTCACAATTAGTGACTACCAAACTGCAAGGAAACAAGCCACTATGAGTGAGAGTCAGCAATAAAATAAACACTATACTTAGATACCTTTCCCAAATATTTTGGCTATTGGAATTACTAAATACAGAATATAAAACAATCATGTATAAAATATTCAAAGAAATTCAAGATAGGGGCACCTGGGTGGCTCAGTCGTTAAGCGTCAGCCTTCAGCTCAGCTCATGATCCCAGAGTCCTGGGATTGAGCCCCGCATCAGGCTCCCTGCTCAGCGGGAAGCCTGCTTCTCCCTCTCCCACTTCCCCTGCTTGTGTTCCCTCTCTTGCTGTGTCTCTCTCTGTCAAATAAATAAATAAAATCTTAAAAAAAAAAAAATTCAAGATGGAGTGCAAAACAATTATTGACCTAAGACTTGGGTACTCATATCTTTTGAAAATGAGAACAAAATAAAACCTGAGGGAATTCAGCACTGTTAGACTTTCAGTAAAGGAAAGTAAAGGAAAAATGATCTCAAAAGAAAAAGAAATGGAGGGTGCCTGGCCCGCTCAGTCAGAAGAGCATGTGACTCTTGATCTCAGGGTCGTGAGTTCAAACCCCACACTGGATGTAGAGATTACTTAAATAAATAATTTAAAAAACAAGAAAGAAGAAATGGAGAGTAAAGAAGGGATAAACACGTAGGTGAATCTAAATAAAAAATGTATAAAATAGTATCAATAGTAATAATAGTGTCTATTTTGTGGGCAAAACTCAAATACTGGACATCAATTATATACAGTTTGGGGAGGTAATTGGAGTTAATGTGGTTGAAGATCCTTGAATTATTTGGGTGGTGATGGAATAAGATAATTATTAACTGTAGACTTTTTTAAGATTGAAAGATATAATTTTAAGAGCAATTACTAAAAGAATAGAAAAGGAGTATGCATTTACCAACTGTAGAGGAAAAGAAATGGAAGAAAGGGGGAAAACCCCTCAATTTTTAAAAAAGTAAGAAAAGAGAAAGGAGAACTGTGGAAAAGATGGTAGGTCAAAAAGAAGCACAAAATTAGATAGCAGATATAAGTCCAAAATTTATCACTAATCTTAAAAAAGTGCAAATGTGCTAAATTCTCTAGTTAAAAGACTAGAGATTATCAGAAATATTTTTTATCTTTTAAAGTTTATTTATTTATTTATTTTAAAGTAATCTCTACACCCAGCATGGGGCTCAAACTGATGACCCCCAGATCAACAGTTGCATGCTCTTCTCACTGAGCCAGCCAGACGCCCCCACATATAATATTTTTTAAAACCAGCCATATGTGGTCTACAAGACCCACTCCTAAAACATAAGGACACTGAAAGGCTGAAAATAAAGTTATACATTATGATACATCAGAAAAATATCAACCAAAAGAAAGTTGGAGTGGCTTTGTTAGTATCAAAAAAAAAAATAGAGATTAAGTTAAATATTATTATAAGAGATAAAGACAATAAAGGTTTTAGTGCATCTGGAGAATAAAACAATTGAATGAATAAAACAGCCTCAAAATATACAAAGCAAGAATGGAAGAACTACAGAGAAAAATTGATAAATCTGTAATTATTATGAAAGATTTCAACATATCTCTTGCAATTATTGATATGTCAAACAAAGAAAAAAATTAAGATATAGAGGATTTAAACTATACAATTAAAAAACCTGAGCAAGTGGCTGTAGATAAAATCCTAAATCCAACAATTAGAGAATACATATGTTTTCATGCACACATGGGAAATTTGTAAGAAGTGACCATATTAGAATATAATGCAATTCTCAACAAATTATAATAACTGGTATCATACAAATCATGTTTCCATAACCTATGATGCAAGTAGGTTAAAAGTCAATGATAAAACGATGAGTGAAAAAAATTTCCATATGTTGGTAAATTAGAAAAAAAATCACACCAGAAATTTTTAAAGTACTTAGAACCAAATGAAAAAATTACATATCCAAACTTGTGGAATGCAGCAAAAGTGGTAGCTTGAGGGAAATATAGAGTCTAAAATACTTATACTGGGGGTGGGGGGGAAAGGTTGACCATGAGCTAAGCATCCATCCCACAAAATTAGGAAAAGAACAACAGAATTTGGTGACAATAGAAGAAAGGATACCATAAATTAATAAATTAGAAAAATAAAGATACATACTCAACAAGGACAAAATTGGTTCTTTGAAAGATGAATAAAACAGATAAATATTGGCAAAATTTAAAAAGTAAAAAGACACGGGAATAAATCAATAATATTAAGAGTGAGAAAGGAAATATTGCTACAGATAGAACAGAGAATACAAAGATAAAAATGAAGGTCACCTGGCTGGCTCAGTCAGAAGAGCATGTGATTCTTGATCTTAGGGTTGTGAGTTTGAGTCCCACATGGGGTGTGGAGATTGCTTAAATAAAACTTTTTTAAAATAAAGATAAAAAAGAGAATGTCCTATATAGCTTTTTATTAATAAATTTTAAAACAGGCAAAGTGCACAAATTCCTTGAAACACATGCCTAATCAAAACTGACTCAAGAAGAAATTAAAATCTTGAATAGTCACATTATTATCATACATAATTGAATATACAGCTAAAATAGTTCCACATAGAAAATATCAAGCCCAAATGATTCCAAACATCCTAAGAACAGATATTACAATTTTATACAAACTCATCCAGAGGATAAAAAAGAGGAAGCACTCCTCATCTCACTTTGAGAAACCAGTCTAACTTGAATACCCAAACCAGGACAACCTCATGTGCCTACAAACAAAAATCAAGAAAGAATAGGAGAAAACTGAATCCAACAAAATATTTAAAATCATGGCCAAACTGGCTTTATGCCATGAGTGTAAGGGTAGTTTGACATGAATATATAATATATATATGAATATAATACTAGTATCATTAATATATATTATAATACCATATATAATAATTATATATCTATTTTATATTACATATTAGAGTATCATGTATTATATGTTATGATTAGAGAGAAATGAAACTATCATTTCCAGATATGATTATCTACTTTAAAAAACCAAAATAATATGCTGAGAGACTATTAGAATTAATAAGAGCTTATCAAGATGGCAGGATATATGACAATATTTAAAACTAAATTGCCTTTCTCTATGCTTGCTTATAAAACGATTCAGAAAAAGACAACATTTAGGTAAGTGACAGAAAGAAAGGACTCTAAAACTAAAGCTAATAAGAGGTGTATAGGACCTGATACACAGAAAATCCTACAACTGTGTTGAATGATATTAAAGAAGACCTAAATAAACAGGGAAGTGGATCTTGTTCAAAGAGGGAAAGACTCATCATCCGTATTTTATCAATTCTCCCCTTATTGATCTATAGAAGGATTATAATTCTGATCAAAATCCCAACAAGACATTGAAAAGTACTTTACAAGCTGATTCTAAAATCCATGTGGAAGAACAAAAGGCCAAGAACTAGCGTACAATCCCGAAGAAGAAATGGTGGTCAACCATGCCCTAAATGCCAAGAAGACTTACATAAAGTATTCATACTTAAGACAGTGTGGTACTGGCGTGGAATTAGCCCAACAGACCAATGCGACAGTAGCAAATGCTCACATGCATGAAAACCTGACATACAATAGAACCAGCTCTTCAGACCACGGGGTAAGGATTAACTGTTTAATGCAAGATGCCTGAATAATGGGTTATCCATATGAAAAATATGAAATTGGATCTTTATCTCACCTGTACCCCAGAATAAATTATTTTTTTAAGATTAAAAAAAATTTTTTTTTCTTAAAGCTTTTATTTATTTGAGAGAGAGAGTGAGCAAGAGAGAGAGAAAGAAGGAGCAGGGGGAAGAGGGGGAGGCAGATTCCCTGCTCTGCGGGAAGCCTGCTTCTCCCTCTCCCACTCCCACTGCTTGTGTTCCTGCTCTCGCTATCTCTCTCTCTGTCAAATAAATAAATAAAAATCTTTTAAAAATAAAAAAAAGATAAAATTTAAGAAGAAATATATAAGAGAATATCTTTATGACTTGGGTAGGGAAGGATTTCGTAAATAAGACCAAAAAAAAAATCAAACCCTAAAATGTATAATAAATTAGTCTACATTAAAATGAAGAACTTCTATTTCACAAACTGGAAGAAATTACTTACAACACATATAATTAGCAAAGGATGTGTATCCAGAATATATTTAAAAAACAAAAACAAAAACTAACAACCCTAGAAGCAAATAAGAAAAAGACAAATAACCCAAAAGAAAATTGAGCAAAAGACATAAATAAGCATTTCCCAGAAGAGGAAATGCCAATGGAGAATATACAAATGAAAAGATGCTCAATCTCATTAACAGTAAGGTAGTAAGTAGCAAATTCAAATCACTTGGGGCAGGTCAAGGATAGGGAGCAACAGGAACTCTTATTCAATGCTGGTGGGAAGGTGAATAGTAAAATCACTTTGGAAAACGCTGACTTTGTCTTACAAAGCTGACTCTGTGCGTATCCCGACAACCCAGCCACACCCCTACCAGCTTATGTTCTGGAAAGACTCTGTCGGGCATGTGTGCATTAGGGGCCTTGTAGCTGGATGCTCATTGCAGCATTGTTCATTCTAGTGAAAAGCTGGAAAAACCCAAATATCTGCAACAGGAGAATTAATAAATAAATGGCATGTTATACTGGAAAAAACGGTGGCTACATGCAACACTGTGGATGAATGCTGGCAATGATACTGATTTTTTTTTTTTTTAAGATTTTATTTATTTGACAGAGAGAGCACAAGCAGAGAAGCAGGCTCCCTGCTGAGCAAGGAGCCCAATGTGGGACTCGGTCCTGGGATCGTGACCTGGGCCGAGGGCAGCCGCTTAACTGACTGCGCTACCCAGGCATCCCAATGATACTGATTTTTAAAAGGGAACTAGTAGAAGGCTATGCATAGTACTCTATCTCTTGTAAAAAGCTCAAAAAGAAGCAATATTGAATGATATATAATTTGGGGGATTAGGATTTAAAAAAAAATTTATTTGTTTGAGAGGGCAGGGGGAGCAAGTGTGAGCGAGGGGAGGGGCAGAGGGAGAGGGAGAGAGAATCCTCAAACTGACTCCCTGCTGAGCTTGGAGCCCCACGTGGGGCTGGATCCCAGGACCCTGAGATCATGATCTGAGCTGAAATCAAGAATCCGATGCTCAACCAACTGAGCCACCTAGGCACCCCTAGGATTTTTTTTTTTTTTTTAAGCAAAGCAGTAATAAACACAAAATACAAGATAGTGGTCATCTTCAGGAGTGAGGTAGGGGAAGGGATGGGATGGAATACAGAAGAAGATTCAGTGGTTTTGGTAATGTTCTAGTTCTTATCTTTGGTCATGTTCATAGGTGTTCATCTTGTGCAGCATAACTTTTATGACTCATATATTTGCTTCGTGTATGTATCAAATAGAACGTAATGAAAATAAAAACGAATCCCATTTATATGCCTTTTTAAAAAACAAGAAATGGGGCGCCTGGGTGGCTCAATCAGTTAAGCGGCTGCCTTCGGCTCAGGTCATGATCCCGGGGTCCTAGGATTGAACCCCGCATCGGGTTCCCTGATCAGCAGGGAGTCTGTTTCTCCCTCTCCCTCTACTGCTCCCCCTGCTTGTGCTCTCTCGCTCTCTGTCAAATAAATAAATAAAATCTTTTAAAAAATAAATAAAAAATAAAAAACAAGAAATAACCAAAAAAGAAAGACAGCAAAATAAAAGCCTGGACAAAGATAAAGATAATAGGGCAAAGGCAAACAAAACACGACGTGGGAATGCCAACATTGCCATCCAAGTAGAATTCAAGTCTAAAAGCATTACACGGGACAAAGAGGAACGTTATTTAGTGAAGGAAGACACATTCCCTAGGAGGATAGAACAATCATAAACAGTCTATACCTATAATAAAGCAAAAAATCCAGGAAAAACGCAATCACAGGAGCTTGTCAGACTCCTCCTCCTGCACAGTGATCGGAGAGTCCTCCCCATGAGGGTACTGCTGGCTGGGCCCCCTCCTGAGCACTGCCCTGGCTTTAGGGGAGTCACCACTGGGACAGGGGCCCACCTTCTCCAGTGATTTGGAAAGGGCTCAGAGAGTGTGGCCAGGCTCCCGGGGGTCCCAGTCTGGCCTTGTCCAGTCTCCCAGCCCCAGTTCCTGCACCTGCTCCTAGATCCAGCCTCCCCCAGTGGATGAGCTCTTGCTCATCCTTACCTGTGTGCTCTTTATCGACGTTCTAAGTTTCTAATTGACGGGATTTCTTCTAGGGCTCTTCTGGCGGTGGGTGGGGGGAGGGGGATGTGGTGGGGATGGGGGGGCTCTAGTGTGTGAAAATGAACCCATTCTCCTCCCTCCCCCTTCCCATGTTCCTATCTGTGCCTACTGGCTGTGTGAACTTGGCAAGCCGCTAACCACCCGGAACTCTGCCTTCCCCTCTAAACAGCGTAAGGCAATGAGATGTCAGAGCCACAGGCCGTGCCCGCAATAGGGCTGGGTGGGTGCAGGGGAGGGACGGTGGCTTACTCCCTTTCTCCCTGCTTCTCTTGTCCTGAGAAGCCGACTTGCGGGCCGTGCCTGGGACGCAGCTTAGGATGGGCCGCACCCCTCCGCCTTGCCTTTAAAGTCTCGCTCCAGTTCCCCTGGGAAGAGGCCTGCCTCATTCGTCCCTGGGGCCATTCCAACTCACTCCTTGGCCTGCAGCCTAGTCTGGTGAAGCCCGCTCAGAAGGGCAGAGTTGCAAAAAATTGGGAGCTTTTCCTGTCCGTCCCAGCCTTCCTTCTGGGCAGAGCTGCTTCTTTATACTGGTGACCCGCTCTCAGGATCTGCCACTCACTGAACAAGCTCCTTTACCCCTCAGAGCCTCAGTGTTTTCACCTGTAGAATGGGGATAATAATTACACCTTGAGTGACAATGAAATGAGATCATGCCTAGAGGCGCTGGCCCGGCATAAGTACCCGCAAGGAGCAGCTATTATAACTGTCCTGGCCATCACTGCCAGAACCGTATTTCTAGGTGTTGGCGGGGCATTTTACAAACCACAAGATCCTCTGCAGTGAGCTGACCTCTTCTAGAGCTGCCGCTTCCCTTTGCCTCACAGAGCATGAATGCAGTTTTCTGCCCTTCTCCAAAGCGCTCTGTTGCTGGACATTTTTGGGATGGATACAGCCTGATTATTTGCTCATTAGCAGCTCAGCACCAGTAATTCACTTTTTCGATTGAGCTCTGTGGCTTATGGCGTACCCCACCGCCTGGCCCAAGTTCCATGCGTGGGGGAACCCAACGGGACCCCGCACCGGGCAGATGCTCACAGCCACAAGAGCTCTGATGGCAGGAACTGTTCTTGCAGCGACGGTATGTGTATTTTATGCCAACAACGATCGGTTTCATTTGTTCTCAGGAATCTCGGACAATATCCAGTTGAATGGAATCCGCAGGGGAAAAAATGCCCCCCCCCAAACAATATCTCCTCTTAAATGCCAGCTCAAAATCTGTGTACATGTTAGGTAGAGTTCTCACAAACTGTATTTGTATAAACAAAGTGGGGCGATGTTGCAAAACTGGGGGTGGGGGAGGTCCAGGGGTCCTTACTGTGTCCTGTTGAGAATCATCTTAGCTATTCTTTTTGAGCACTAACTTTTATGCCAGGAACTTGGAAATGTGATCTCATTTATTTGCCCAATAATTCTGTGAGATGGTATGGGTTTTAGTCGGGGCTCTTTGGTAGCAAGTGACAGAGACTTAACTCTAACTAGCTCAAGTAGTAAAGGGCTTTATTAGCCATTTATTTGTTAGTCTCTTAATGCCTCCATAAACTGAAGCCTTGGTCTGTCTCCCTGTCTGGCTTCCCTTTTACCTGCAGTCCGTGAACTGGCCACGGTCTCTAGGGCTCCCCCCAGTGGTATGAAGCAGAGCTGCCAGCATCTCAGGTACTTGTGATCCAAGAAGGTGCCCCAACATCATCCTTGGACCAGTCACAGGTAATGGAGTACTCTGGCCAGGAGGTCTAGGCCACAAGACTCAGGCTGAACTGGCAGGGACATGCTCCCACTGCCCATGCCTCAAGCTGGTGTCTCAGGGAACACAGCTCCCAGAAGCTTCCCTGGCCTAAAAGTGTTGGGAGAAGCCTTGCGATTGCCAGTGCCAAGGACAACCCCAAACACTCCCTCCAGGGCCCTTGGGCTCTCCTGGCTCAGTGTTCTGGGCTAAGAGTCAGCTTCCTGGGTAGGCAGACGTGAGGGGCACCCGCAAATACTCTTAGCCACATTGGTTGAATGCCTGGGTTTGGCTGAACCCTGTGACCGGCTCACTTGCTCATGTGACCTTCATGATGGCCCTGTACTCACCCCTCAGTTTATAAAGAAACCAAGGCTTGGGATGGTTAAGTGACTTGTCCAAGGTTACATGGCCAGTGAAGAGCAGAGTCCGGACTGGAGTTTGATAACACTGCATTGTACACTCCCCAAAGCTGGAAGAGGGGGCAGAGCACCCCCAAACCCCAGAGCCCTAGTGACTGAAATGATCAGAATGAAACCCTGACTCCCAGTCAGGGGCTTCCAACCGTGACTTGAATCCCCTGTTCTGGAAGTACCCATAGGGGCCTGTGTTCTATGGGGGTAGACCTGGATCTTGCCCAGTGAGGGGGCACCCCTCATGTCCCTGGGGAAGCTGAGGCTGCCCTGGGTCCTGTGCATGTGTGCGTGTGGGGGGGAAGGGGGTTCAGCAGTTCTGCACCCACCCTTGTGGTTTTCCTGCAGGGCTCAGGGAGGGCTGATTCCCCAGGAGCTAGGGCACTGATAATAACTAGTCTTTCTCTGGCTTTTAGCCTCTCTGAGCCTTAGTTTCCTCATCCATAAAATGGGGGTAGTGACAGCACCTGCCTCACAGGTCAGTGTGAGGAGTCGGTGAGACGTGCACAGTGCAGCTGGGAGTGGCTACAGCAAGAAGAGGTTGATATTTTTACCCCCTTCCGCCTCTCCTTGTTTTCCTCCTCCTGTGTCTTTGTCACTGCCCCAGCTCTGTTCAAATCTCAGATCTGCCATTTCCTAGCTGTGTGGCCTCAGGCAGGTTGCTTGACATCTCTGAATCCATGTTGCTCTTCTGCAAGATGGGAATGCTCACACCTGCTTCTTAGGGTTGTGATGAAGAATGCACGGCATCATCCCTGTAAAGCTCCCACACAGGGCCTGGCGCACAAAAGCCTCCGAGGAGGAAGAAGATTTCTTCCCTCTTTCTTTCTTTCTCTGGCCTTAATCTGAAGCCATCCCCGCATCACCACCCAGTCCAGCCGCTGCCTCGGCTCTCACCTGCCTGACTCCCGACCGCCACCTCGTGGCCTGACAGGTGACTGCATGTTCAGAACTGAAACTCAAACTAGCTCTGGTCTCCAGAACTGAGTAGCAAAATCCCCCCAGCTTTGTTAAGGGAGGCACTGCTCACAGAAAGGTCCTAGGTGTTCTGTCGCAGAGGAAAGATGCACGAGGGGCTGCCTACCATTGGGCCCATTCCAACTAGATTCTGTGCTGAGACCTTTCCGTGCTTCACATTGTTACTGATTTGGCTCTGATTTGGATCAGTTTTCCAAATGAACAAATAAAGGTCCCTGGAGCCACCGTGGGCACATCAAGGGTTCCAAGGCATCGACATGTGCATTTGCTTTATCTGTAGAGTGGGTACAGGGGCTTTTGTTTATTATTCCTCTTTCAGCCACAAATAGATACATTGCATAGCCTCTTCTGTGTTATTCAAAAATCTCATCGTGTGCTGACTTCAATCTCAGCTAAGCAGAGAGCGGTTTGTGTCAGGTGTTCTTCCAATGCCAAGGACCCAAATGACTGCCCCCGGCGTGTCCAGCACCAGGGATCTCAGCTCCTGCCATCTCTGGCCTTTGGATCCTGAATTCAACCCAATTGTGCCCCCCGCCCCCGCCCCCGGTGCCTCACTACTCCCACCTCTGAGCACTTGCTCTGGTTTTTCCCTCCCCCAGGAGGTTTTCCCTAGATTTTCAGCTACAGCTGACAAGCGCGCCCCCCCCCCCTCCGCCCCCGCTTTATGCCTCTCTCGTAGCTCCTGCTTAAGCTCTGCCCAGGCGGACATGCGTCCTGGGAGACCTGCCAGGCGAGAGATGAAGATCAAAGGGAAGGAGCAATCAGGGGGCTATCCCCGTTCTCCAGTCAAGCCCCGGGGGGTTGCTCTGAAGTCAAAGCCATAAATAGAGTCCCACTGTCTGTCTGTCTGTGCCCGGGGTCAAGATCTGCCTGGTATGGGGTCCCAGGACGCTAGAAGCAAAGAGGGCATCTGAGGCAGAGCGGAGCTAGCTGCAGGATGGGGACTCCTGGGAGGAACTGGGAGAGCAGTGTCCTCATCTGTCAGGTGGACATCACAGTCCTTCCTGCCCCAAAGGGCTGGGAGGAGTGAAACAAAGTGTGCAAGGTTCAGCACGGTGCATGGGGCACGGGCCGTCTGGCAGGCAGCCACCGGAGAGCAGGCTGGCTTCATTTTCCAGGTCCAGGGGCGCTGTTCACATCATGCTGGGGTGGGGGGCTGCAGGGCTGCGGGTGGTGGCCCTCCTTTTGACCATCCTCCTAACGCCACCTAACCGCCCATCTGTCCAGGCGGATGCCCGCTCTGTGTAGCAGCGCACAACCCTCACCTTCTCCATTCCGGGGCTCACAGCCCAGCAGGGTTCTCGAGGAAAGCTGGGGGCCTGGGAGCCGTGGGGAATTCCGGAGGCAGGACCGTACAGGGGCTCAGACCTCGTGAAGACAAGTTTTATAGGGTGGGCTCACAATCATGTTCCTCTCCTGGGACCACCCCCTTCTCAAGACCCTCTTCCACCCCAAGTTCCTAGGAGAAGTCACCCTGGAGCACGTTGCTTCTCTCCGAGCCTTGGTTTTCTCATCTGTGCAATGGGATGAGAGCTGCTCTGGGTTGCTGTGAAGGTCAGTGGGCTGAAGTCTGTGACTGGCAGTGGTGGCAAAGGCTGGTGTTTGTCCTGTTTGAATCTGCCCCGGAAAAGAGGGGGCCTGGAGGGAGACCTCCTCGTATGCCCTCTTTCTCCCCAGGGACCCAGCCTGTGTTTCCCCCACCTCCAGTGCCTTCACCTTCTGGGCTGGGGGGAGAAGACAGGCAGGAGACAGGGGAGCACTGGATTAGCACAGCTCCTCCTCCCCCACCCCCACATTTTTTAATGACAGGATTTTAAACGGTTGCTGTAGGCAAGAGAGTTGGCAGCCCACTGCTGGGGGTGGGGAGGGGTGGAGCTTGGAGGCCCCTCTTACAGGAGCCTGGGCCTGGGGCTTGGACTTGAAGACCCGGTTGAGTCCTGTCTCTGTGCTGTGCAGCCGGGCTGAGTGACTTAATTTCTCAGGGCCTCAGTGAGGCCACTCTGAAGGTAGGAGTTTCCTTGATCCCCAGGTCCCTGAGCTTGACCTTGGAGGACCACATCACAGGGCCAGAGAGTGTGGGGTGCTGGTGAGGCCATGGATTTGCAGCCAAACCTGATTTTGAATCTTGGTTCTGCCACCCCTTGTGACCTTTGTCATATCGAGCATGGTCACTACCTCCTTCTGAGCCTTGGGTTCCCTTCTGAAAACTGGGACCTTAATGCTTACTGCTCAGGGTGTTGCGGGGTGCAAAGGAAGAAATGAACGGGAGTGCTTCAACTTGTCTAGACTCCTAGAAGCCACGTGGCTGAGAATCACCCAGAGGCTGCAGAATGAGTGAGGGGTGGAGCGTGCCCCACAGGGGGTGCTGGTGCCCGAGGGCAGAGGGAGAGCGGCTAGAGGTGGCTTCCAGGTAACCCTGGCCACAGGAGTGGGGACAGGAGGCTGAGAAGGAGCAACCAGAGAGGTGGGGAAAGGGAGACAACATTAGAACCTCAGATCTGTGGATGTGAGGCCCTGCCCCCAGTCTCATTGCTTCTCCCCCACCCCCAAACTGAGCTCTTCTAATTTAGGAGAGTTACAAGATTTTGCCTGCCCTGAGATTTTGCACAAGACAGAAGCACTGCCAGACACTCCTCCCCACATAGTCTTCTCCATGCTGGCTAACTTCTGATCGCAGCTTAATATGTAGCTTCTTCCAGGAAGCCTTCCTTGATGCTTTACCCCTCCAGGTGAGGTTGGGTACCCCTGCAACAAGGCCGCTCCGAACCTCAACTGAGCTTATGTCAGAGTCTACCTCCTCGAGGCACAGACCACTGAGCCCTGGTTCTCAGTCCAGTAGCTGGCACTTAAAGGTCTCATCATGTTGGTTGGTTGAATGAATGAATGTGTTGGGATGGATGCATTTAAGCATGGAGGTGGTTCGGGGTTGGGATGGGCCAAGGATGGGAGGGTGAAGATTATGGGATGCAACAAGAAATGGGTTGGGGCAAGAACAGGGACCCCGAGCCCTCCCTCCTTCTTGACCTGCTGTCCCTGGTGCCCATGGAGGAGTTCCCCCACGCCTCGCACAGGACTGGCTCGGGCCAGGCCCCTCCCTCCCCCCAAGGAGAGGCGGCACAGGAGTGTACAGGTTGGTTTATTTACAAATATACTGATGTCTCATCTTTTGTTGGTGTTTCCATTTTCTGCTTTTGTGGGAAGAGGCAGAAGGTGAGCGTGGAGGGCAGGGTGGGGGTGGTGATGTGGTAAACGCTAATAAATAATTTAACAATGACAAGTTATTAAATAAAATGTGTCTGGGGATGGCGGGTGGGCAGTGAGAGTCTGTACAAGGAAAACAGAGGAATGGCCGATGGCCGGTCCCCACGCCCAGCTGGGCTGGGCTCCCGTGGGGCCCTCGGTGGGGTGGGGGCACCAGCAGACAGGCTCATTGCAAACTGCATCTTCCAAGGGCCAAATGTTGGAGGGTCTTTCCTGCTCCCCCAGCCCTCAGGCCTCGTGTGCCCGGGAATGTGGGTAGGTATGTGAGCCTCCGTGTGCGTCCGGGTGTGAGTGTGTGTCTTGTGTGCGTGCGTGTGAGTGTGGACCCTCTCCCCAGCAGGGCGGAGTGAGCCCCAGAGCTGCAGGTTCTCCCAGATCGGAGGTGAGGTCCTCACCCCAGGTGGTGCCCCGAGCTCAGGCCAAGCAGGGGTCAGCCGGCTCGGCCCTCCCCCGCCCAGGCTCCCTGGGCGCTGGCTCCACAGGGGTGGGTGAGGCAGCCTAGGTGCTAGGGGGCAGCTGAGCCCCCTGGAGGAGAAGAGGCCCCCCGCAGCCCTGCGACGGGGGGTCTGACCTTGCTTGGGCCCTGTTCGCCCAGAAGCAGTGGACTCCTCTCCTCCCCTTCCTGGGAAGCCTCCCAACATGCACAGCCCGCCTTGTAGGACCCCTTCCCCTACAGGCTCTGCCTGCCCTACGGTCGGACCTTTGGAACCATAGGGTCCCTTTGTCTGTGTGGCCCCCCAGGAGGCTCCATGGAGCAGGCAGATGAGGCTCTGGCTGGGGGCAGGACCCCACCTTCTTGTCCCTCTTCTGCCTCATTTGCTGTGTTACCTGAGGCAGATTCCTTCCTCTCTCTGAGCCTCACCTTCCCCAGCAGGGAAACGGAAGTCGGTTTTTCTCTAACACTCCCTCTGCCCACCTCACACTTTCTGCCTCTTCCTCTGGACAAGACCTTTACCTCCCTCTTCCCTGGGCTTCCCATCCCAGCCACCACGGATGATGATCTGATGGTCCAGGTGGGGTGCTCCTGGCTACTCACTGCACGCCCAAGTCAAGGCGGCACTTCTTCCCACATGAAGTGGGAAGAGCCCGCTTATCTCAGCTCACCCTAGACCCCAGCGAGCCTGCTTGCCTTTGCGTGCTTCTTGCCTCCTTTCTCTGAGCCTCGAGTTCCTCATCTGAGAAATGCGTCCCCGCTGACATTTGGACAGAGCTGGGTCGGAGTGTGAATGCCTCTCCTTCTAGAAGAAAGCCCCTCAAGGGTGGGCCCCACATCTTGTTCATCTGTCTCCACACCCAGTCCAGGGCTGGGCAGGGTGGACATCAGGGTCTGGGGGAGCCTGAGGGAACTGAGGGCAGTGAGCCACAGCATACAGCAATCACCTAACCACGGCTGATGGGGTGTCTCTGGCCCACGGAGCTCTCTGAAGTTTCTCTGGCTTTGACCATCTGTGGGGCATGATTGCAGGTGTCTCTGAACCAGCTGCTGGCAAGGAGCAGGGCCCAGTGGGGACAGAGCCTGGGCTGGACTTGGGAGGTTGTGAGGCCCCCAAGTGGGAAGAGGTGCCCCCCAGGGGCTGGCAAGAGTTTCCTAAGACAATCATGCCCCCCCACCCCCTCCTGACCTAGAGGCCATTCACCAAACCAAGAGGATGAGGGCCTGGCATGGCATCCCTGCTCCCTCCCCTGTCCCAGCCCGGGCTTTCCAGGCTGGGATAAAGGGAGTGTACCAGATGCCTACTTCTGAGCTTCCTTCCAACTGAAAGAGTCTGGGGGAGAAGGACCAGGGCTCCTGGAGGTTGGGGGGGTCTGCCCCTGGGCCCGCCCCAAGTGGCCCCAGCATGATTTGGACCATGTGAGCCAAGAAGAGGAAGGGGAGCATCTCTCAAAAACCAGCACGGCTGCCTAAGGGACCACTGGTGGCCCAGGACAAGAGCTGGGACCGAGCCCAGGGGGGCTGAGGTTGCAGAAAACCGAAGCAGCAGCCAAGATCCCTGTGGGAGTTTGTGTGGCACAAGGAGGAAGGGCCAGGCTGGCTGCTCTGTCCGGGGGTGGAGGGGGGTGCTGCTGAGCTGCATCGCCCCGCTGACAGCTCTGGTGAAGAGCACAGGACGCTCTGGAGCAGCGGAGGTCTCCCCACTGGAAGGAGGAGCAAACACACGCAGCAGGCTGGCGAACTGTGAGGATCCCAGAGAGAGCCAGGCGGAGGGGCCCCAAGGCAGAGAGAGACAGACACCCATTGCCCTGTTCACTCAAGGGCTGGACCGGGCAGATCTCAGGGTGGCGGCCTAGGGCTTGGTGTCAGAATTAAAGGCAGGGCTCTGAGCACCTGGCTGAGGATACAGTGGCCACCAGAGCCCAGTGAGGGGTCACTGAGAACAGGGCCCATCAGCCTGACCTCACTTCCTCTTTTGACAGAGTGAGAGCTGAGTGGATCCAGGGTGGGGGTTGACGCAAGCCTATCTGGCTTCCAGCAGGGCAGCTGACAGAATGGGGCTGAAGTGCACTGGAATGCGTCATCCAAGGAGGACTGGTTCATGGGCCAACACCAGACCGGGACAGGCCCAAACGGTTCCCGTGCCTCGGGTGAGAAACACAGGGCTGTCTCCTGACATCGCAGGGACAGCAAGCCGTGGTCACAGAGCTGCGGGTGCAGAGAAACTCCACAGGCCTGACTGAATCAGATAAGAAGAAATGTAGCAAGTAAAAAAGTCAAGGTCCTTCACTGGATCTAAACAATAAATGTCCCCTCTGCCACAAACACACAGAAGAGAGATGTGGCTTAGCCGTCACGTGTGTGAGGGTCAGGGGATTCAGTTACAGAAGGGCAGGGTGAGTTTCCAGGTCATGTGGCCTCAACTGTTCACTGCATTTGGGCCACATTAACAGAGGCAGGGTGCCTAAAGCGGGGGAGGTGGCTGGCTGATGTCAGTGGGGAGATTGGGTTATATCTGTTCCATCTTTGGAGGGAAAGCTGGAGCCCAGCTGAGGGTACAGTTTTAAGAGAAAGAGCTAGAGAAACTGCAAGAGCCTGGCTTTGAGAAGTGAAGACTCGGGGCTCAAAGAGGCAGAGGCAAAATCAGCAGAGAACGGCAGCTGACCTGGGGCCCGATGAAGCAACGGGCTCCTCGCCGCTGGAGGTGTGCGAGGCAGAGGGGGCCAAACTTCAGATGATGTGCCACATGGGTGACTTGGGAAGGTCCCTTTCCCCCTGGAGGTTCTGCCATTTGTCCTACCTGGTTCTGGGGGCTCTGTCTCTGCCCTGCCTGCTCAAGCAGGCCCGTTTAGGCTGAGGCTAGGATACATCTGGGTCCATGTGTTTCAAGCCCCAAACTCTCCCCTCCCTCCCCTCCCCTCCTTCCTTCTCCCCTATTGCTGTAAGAAGAGGGGGTCCCTGGCCCGCTCTGGCCTCTTTCCCCTTCCTGACGTGGCAGGGCTGGCCCACAGAGCGCCTCTGTGTCTCTTTAGCTTGTCTGTGTACCTGTGTGCTTATCCACATGGGTGTGCCTTGGAGTGTGCGTGCGTTTGCAAGTGAGGCTCAGTCTGCCCCCCCCAGGGACTCCCCCTCAGGGCAGAGCCGAGGTGGGCTTGGCACACCTGCTGGACTCTTCCCCACTTCTGTTCCAGGTTCGGACTGGGACGGGTGAACCCAGGCTGGCGGAGATGGGGAAGCTGGGCACCAGCTCCTCAAAGGTAACAGGCACGGCACACAACATCATCGCCTTGGGGCATGCCGGGGGTGGGGGTGGAGGGGGGCCTGCCTGGGCCTAGGCCTGGCCCCTGGAGGTTGGCTGGACACAGAGAGGACGTTTAAAAAAATAGAGAGAATTTAAGCTTCCCAAAAAAGAGATGGGTAGGGAGAAGGAGGCGATGGAGGCCGAGGTGGGGCTGGGAGGCGAGTGGCTTTCCGAGACTCTGGGTCCCTGGGGTGACACGGTCTCTGTGGGCAGGACGCGGCCCTGCCCAGGCTGCGCCCATCTGCCTGCCCGGCTGGCCCAGGACAAGGGCACCGTATGGCTGTGTGTAGTCTGTGCCGGCGGTGGGGTGGCCGCGACGGCCGCAGGCCCACCCCAGGACCCTGGCGCAAGCGTCCATGCGGCCGGCTGGCTCTCAGGAGGCGAAGTAGGAACTCTGCATGGAGTAGAGCCGGTCGATGGGGTTCCCCACACGGGCCTGCAGGGTGCCCACATCTGAGGAGCCCAGGAAGCAGTCACTGAGGCTGGTTAAGGAGGTATCGCTGTCGATGTCGTGGAAGATGGAGTCGTTCCCTGAGGGCAGAGGGGGTGTCAGGAGCCAGGGCGGGCGGGAGCTCCGGGGGCGGGGCTGTCAGCCCTTCGGGCTGTGTGGCCAGAGGTGAGGAGGGACGGGATGACCTGCGGCGGCAGCGGGGGCCAGAGCTGCTGAGCGCGGCGGGCGGGGCCTCGTCGGGCGGCAGCAGGGCTGTGTGGGCGGGGCCTGCCTGGGCCCTGGGGCGGGATGTGGCCGTCCTGGCCCCAGGCCTGCCGGGTCAGGCAGCGGGCGGGGGCGGTGCTGGGGTGCGCAGGGGGCGGGGCGGCTTACCATACGGGTTCATGTGGTCACCTGGCATTTGGGGCGGCGTGAGGCCCTGCTGGAAGGGGTCGCTGCTGCCGTAGGGACTCTGCTCCATGGCCACGATCTGCTGTTGCGGTGGGGCCAGCGGCGTGTAGGAGGCCATCATGCCCTCCATGCGACTCGACAGGACCTCTGGGGACAGAGCACACCTTCACTGACCGGCCCTGTCCACCCTGTCCTGGAGCCCACCCTGCCCCCGGGGAGCCCTCCCAGACGTACCTCAGGAGTTCCCACTGATCTCCCACGTGACGCCCTAGGCCCCGGGGCCCGCTGCAGTCCCCCTGACTCTGACCTCCTCTGGACTTCCCCAGGTTGCGTACCGTGATTCAGGGCCACTGAACCCAGGTATCTGACCCCTGGCCCCTCTCCCCAGACACACCCTCCAGCTCCTCCTCAGGAATCAGTTTATCGAAAGCCAGAGACCTCCCCTCCCCACCTCCTCCCTTCCTCCAGTGGCCCTGCCCTCCAGAAGTTCACTGCCTGGGGGACACAGACACTAAGCGGGCAGTAATGATTCAACATGTGGGTGCAATGAGCTCCCTGCGTCTGGGAGCATCAAGGTGGGGCCCAGGCCAAAGAGGCTCAGGGAAGGCTTCCTGGAGGAAGGGACCCCCTGACTCCATGTCACTTAAAGAATCAGCAGGGGTTCAACCATGTCAGGGGGCAGGCATGCCCTGCCGCAGGCAGCAAAGGCAGAGAGGGGAGAAACTAGCCAGTGGGAGCAGGGAGCCCCGTGCATGGGGCTATAGTGTGAGGATGAGAGATGGCCAGGGGTGGGGAGGAAGATGGTCCTCTGGGGGGCCTGAGCTCAGTGTGGTTCTCCCTGAGGCTGTAGGAAGTCTCCAGAGGGTCTTAGCCAGGGAGAGGCTGTGGAGAGAGGTTGGCAGGGTGGAGGCTGAAGGCAGGGACCACTGAGGAAATTGAGGAAGGGGCTGGGGTCCCTATGAAGGTGGGTGTGGGAATGACAACTCCTGGGAGGGGCATGCAGGACACAGGAGCAGCAACCACTGCCCTACTCGGCAACTGAGCAGATACAGTGAATGGAGGACAGGAAGGGTCAGAGGTGACTCCCAGGTTCCTGGTGTGGGCACTGGGGGGGGGAGGGTGCCATTTGCTGAGATGGAGTGGGGAGGAGCAGAGGGTGTTGTGTGAACGTGGTAGCAGGGGCTGGTGTGTGGAGTGCTGTAAGGGCTGTGATGAGCTCAAGGGGGACTGTGGAACATTCTCAGAGGCAGCTGGGAACATGGGAGGTAGCTGGGAGACCAGAGACAGGAGGCCAGGCTGTCTTAGGAGAAGGGGACAGCAGGGGCAGAGAAAAGAACTGGGCTCCAAGGCTCAGGTGCAGCCAGGCACACGGGCCTGGCCCTGAGACCTGAGTAGAAGGGGCTGCCCATCAGTGCCCTCCACCTGCCCCGGAGCCCCTGTCTCACCTGGGAACAGGCAGCCCTGGGGCCCCCACTCCTCTTGGGCAGTCCCAAGAAGCTCCCTGTGCCCTCCCTTTAAGGCTCAATGTCCCCACGGGACTTGGGAAGCCAGCCTCCCCCTAACCCCGGCCCAAGAAGTGCTAACAGGATTTTGGCAAAGCCCAGTGTTCGGGGGCCTGGCTGCCGCCCCTCAAACTGTCTCCTTACCACGCAGCAGGAGCCCACCCTGAACTCCGCAACACCCTGCAGAGACTCTCTGGAGATTTCTGCCGAATTCTATCATGGGCAGTGGGGTGTGTGTATGGTCATGTTAAAACCACAGGCTTGGGGCGCCACACGTGGGGCCGAGGCCAGCTTTGCCCCTTACTAGCTGAGGGATCCCAGTAAGTCCTCTGGTCTGAGTCTCAGCCTCCTTGGCTGTGAAATGGGCTGTGACAATGCCCTTCCCCTCCGGAATAGGTGGGCATTCCGAGGCAGAGCATGGCCAGTGGTGACAACCGTGCCTAACACACCCTGAGGGTGGAAGACGGTTGCAGGTGCTTTTGTTTTTGTTTTCTAAGTAAGCTCTATGCCAAACGCGGGGCTTGAACTCCTGACGCTGAGATCAAGAGTCGCATGCTCCGCTGACTGAGCCAGCCAGGCGCCCCAGGGGCGAAAATTCTGCCACCCCTCTGGGCAGCCCACGCCGCCATCTCTCCTCCCGGGCCCCGCCCGTGGTCCCCGCCGCCTCTCTCCATCCCGGCAGGTTCCATTGCGGCAGCTCCCAGAGCCCTGACGGCCCTGGTGGAAGGGGTTCGGGGTTCGGGGGTGCGGGGGTGTTGTTTCCAGAGGCTGAGCCTGGGCCCTGCCGCCCTGGTCCCGGCTCACCTTGGCCCAGCCGCTGCGAGTTCTGCTGCTCCTGCTGCTGCTGGTGCCGCCGCGCCAACTTCTTCATCTGCAGGGGACACAGGTCGTGCCAGTCCCCACCTCCCTGCCCCGGTCGGCCCCGGCCCCTCCAGCAGGACCCTGTCTTCTGCCTGCACACACCCACCCCCCCCAGCCCTGTCCAGCGGGGGTGACGGGTGGCCTCTCACCTTGGCTCTTTGGTTCTGAAACCAGACCTGGACCACACGCACGCTGAGGCCCGTCTCTGCCGCCAGCGTCTCTCGGACCTGCCCGGTGGAGGGACACGGATCAGGCCGGGGGCGGGGGGGGGGGGGGGGGGCAGGGGGGGGGGGGTTTGGGGGCCCAGCAGGGGTGGGGGGGCATTGTCTGGGAAGGCGGCGGGTGTGGGGTGTCAGCCCCGCCCCAGCCCCGTGGCCCCTCACCTTGCGGCAGGGCTTGGAGGACACCTCAAAGGAGGCCTTGAAGGCTCTTCGTTGCTGCGTAGTGAGGATGGTCCGGGGTCGCTTGGGCCTCCGGGGATCCTTCCCGTCGTCCCCACTGCCTTTACTCTGGCTGCCCTGTCCCTTGGCCGGCTTCATGTCCCCGTCCTCGTCCTCGCTCTTCACTGTGGGGGACACACCCAGCCCATCAGTCTTGTACCCTGAGGCCATCTGTTGCCTGGCGGGATCCCATCACCTCCTGCCAAACACCAGCCCCCCCCGGCACTCTGGAGACCCCAGGGCAGCATGTCAGCCTTGGAGAAAACTGGTTCCCACTGTGCCAGCCCAGTGCCAGTGGGTCCCACGACCCAGCGAGGAGACTCCAGGGAGCCTTCTTTCTTGGAAGCTTCCAGGGACTAAGAACTGTCAGGCAAAGACATACCCTGAGACATCCTCATACCCATCATACGTGACGACGGCACGCACGCCACACACAGAGTTACACACTCAACCACTGACACATGCACATGCGCACTGCACATGGGCCCGCATGGGACTGGGCACACGCAGCTCACACACATATTCACACACACACACAGCTGCATGCTCACAGGTGGGGACATACAGGCAAGCACACACCTGAACACACACACGCGCGCGAGTGCACACACATGACGCAGAAGCACGTGTACTCCCCCGCAGACACACCCACGCCCACCATGCCCACACGGCCACTTTCACGCCCCAGAATTGTGGGTCTCAGAGATGCCAGCCCCAGGCAGACACCGTGCACCTCCCGCTGCCCCCAAGTCTGAACTGGTCTCCTTTCCCCAGGCCCATCTTCCTCAGAGCCCCGGGGGTGGGTCTCCTCCCTCCAAGACCCCCGCCCCCTGCTATGAATGGGCCAGTGGCACCTGGCCAGTGTCTGCCCTGCCATATGAGTCCAGGCAGCCACCACGGTGCCCTGGCCCGTGGGCGGACAGAGGGACAGACAGATGGGGAGCTCACTGCTTCCTCCCAGGGCCCCGACAGTGACAAAGCTCTTCCAGATGGGCAGGCCCTGTGACTGCGGGCTCTAGGTTACCCCAAAGGGCTCAGAAGACCAGCGCATCTCCTCTCCAAGCCCTCTGCTCCAGTCCTTCCCCACTATCTGGGAATGACAGGGCCCCGGCCTTCTCCCTGGCTTTTCCCTTCTAAGACTCATTCCTAGCTGTACCCGCCCTTCTGCCAGGAGGGCTCTACGCTGGCACAGTCCTTTTGGCGGCTGGAGCAGAGTAGAGAGGTGCCTTCATCCTGGAAAAGGGGGTCTTTGCCTCCACCACAGAAGGCTCCAGTCCCCCCCACCCAGCCGGGAAACGGAAGAGCTCAGGCTGCTGAAGAATGCGTCAGAGCCTTGCCTCTTGGCCACCAGCAGCCTGCAGACCTGGGGCAGGCAGAGACAGCTGGGGGGCCGTGCCCCAAAGGGGGCCACGGCAAGGCGAAGGGAGGGTGAGGGACGTGTGTGTGCACATGTGTCTAAACTGCAGTGCATGTGAGCATGTGGATAAACGTGTGTGGCCACGTGCATAGCTGCTCAGTGCACGTGTGATGTGTGAGCTGGGTCATGTGTGCACAGGCATGTGTGTTTAAGTGTACGCGCACGGGTGTGTTCCTGGGTGTGGGTTCGTGCGTGCGTGGGCATCTCAGCACATGTCTACAGATGTACCTGTGTCTGTGCATGTGTGCTGCTGGGCATGGGTACCCACACACCCATCGTGCGTGCTCGTGCGTGTACATCTGTGGTCCCATGCACGTACACTGGTGCGTGAGCGTGCGTGCTCAGTGGTAGCGTCCGCACGAGCATTTGTGTGCCTGGGGGCGTGCACACACATCGGTGTCCATGTGCACCTGCACACGTGCGTGTGAACACATCAGGGCCATGGGCGTCGGATGTCTGGACGTAGCTCAGGTCCTGGGGTCAGGATTGGGCTTCTCCGGCAGGGCCCCCTCCCCGCCCCCCAGCTGCCCCCCAGCTCCAGTCATGGCTCACCAGAGTCGGACTCGTCGGGACTCACGGAGCTGAGCAGGTCCTTCTCCTTCTCGTAGTCGCCCTTGCACAGCAGCTGGCCCTCCTTGAGCACAAACTCGTCGCCCTTGCGTAGCTGCCGCTCACACACGCAGCAGCAGAAGCAGCCCAGGTGGTACACACATTCCAGCGCCCGCATCACGAACTCCGTGGGGGCGATCTTCTCCATGCAGCCGCTGCACTTGGCTGCGAAGAGCCTGCAGGTGCACAGGGTGGGCGCATTGGCTCGGCTCGGGGGTCCACCAAGGGCCTCTCCCTCCTGCCACCCTGACCTTCCGCCCCAGGTAGGAGAGGCCCACCCTGGGCGCAGAGCCAGACTGTGGGAGGGTCCCTGGCCCTACTCTTCTGGTGCCCCAGGGCCCTGGTGGCCCAAGAGTGGGTGCTGGGCATCCTGCCCAGAGGTGCCCTCTCCTGGGTGTAGCAGCTCAGGGCCCTTCCTGCTCAGAGACACCGTGGCCACTAGAGGGCAGAACACAAGGTCAGCCTCAACCTTCCCCCAAAGCCAGGTGGGTTCTGGGGCTGAGAAGGGCAGGCGACCCCCTGGTCCCATCTCCCCTCACTCCAGGACCTGCTCCACCTCCTCTCTGCTCCCCCCCCACCCACCCAAGCAATCCTGAGCCCTGTCCAGCCCACCACCCAGGCTGGGCTGCTCCTCTCCTGCCTGATCGCCTGCCCCAGTCCCCTTCCTGGGCTCCTGGCCCCTCTAACCCTTCAGTTCACCCTCCAGGATGAGAGCCAGAGGAAGCTGTCTAAAACACACCTCTGCTCACACTGCTCCCCTGCTCCAGACTCTTCCATGACTCCCTGGTGCCTCAAGGCTCTTCACACCCTTACTGTCTTTGCTCCTGAAGGCTGTGGCCCGATGGAACAGCCTGTGGTTTCTCCAGAGCACCTTCCCACTGGCCCTTCAGCATGTTCTTTTTCTGCCCCGTGGCTGGGCTAACCCCTACTTATCCCTCATTTCGGCTTAAGTATCTTTACCAGGCGCAGACATTTACTGAGCATGGACAGCGAGCCAGGCACGGCTCTAAGCACTCTGCAGGCAGAAGTGCATTTAATCCTTGCAATGACCCGATGAGACAGGGATGAACGTTAACCCCATCTTAGAGATAAGGAAACTGAGGTGCCGAGAGGCGAAGTCACTTGCTCGGGGTCACGTGGTAGTAAGTGATTGGGCCGACTCGGGAGCGTGGGCCTGCTCCAGCCCCCTGCACGACAAACCGGGTCCATCTTCCATCTCTGGAGACAAAGCCTGGCGGGGGTCTCCCCGCCTCCAGCGAGCCTGTGTGCAGACGGGTCTGAGCACCGTGGCCCCTCCTCTGCCCTCACCTACTGACCGCTCCTCCTGGCTCCCCCCTCCCAGTCACGTGCCCTGCTCTGTGGGAACTCAGCCTCAACAACACTTTGATGGAAAAATTTATGAAGAATCAAATTATTGCTGCTGGGAGGGAATTAAAACCATTTTTCATTCCCCACGTCCCTGGGCCACGTCTGCGGGTGCCACCTTGGGAGCGCTGTGCGCATCCCATCCCTCTTTATGGCCCGCCATCACAGGCACAGATTACAGCTGCAATTCTCTACTAATCGGTTCGGGAACAGAAATGGCCATAAATGCAAGGCACTCGGCCTGCCTCCCTTCCCGGGGCTGCCATCAGCACCGCCCACGACGAGCTAGTGGGGCGCGGTGGACGGGGCCGATCTGAGCTCTGCCTGCTGCCCTGGCACCAGCCGGGGCGCTCAAATTGGGGGCATCCCCAGCAACCCCTGCCACCCGCCTCTATCTAACGAGCAGGCTCCTACTCATCCTGCAGTGCCCAACTCTAATGCCACCTCCTCTGGGAAGCCTTCTTTGTCGCCCCAGTCAGGGGGAAGTGGCCTCCTGTATGCCCACAGTCTCCTCTACTGTGAAATGGGGATGTCAACAGGACCTTCCCCAAAGGGCTGTTGTCAGGATTCGATGATACTGAGCCTGTACCTTGGTACATAAGCATCACATCAGTGACAGCACATGCCCCTGTCAGCTTCCAATTCTGCAGGGGTTCCACAAAGCAGGGCCTGACTCTACCTGATCCCCAAAAAGACCTTGGTGAGTGTTTGCAAAGCAGGTGAGTGAAGGCTTGGGGTGGGCTGAGGCTCAGGCCGGCTGTCGGCTGGACCCCGCTATTGCCCAAATAGTGCATGGCTTTGCAAGGGTAACATGAGCTGGATTTCAGCTCCGATTTGGCCCTTGGGCTGGATAACTTTGTTCGAGGTACAACCTACCCAACTGTCCACGGCAGCCTTTGGCAGAGGCCCCTAGGAATCTGGCTGGCTGTCCAGCTCTGCCAAGGGGCTGGGGAAGGAGCCAGGTTTCCAGAACTTGATGCTCCGACACGGAGGATGCTTCTGCCTTCTCTACCCGCCACCCCCCCCACCCCCCACCCCTTTGTCCCCTCCCCACACTCCTACCTCCTGATCTAGGTGCCACGCTAAGGTCTGCAGCCCGGCCTCAGTGGCCCATGCACAAGCAGGCACTGGCTGATCTCTGTTGTAGCCTGGCGGGGCCAGGGGCCCAGGCCGCGGTCAGCGCACCTCGGGGCGGCTCCTGGAGAGGAGGCTCTCTTAGGTAGGGGAGGGGGGCAGCAGGAGGGGTGACCCGCATTTGCAGGCGCCCGCCACCATGCACGCTGCATTCGGAACAGCCGTGCTAATGCCTTGGCAGCAGGGGGTCGATTGCTACTTTCTCCAAACTCATCAACACAATCTATTATTAATACTTCTCCAAAGGCTCGGTGCCGCCATTACGGAGGCAGTGCCAGCCACTTGGGGCGTCATCTATTATCTAGATTGCAAAAACTCGGGATATAAAACAAACTGCACACACTTTATAAACGGAATGTGCCATCCGCTTAGTCTCCAAGCATCTCTCTACCCAATAAAACATCGGGGGGGATGCATGAAATACTCACTCCCAATTACGGGGCTGCCTTTGTCTATGGAGCCGGGGTGAGCGCAACGAGCGCACGTGTGGGAGGGGCTTGGGGGCGCCAGCGGGGTCCCCTCCTCTCTGCCAGCCCCTCTCCCTCCCTCAACCCCTCCCATCGAGAAGGGCTTGTGGAACCGGCCACTGAGAAGCAGGCCCAGCCACGGGGAGTGGCACTGGGACTGGATGGGCTTGAGTTCAATGCCTGGTTCCACCACTCCCTGGCTAGTGACTGGACAAGTAATTTCCTCTCTCTGAGCCTCAGCTTACTTATCTGTATAATGGGCTCAATAACACTGCCTGCTTCTCCATGTGAAGAGGCAGCGAGTTGTCAGTGTAAAGCAGTGAGCACAGAGGGAGAGGTCAGTGAGCTGGGCAGGCCTTTTGAGGCCAGGAGTGGGCCTCTCCAGGAATGCTGCACGGAAGCTGCAAATACTGACCAGAGACAAAGTTGCTCAGGCTGGGGAGCTCCGAGCCTTCCTGCCCCGCAGGGGCCCTGGAGCCTGATGCAAAAGGCCCTGCCAGCATCCAAGGCACTGGATTTGGAGCCCAGGTCATGATCTCAATCCTGACTCAGCCACTCACTGGCTCTGTGACCTTGGGCAAGTCTGAGTCTGTGTCCTCATCTGTAAGATGGGGACAGTAGTCCCCACTCCCCAGAATTGTGCTGGGGGTTCCAGATGGATGTGTTTCTGCTTCCCACACTTGGGGTCGAGGGATGGTGGGGTGGGAAGCCCCCTGTGGCTTCCCCTCCAGCTGCCTGGCACCTCTCGGTGCCAATCCCATGGTCCAGCTCCTGCAAGAGCTCCAGATCCAGAGGGCAGCTTCATGACCACACCACAGGCATACAGGCTTGCCAGCAACCTCCCCCCCATCTCCATGTAAACCGCCAAGCCTTTCCTCCCTTGTGTCTAGAATACCATTCCTCCCACCCTCAACCTCTGACAGCCAAACACCTGCTTATTCTGAAGGATTCAGCTTGGATATCCCTTCCTCCAGGAAGCCCCCCCTTCTCCTCTCCAGTCTCAGATGTCTTCCTCGCTGAGTTCCCCATCCTCACATCTCCTCTCCATTATGGTATTTACCCGAAGGAATCCACTTTCCCTGTTTCCAGGTCCACTTTTCCCTCTTCTTCCTCTATCTTCCACCTCTATCTTCGAAGCTGAGCACAAGGTCCCAGACACACGAAGGTGAGCGGCAAATGTTTGTGCAATGAACGTTGAACCAAACAATACAGCCTATTCCACCTGTGACGTAGGGCAGGTGGGTACCCACCCCCAGCCTGGTCTGGCGGGAGCACCCACCACCTGCCCCGGGAAGGCAGTGCCACCTGCAGGAGAGCAGTGTGTAGGGGATGCTGGAACTGGCAGCCCAGGGTTCCATCCTGAGTCCATAACTTTGTCCCTGTGTGACTTTGGTCAAGCCATTTAACCTCTCTGAGCCTGTTTCTTCATCTGTGAAATGGGACTGGTGGTATCTCCCTACAGGGTTGTTGGAAGGGCCTTCTGCATGCAAAGCCCTTGGCACTGTGCCGGGCATGGAGAAGGCACCCCACGGAGCTGCCTTTCTCTTCTCTTATTGCCCTTCTAGGTCACCCTCACTGGGGTCTCCGTCACTCTTGGGCACAGGAGTGACACCAGGTTTACAGATCCCAACCAAGCGTCCCCCTCACGACCACCCTGGATTCTGGGTCCTTCTAGCTTCTGTCTGGCCTGAGCTAGACAAAGCACTCCTGGCTCAATTCTCTATGTGTCTGTCTCACTAATGTTACTGAGCTCAATTATCATCACCTGCATCACCTCATTAAGTCCTCAAAGAACCCTAAATGGAAGACACTGTTTCCATTCCCATTTTACAGATGAGGACACCAAAGTGCAGAGGGCAGGTTCAAGGTCACATGGTAGCACCACCATATACCCTCTCCCTGCTCTGTGCATCCAAATATTTCTCTGCCCACCAATCACCCCTGTCCTTTGCTGGGGGTACCATGCCCAGGTCTGTCTGCCCTCAAGGCTCTGAATGCCCAATTTCTGATTGCTCAGCATAAGCCCAACACCCAGCAGGTGTAGCTGAGTGGGTTTTTCTTAAACCAAACTGAACATCTCCCCGTCACAAACCCATCCTCCCTCCCCCAGGATCATCTGTGATTTTGGAGAAGGAAGTCCCTTTTTAGGGATGTCCTTCCCGTGAAGAGTCCCCAGCTATGAGAACACATCTCTGTCTCCTCTGAGTTTTTATTGGTTTATTTGTTTAATGCTCAATTTATTAAACTCATAAAGCTAATAAACAAAACTCTGAAAACCAATTTTTTCTGGAGCATTTGAACATGGATTACAAATCTGATTAATTAATTTCTCTTAAGCCACTGACAACTGCAGACAGGTAATGCTTACGTCTGATTTTTTTTTTTTTTAAGATTTTACTTATTTATTTGAGACAGACAGAGATAGAGCACAAGTGGAGGAGGATCAGAGAGAGAGGGAGAGGCAGACTCCCCTCCAAGCAGAGAGCCTGATATGGGGCTTGATCCCAGGACCCTGAGATCATGACCCGAGCTGAAGGCAGACGCTTAACCGACTGAGCCACCCAGGCACCCCTCTATGTCTGATTCTTTTACCTCCAATAAAATTGGCTTCCTAACATCCTGGGGACCCTCCTGCCTCTCCCTGTGGGTTTTTGAGTCCATAAGCATGCACTAGGCTTGGAATCGTGGCTCTGTCCCTTCCTAGCACAGGAACAATACACAGGCCCCTTCTCTCTGAGCCTCAGTGGCCCCCTCTGTTCAATGGGGATAATGGCTGGGCACCAGGCTTAGTAAGTAGGCACCATGATTGCTGTCATCATCTTTTCAAGACTACTGGCACCTGTTCCCCATCCTTGCTGAGTGGAAGCTCCTCTGTTCCCTCCTCACTGTACTGCCATTCCCATAGCCCATGGCTGCATCTTACAGTTCATGTAGCCCCTCACCAGGGCCTCAGTCCAAGAGTGCCCACCACTTTTAGGATAAGCCCAAAGACTTCATCATGGCACTCAAGGGCTTACTCCAGCGCTGACACACCGGGTCTCAGACCCTCTGCTCCAGCCGCTAGGCCTCTCACTGCTCCCTGAAAACAGCCAGCCCTTCCTGCCCCCTTAACACTTAAAATTCCACCTGCCTGTCTTCTCACCCCCTTTCTTTTGCTTCTTGTTGGACTTCATCCTTCAAGACCCAATTCAAGGGTAACCTCCTCCGTGAAGCCTTCCCTGAGACCGAGATATTTGTGTGTCTGAAGCCCTCACTGACCTAGAAATCAGAAACTGGGTCTGATTCACACACACCCCTCCCACGCTGGGTTCTGGCATTGAGGAGGTGACCAGTGAGTGTCCAATGAATGAGTGAATAACCTGTGAGAAATGAAATAGGCAGCCAGGTAGGACAAGAGAACATTGGCCACTCTGCTTCTAGGAGTTTAAGAAGGCCACCAGGTAGCAAGATAAATGAACTCACCGCTCTTGGCCCACGGCCGCCTTCACGGAGATACAACCCGGAGGCCAATTCCTAACTTGTATCTCGCTTAAGTTCTTTACACACCTCCTATCGGGCTGGGCTCCAACTACACCCTCATCTCTAGTACACAGGGAAAGCCCCCGGGGTGGGAGGGCCATGTTGGTACTCAGTGATTCCCCTGGCCACAGGCGATTGGATCAGGCCTGGACACCTGGATCAAGGTGAACCAATCCATCCTCTGTCCCTTCTCCTGCTCATCAAGAGCTTTTTGTTAGCCCCCTGGGCTTACAGGTGCACTTTCCACATCTCCAGCACCAGCTATGTGGCCCTGGGTCATTCACAACCCTCCCCCCCCTTTTTAAGGTTTATTTATTTATTTGAGAGAGAGAGAGAGGGCACAGGGAGAAGAAGAGAGAGCATCTCAAGCAGACTCCCCGATGAGCCCAGAGCCCGACATGGGGCTCGATCCCAGGACCCTGAGATCATGACCTGAGCCAAAATCAAGAGTTGGACGCTCAACCAAGCCACCCAGGCGCCCCTCACATCCTTTTCTTGAGCCTCAGTTTCCTCTTCTGTAAAAAGGGGGTGCTGATCTTCCCTCACCTGGTGACTGAGAACCCATTGAGTTTTCACCTGTGTGAGAGGGTCTAGCCCAGTGCCAGGCACGGAGGGCATCCTGCCAGGTGCACAACCCACTCCGTCCCCAGTCTGAGTCTCACCATCGTGCTGGGACACAGGCTCTGGAACCGTCTCTCCTCACCTCCAACTTCATGATGTGAAGCCCCTGATCACATCATGGGGTCTGGCTGTGCCTCTGAGGCACAGATTTCCGTCAGATCCTTGCCCAGGGCCATACTGGGGAACAGGCAGATTTGCTCCTGGCTTCCTTTAGGGTCTCTCTGGGCCCAAGTCCCACAGTCCTTGGACACATTCCCTCCACAGGGAGGGAACCGCAGCCCTCCATCCCTCTGGCTCTACCTTCTCCTGCTCACCCAGCAAACACCCATGGAGGCTGACTCCCAAACAGGCTCGTGCAAGATGCTTGAGGGACAGAGTGGGGCCAAATCTGGTCCCATAGGGGCTGGCATAGCATGACGTGTGCTTTGACAGACTACACCTTGGGGGGCACAGAAAATCATGACAGTCAATCTGGAAGAGAGCTGGGGACTTCCTGGGAAAGGTGACATGACAGATAATTAAGAAGCTGGTTCTGGAGTCAGAAAGAATGGTGTAGGGGCACCTGGGGGGCTAAGATGGTTAAGCATCTGCCTTTGGCTCAGGTCATGATCCCAGGGTCCTGGGATGAGTCCCACATCAGGCTCCCTGCTCGGCGGGGAGTCTGCTTCTCCTTCTCCCTCTGCCTCTCCCCTTGCTTGTCTCTCTCTCTCAAATGAATAAATAAAATCTTAAAAAAAAAAAAAAGAATGATGTAAAGAGTGCATCCCAGCTCTGCCTCTCACTAACTGACCTTGGGGCAAGGAGTGCAATCCCTACCTTACAGGTGTTCACTGTGATATGTTTAGCTTTCATAGGCTGGTGGCGAGGATCCCAGGATGGCATGGTCGCAGAGCACTTAGGGCGGGCTCCTACACTGTTAGCGCTCCAAACGGTGGCCAACATATTACGGTCTAGGGCTGGGCTTTCTGTGATGATGTGGTCGAGTGATGAGCTGGAGTTCACAGGGGCCCAGGGGACAGGACCCTAGACACTCCTGGGGGCCCAGCTGCTCCTGCTAGAGTTTGCCTGTCACTTGGAGGAGCTGATGGGGTGAGAGCAGGCAGTGGGAGCTGCCTGGCCTCCTCCCTCCCCGACTCGTTGACATCTCCCCCACGTGCCTGCCGCGTCCTTATCATTCCGGGCGTAGCTGTTTTTTATTTTGAGACAAAAAGGGGCCTGTTGATGGGGATCCAACTCAAACCAGCTGCAAACATCTGCTTTGATGCGGCGGCGGCGGCGGGCCAGGCGGGCGGCGGGAGCCGCAGGCGGGGGCCCCGGTGCGCGCGTCAATCACGCGGTTGGAATGCGCTGCGTGGCCGGGCGATCGGACCGGCGGCCTCCGGAGCGCGGGCCTCGCAGGGCCTCTCCGCGGGCCGGGCCTGCAGCGAGGGCTGCCCCGGAGCTTCCTGCGGGCGCGCAGACCCAGCTGTACGGGGCCGCCGTCTCCGAGGCCCTTTGATCCGGCCCGGGGCGCTGTCGGGAGCCCGTGGCCAGGGCTGGAGGTCACGGGCCAGGGGCAGAGAGGGATGGGCACAGTCGGGAGCCGCGGGTACCGTCCAGGGGCCAGCCTGGCCAGGCAGGCACACGTCCTGTGACTCCACACACGTTTATGGAGTGCCTACTACTGTCTGGAGGCTGGGGATAGAGCAGTGAGGCAAATGGACAGTCCCTCCCACCCCCAACCCCAACCCCACCCTCACCCTCACCCCCAGCTTCCATTCTAATGGGTGAGGGGACAGGCAAGTTAAATCCCTAGCATACAGAGTGTAACAATTGGTGACAATGTGATGAAGAAAAATGGAGGGGGAAGGGCAATGCAGGTGGCCAGGGGTTTTAGAAAGAACAGTCAGAGGACTTATTGAAATCTCTGCGGGGGGGGGGGGACCCCAACAGAGGGAGCAGCAAGTGCAAAGGGCCTGAGGCTGAGTGGATCTGGGATGTTGGAGAAATGACAAGGAGGCCTTTGTTGCTAAGGCAGGTGAGCAGCAGGGATGGGGTGGGGGGGCTAGGATGTGCAAATAGAAGCAGGGGGCACATCTTGTGGGGCTTTGGCTTTGTGGGAGGGTTCTGAGCAGAGGGGGCATCTGATCTGACATCTTAACCAGGTTCCTCAGGCAGAGCTGCGTATCGGTGGGAGTGGGAGCAGGGAGACGGGTTGGGAGGTTATCTCAATAATCCAGGCAAAAGATAATGTCTGCTCAGACCCAGGGAGGTGCTGAGAAGTGGTATGAGCTGGGATGTGTTTTGCAGGTGGACAGGGACACCAGAGGATGACAGAGAAAGGCTGGACACGTGATTTGGGTGCCTGGGCAATGGACAGGACGGAGTTGCCATTAAACGAAATGGAGAGGGAAGCCAGGTGGAGGAGGGGAGAATGGGGGCGAAATTCTGCACACATGACGTGTGATTTGCCTTCTAACAGCCATGTGGATGCGTCCAGGGGCAGCTGCATATAGGAGTCTGGAGTTCGGGGAGAGGCCCAGGCTGGAGATACTGTTTGAGAGCTGCTAGGATACACTCACACACACACTCACACATATACACTCCTAAGTTGCTGTGCGCACATGGCTTGGCACCTGATAACTAGCCTCTCCCCTTTGGGGCTATGACCCCTGCGGTGGGTAGAGGCAAGGCCCAGCCTCTGCCTCAGGAGGCTGTTTTCCATCGGGGGTACTGTGGCTTCTCTGGGGATCAGACCTCGCCTAGTGACATCAGGTAGAGACAATATGGCAGGGCTGGGCAGGTGGAAGGCAGAGCATCAGCTCCTCTGAGCCTCCTCCCACATGCCCCTTCCTGCCTTCTAGCCTGGGCAGCCATCAGAGGGTCTGTGGGCTCCAGGTGAGGCCCCAAGCTAAGCTCTACCTGTATTGCTTTATTAATCCTTGGGCTGAAGCTCTTCCATCTTTTTCTGCCCTTCACTGATGAATTCATTTGATGATTCTTTTGGTCATTCATTCATCTAACATTCATTGAGCACCTACTATGAGCCAGGCCCTATGCTGAACTCACAGTAGAAACCTTCTCCCACTGGCTTATCAGATCCCTCTGAGCTGATCGCAGGTTCTCTCCTCCCACTCTCACTGATCACCAGCACCTGGTTGCCAAATCCAGCAGCCATTGCTACTGTTATTATGACTAAAAATTTACTGTTTCCTACAGAGCAGGCCCTGTGCCTTATTTGCCCACAGGCCCTTCTCCCATAAGACCCCTCACAGGTAGGCACCACCACCCCCTTTTCACAAAGGAGGAAAGTGGCTCTCAGAGAGGGTAACACAACCGCTCAGAGTCAGAGCTGGGATCACGGCGAGGATGTTGGGCTCCAGAGCTCCTGCTCGTTCTCCCTGCCTCACTGCATGGTTTCCTGGACCTCCCTGTGCTTGAAGCCCTCTCCTGCCTCAGCCTCCTCCTCCTCCTCCCCTGTCCACTACTTGGAATGGCTTTGCATTTGCTGTCAGCTCAGAGCTGTTGGGCCCATGACCTGGGCTGGGAGGTTACAAAGAGGCGAGGGGCTGACATGCAGGTGAAAGAGAACAGACTCTACGCCACAGGATACAGAGGCCTCTGGATTTCTCTCCAGGGTCCTGAGTGGTCAGAATAGGCCAGGCCCACGCCTGTGTGCCCAGGAAGGGCTGCCAGATCCAGGGCAGGGCCTGCTGAGGTACAAACTCCACTGGGGTGGGGAGGGGTAGGGAAGAGTCATGGAAGACTTCCTGGAGGAAGGGGCCATAAAGAGTACCAAGGTTTGAAAGGGGGTAGTTGTAGGGCTGGGATGGGAACTGGGGGGTGTCTGATTCCAGAGTCTGGGCTCTGTTAGGGGCCATTTTCAGGGATAGGGAGACAGTGGGTCAGTCATGTTGGAAGTGAGAAAAGGGAAGGGTCAGGCTGGAAGCCTTGAATGTTGGGCTAAAGAAGACAGATCAGGTTTTTTTCATTTCCGCCTACTCGTCCACCCACCCACTCAGCCTGCTTCCCTCTATCTATCTATCCATCCACCTATCCAGCCAGCCAGCCACCTGCCCAACTATCCAGCCATCGCCCATCCAGCCACCCTCTCAGCCACCCACCCATCCATCCACTGCACACATACTCAGGCACTCGCTCAGCGCCAAATCTTGTGCCATGACTCCTCCTCTTGAAAGCAGAAACTGCCTTTTAAGGCTTTGGCTATAAGACTTGTTGATTCTGTCAGCATTGACCAGACAGCCGCCATGACCACGCACTGTGCTAGGTGATGAGGAATCAGTGGAGGACAAGAGAGAAGGTCACTTCCCCTCCATGAGCTCCTGGTGTGACGGGCAACAAGGTTTTCCAGGAGAAAGGAGGTCTCAGAAGGAGAAATCCAAGGCACTGGGGGACAGCCTAACGCTGACCAGCTGACATTTTGGCCTCATCATTCTGACCCCAAGGATATGGACTCCTTGGACACAGACCACAGCATTTTAATTAGGGTTATTAACGACACTGATACACTTCCTTTGAGTAAGTGTTTTCTGGAACAACCTCCATTAAGGCAATTTAATTTTTTGATCAATTTTCTTTCTAGCGCAGTTAAATAATTTACAACTTTTTCCATTTCCATTTTTATTTTACTGAAATTATTTTCATTGAGATAAATTATTTTCCATGAAAAATTTTCAATAAAGTTTTGCTCTACCATCAGGTTTGTGCTCGAATTGCATCTTACTGATTGTAGAGATCTGACTTTTCAGTTAATCTGTACAGTCTTTACCATGGGTAGTTTCACTGTTGTCAACTGTATTTACTAGTGGTTAGTTTAAAGTTAAAATATCCCCCAGGCTCACGTAGGGTGGGTGGTTTTCCGTGTTACCAACGAAATCACCAAAGTTTATGATCACACGTTTTATCAGACAGTCAGTGAAAACATGCTCAGGGTCAAAACCATGGGGTCAAGACAGCCTTGTGGGTGTCCTAGGTTGAGCGCAAATGTCCAGCTTCAGCTGGGACACTATAGGTAAAGTGTACTCCTTTTGGCCCTTCAGAGACTCAAAGACAGTGACCCCTCCCCTGACATCTCCCTCTCCTGGTTACCTCTCCCCCTCCCCCAGGTTCTGGTGGCTGGTTTTCCACACTCCTGTCACAAGCCTGAGTTTGTCCAAATAGCAAGGACAGCCTGACACCCAGCAGCTTGGGCCTCCAGGGGCAAGAAGAGCCATCTCCTCCCTTATTCCCCACTTTATACTCCTCTTAATGTAACCAGAGATAACAATAACTTTGTCAGCCCAATCATTGAGGACCTCACTGCCCAGTCTCTCTTGTGAGATCTTGACTAAGTACCCCTCCCCATCCCACCCCCACACCTGTGCAGTCAAGTTTTTGAGCCCTACCCTGGCAGACTTTGCTACTAAATGTCAAACTCACAGGAACCAGACTAGCCCTGTGCTCAGTGCTTCTCATGTAGCCCCTCCCCACGTGTAGGGGCCTCACATGTAGGTGGACCTCATGACCAACCTGGCAGGTCGGTCACCCTTCCTTACACAGGTCACCCAGCTGGTCAGGTAGAGCTAGGGCCTCATCCCAGGTTAGCCTGGCTGGTGACCACCACATTCTCCTGCCTTCCTGGAGGTTGGGAAGGTGGTTGGGGACAGGGGAGCAAATGCCCCAGTGGTTTGGGAGACTTGAGACCTGTGAGGGCCAGGACACAGTCATAGTGCATGCGCAGAACACGTTCCCCAGCTGAGGGGCCTGGGAGAGTAAGCGGACAAGCGGGGGCACCAGAGCCAACAGTACTCCATGCCGGTGGGAGGCAGGAGGGGAATTCTGGAAGAGGAAGCCCTTGGAGGTGTGGCTGGCATGATTTCCTACCCACAGCCGGACCCTTTGGTAGGGAGTAAGAAGAGGCGCTGGGAGACCACCTCCCTGGGTCTCCGCCCTCGGCTGGGCCGGCGGAGGACGGGCGAGGGGCGAGCCCCGCAGGTCAGGGCCCGGCGCCCAGGCTGGGCACTGCCGCGCACGGCCGCTCGCGGGCCCCCCCGCCGCCCGCCCGGCCGTTTAGTGGGTAACTGATCGCCCCGCGCCCCGCCCCAGCCGCCCGCCGCCCGCCGGAGCCGCTTAATCACCGCCCGCCCGGCCGCATTAGCATAGTAATGGCCTTTAAATTGAGCCTCTTTGTTTTTTAATTAAGCTCCCAGCAGGTACAGAGAAGAGCGATTATTGAGGAAGCTGCCAGCGCTAATCGCCCGCAGTCATTTGACAATTAAAAATCGCCCGGCTTTAACCCTTTCCCCGCGCCCGCAGCAGCTCCCCCCAGCATTTATCCAGTGCCGACTGTGTGCGCACCTGCCCGGTGGGCTTCGCAGACCCCGCCTCTGGCAACTTGGAGAGGTCTCTGCCAATGACTCCATTTTGCCGAGGAGCAAACTGAGGCGCAGAGAGGGGAGGTAACTTGCCCAAGACAGACAGCTTGAGCACGGGGGAGCAGGGATTGGCAGACAGATTGCTAGAGAAATCCAGCTGCTTGAGCTCTGCCTGCAGCACTGTCCACCTTGTGAGTCTGGCAAAATCCTTCTTGCGCTTCAAGGCCCTGGGTGGGCATCTCCCCGCCCCATGGCAACAGCCCCTTGGGAATTTTCAAGGCATCCTCTCCTCCCTGCTGGTTCACCCGTACCCCAAATACTGTGTGTCAGGCTCAGTGCTGGGCGCTGGGGAAGCGGTGACCAAGCCAGAAGTGGGGCTCCGCCCACATGGACCTACCCACCGAGAAGGGACACACGCCAAGGTGAAGATAGGCACAACTGCTCCTGATCCAGCCCACGCCGGGGGGGCGCATCTGAGAAGACTTTCCTGAAGACAGGTTTGGGTACAGACAGAGGTGGGAGAATCAGCCAGACCAGGATGGGAAGCGGTGGACAGGTCAGGCATCGGAGACTGTGAATGCAAAGGCCCAGAGACAGGACCAGAATTAACCAGAAATAAAAGGTGCAGAGGGTGTGTGTGGAACAAGAGGAGGCTGAGGAGTTTCAGGAGCCAGCTTGATGGTACAGGGTCTTCCTGCAGACCCCCTACTTGAAAAATGTGTTATTTAAAAAAAAAACTGAATTTATCTTTGAATAGGTAATGCATTGCATGGTTTAATACTCAAATGTACAAAAAGATGCTGGCTTCGGTCTCCTCCATCGCATCCCTAGCCATTCAGGCCCCCTACCCAGAGGCAACCAGTCTTCCATTTGAGCCCTCTTCCCAAGATATGCAATACCTATGTAACACATACATGAATGCGTGTGTATACCATAATCTCCTCCCCCGACTTTTTTTTTTTTAAATGAGGACTGGTTGGGGTTTTGTCCACTCTTTTTTTTTGCATAAACACAAATTTACTCTAAAACTGTTCTCCATGCACCCCCTTCCGACCGCATAACTGGGAGAGGACTCCACACCTTGGCCTGAAGCACCTCCTTTTACAGCAGCCCTACATTCTACTGTACAGGCAAACCCTAATTTATTTAACCCGTGCCCTGTTGATAGCCTTGTGGGCCATTTAAAGGATTTTTTTCTTAATCTCAAGAGCCATGGGAAGCCATTGAAATGTTTTAAGTGGGGAGTAGCTTGAGCTATTTACATTTTTAAAAGATCACTGTGGCTGCAGAGCAGGGACCAGGGGTGGGGGAAGCACAGAGTGGAATCTGGAAGACCAGCTAAGCGGATCGCTGGTGATGCCCTGCAGGGGAGAGGTGGGGGGCGGGGGGGGGGGGGGGCTGCAGGAGCGGGAGAAGGGTAGGTCATCAGAGAGCGATGTAGCGATGGCCTAGACATTGGGGTGGGTGGGAGGAGCCCTGGGTGGCTGCTGGATGGGTGAGCAGTGACTGAGATGGGGACACACGGTAGCATTTGGGGGACCACGTGGAGACTCCAGGTCCGCAGTAAGCCCCATCTCACTGCACTTCAGCCTGCGTCGTGTCCAATTCATCACTGGGTCTGGGATCTCCCCCCAGGTCAAGCTCTCCAGATCTGAGCCTCATTCTGCCCCAGCCGGCCCCAAGCCCCACGTCTGCCTGCTCACTCTTCAGAGGGGCCTACAGCAAGTGGCCCAGAATCCCCCTTCCTCCACTCCAGGCTGAGTTGTGTTTGTGAAGAGGGGCAGCCCTGAGAAACACTGGCAGTTGGCTTTTTAATAAATATAGAGAAGGCTCCCTGGGGCATGGGTGTGGGGGCGAGGAGGAGGGCTCTGGCCAGAGGGACAGATTTTGCCCCTGGTCACCACTGGAAGAGATGCCCTTCTCTGCTCTGGGCTCCCCGGTTCCCTGGTGGGGGTGGGGAGCAGACTGTCCATGCGCTGGAGCTCCTCTCACCTTTGTCACTTAGCCACCGTCCCTGGCTCAGAGCTAGAGGTGTCCTCCCAGAGAGGAGCACCCCCTGCCTCTGTTGTAGGCCACAGAAGGCAGTGTGCATGAGGCACTTCGGGCAGGCAGGGGTTAACAGCCTGCCCACCCCCATCTATCAGCCAGCATCTCCCAAACAGACAGACGGACAAGGCAGCTGTCCAAACAGGCCTGTGTACCTGGTCACAGCCGCAGAGAGGACAGGGCGGTGGCTGTTTACTCTGCTACCCTCCCCCACAGTCTCACACTCACACACTCTCTCTCTCACACACACACACACACACACACACACACACGCCCACATGCCCCGGCAGGGCATTTCCCTGCAATCTGGCCTTGGGGATGCACCCTCCACTCCTGAGTCAGAAGGTTCCTAAATGTTGCTCTCTGAGACTAGGAAATGTCCTTGGTCAGGGCTCTGGGCTGGGGCGGGGGGGGGGGGGGGTCTCTAGGGGTGGGGGGCTGAAAGGGCTGGCAGGCCCAGGGAGCAATGCTTCCTAAAGCCCACTCTCCGCGAAGAGCAAAAACAGAGTGCCTTGAAGCCGGGGGACCTGGTGAAATTGGGGCACCTGGAGCATCACCATCTCAGATCACTTCCTGGGAATGTCTGCTCAGGGTGGACATGGCTCCCAGTGGGGACTCTTGGGGCTTCTAGGGCCCCATGCCAGGCCCCCTGGGCAGCTCCACGTCAGTGTGTCCACACTCCCGCCTCAGGAGAAGCTGACCTCCTTGACTGGCCTCAGACAGGTGTCTCCTCCACTGTCTCCATCTGCCTGAGGCCACCAATAGCCACCCTCACCTCTGCCTGAGCGACGCCGGGGTCCCCCTCCCCCTTGACACCTGTCCCCACATTTGACGCTCCTAAGTGGCTCTCCAACCTGACCCTCCCCACTGGTGGAGATGCCTGTGGGGCTGGGGATGTGACGTGCCCACAGTGCCCAGCCACCAGCATGGCACGCCCTCCCCCTTTATCAGTGTCCCCACTCCCTTCCCCAGGTTCCTTCAGACGCCCCTTCCCTTAGGAGACACCCCCCCGCCCCGCAATGTCAGGCTCCCCACCTGCTCTGGCACTGTGTATTGAGCTCCTGCTGTGTGCCTGGCTCCAGAGCTCATGCATTACTCACTTCTTTTCCCTTCAACCCTGTAAGGCAGGGGAAATGATCAGCCATTTCACAGATGAGAAAACTGAGGCTCAGAGAGGCCCCATGCCTTGTGCCATGCCTCACAGCTACAGAGTGTCAGAACCCCAAATAAGAGAGAAGGGCAGTGTGTGATTTGGTCAAGAAACAGAGCCTCTTGCTTGGTATGTGAGCGGAGTTCCAAGTGTGGTGCCTGGCACAGGTGGGCAGTGAGAGGGGCACAGTTTTGACCGAGTCCCTGTTGCAAAGTGACCCGTGGATCTGTGGACCTCACCACTACCAGGCCATCACCTGTCTCGTGGCTGGGCTGGCATTATTGGGGGGGCAATACAAACAAACGGTCCCCCTTCCCTGGGGCTTTCTGTGTCCTACTTTACAAGGGGCACTGAGGCTCAGAGAGGGAAGCTCTTGTCCACACTTACCCAGCTGGGACACGGTGCTGCGGCCAGGATTCTGTCCTGGGCTGTGTACCCCCCACCCCTGAGGCCAGGTCCTGGACCTCTCCTCAGCAACCCCCACCCAATGTGACATCTTTACGGCACATGCTGGGTCTGCGAAGGCCTGGATGGGGTGAGGGGGAGGCAGGACACCTCTCAAGTAACGGATTGTAAATTCCTGGGCCCCGGCTTTCCATCCCTAACAACCTCCTCCCGGGGCTCACAGCGCCTGTCCCTTCGCAGTCAATTTAAATGAGGGGTCCCAGACCCTAGGCGTAAAGCATTCCAGACTTGGGAGAGGGGGCAACTATTGTTTCTCTGGGAAAAAATAAAATAAAATAAACCGGGTCTCTGCAGCTTCTAATCACTCTCACATGTGCTGTGTGGTTCCCACCTGGGACAGCCCTCTACAGTGTAGGAGCCCCTCATGGGCACAGACCCTGCTTCTCCCCAGAGCCTGTGAAGGAGGCCCCGGATCCCCATTATACAGGGAAAGAAACTGAGGCTGGAGGGAGAGAATAGAGAGCTACATGCCCTGATCCCCCACCCATTTCATGCCAGACACCGGGTCTAATTTAATTCCCCAATAATCTCACATTGACTGATGATCCCCATTTCACAGAGGGGACAAGTGAGCGCCTTGCTCACGGTCATCAGCCAGGATCTCCTTGGGCAGACAGACCCTGTGGAATTTGAACCCCAGCCCTCCTGACTCCAGAGCTGGAGACCTTTGCGCTATGCAGTGTGGCCTCCCCAGGTGAGGAGCATCCACTGCTCCTTGGAAGGGGCCTGGTCCCAGCAGCTCTGCCCTGGGCAGGTCCGCCCACCACCACAACTGGGGCCTGAGAGCACCAAGGCTGGTTTTTAATAAGGAAGATGAATTTTCTCAGAAGCCCCGGGTTCGGGGAGCCGACCGAGGCTCTCTCTGCCCTTCTGGTGGGAGGGGGGCAGAGGCTTGGCCCAGTGGCCTCTCTGCTGTCTGCTGGGGGCCTGGGCTGTGGGGGACTACCACCCCAGGCCTGGAGGGAGCTGGCTCTGCACGGCCCGCGCTCTCTCCCCGCATAAGCCCACAGGATATTACACTGCCTTTGTGTGCCTGGTGACCCAGCTGCTGGTTATTGAAAAATTCCACTGCTCGGTGCAGGGCAGGCCCGCTGACCCCTCATCCCGGGACGCGCCTATCTTTCAAAAGATACGGGATTAGAGAGCCAGACCCGACCTGGAGCAAAGCCCCGTCTGGGGTGTCTGTGTTTTCCTGGCCTCTCGGGATACTGGCTGGAGTGGGCTCTTGGCGCAGGATTTAATTAGTTGGAATCAGCCTGCGATTACTGCAACGACTATTTACCCAGCCACTCTGCAGTCTGAGCCCTGCTCGGAACAAAGATGGGCCCCTCGGCCCCGCTGGCCAGGCCAGGGGCCCCATCTGAGCCCGGGCCCAGCTGCTGGGAGGGGAGGGCTGTGGGCCTGGCCAGGCCTTCTGCTGGCGCACCTCATTTAGACAATATTTGTGGGTTTTTGCAATGCAAAGCATCTACATGGGGCTTTTAAAAAATTAAAGCATCTCAAGAAATTTATGGCCGATTTCCGAGCGGGGCCCCTCCCCCCAGCTCATGGCGGGCGCTGGTGGCGGAGCAGAGCTGGGTTTACTGGGTGGGACTGAAGCCTGTGCATGGCATGGGTGAACTGGGTGTGGGGGCCTTGCCTGGGATGCTGAGCTCTGCGACAGCCGAACAGGTACCCTCACCTCATGCTTCCCTTGTCCCCTGCTCTGCCACCTCTAATGCCCTCTGTCTGTCTGTCTGTCCTGCATGCCCCTCCAGGCAACGGGAGTAGTAGCAGCCAGCGTGGTTAGGGAGAAGGGGTCTGTGTGTGTACCCGCCTCCTGATTCCCATGCCTACTCACTACTACTCGTTCTCACATGCGTGACTTCCAGCATGGTACACAGGACTGCACCCATAAATACCCTTCTACCCGCGCCTGTGTGCACCCCTGGACTGCACATGCGAACAGCCTCCAGGCCCCCCCCACGGCCACCTACGCGTGCCTGCCAATCAATACTTGTATGCGTGTTGGCCCTACATGTGGACACGCCCATACACACACAGCGGCAGCCACTCACACCCACCTGAACGTTTCTGCCAAACCCTGCTCTTGACACAGACACACAAATGTGAGGGTCTGCACCCTTGTGCACACACATGCTGTCCACACGTTCTCACGTGCACACTAACACATGCCACCTTTGAGGACCACATATGTGTACCACCATATCTACAGGCTAATTCTGAGCAAGTTCCCACATTTATACCCACACACAACAGCTTACACACCCGTGAGCACACACACAGGCATATACGTTTCCACCTGTGGGGACGCCCACTGCCTCTACTCACGTACGTGGCGTATGTCCGGCCACGGGAGGCTGCTGGGGCGGGCTCGGGGGTCTGCCCCTTAGAGGGATGTCACCCAGATCCAGGGGCAGGTGACTGTTCTGGGACCCCAGGCCTGCTGGCCTACACTGTAGGAGGCTAAGGCATAGGCCAGAGATACACTTGGGAATTCAGATATGGGAGACCTCTCAGAGCGAAGTTTCTAGAAAAGCTGCCAGGCTGAGGTCCAGGGAGGGGCTGGGGGCCTGGGCACTCTGCCCACAGGTGTTCTCAATCCCTGGCTCAGGAGCCCAGCCTTCAGCTTCCTCTGAAGGAATTATCCCTCTCCTATGCCTCCCCCCACTCTGCCATGGTCATTGGGGTTCCTGTCCTGCCTCGTGGCCTGGGATGCTTGGGGGGGTCATCCTGGGGGCAGGGGCAGGAAAGGGGGATGCCCAGATTTGAGCCCAGACTTTGGGTTCCCTGCCCTAGATACAACTGACCCCTAGCCGCAGAGCCACATAACCTCACAAGTACACAGACACAGGGATGCGCCTATAACACACGTGGACACACACACGTGACACATATATAGGGTGACCGGAATGCTATCTACTCACCCAGGGAAACAAAGGCATGGGCGCTGTCACCTATCCACCCTTACTCCTGCCAGTCTGCTGCCCGGAATGTCCTCCCATCTTCACGGCCAGTGCAAACCAGATTCTTCCTCCCTACCCCTCACCCCTGCCTGCCCTTCCTCTCCCCCTCTGGTTGCCAGGGCCAGGGCTGCTCAGAGCTCAAGTTCCCAGAGAGCCCCTGGACTGGGCTGGACCCAGGCCTGTCACAGTCTCCGCGTCCCATTCTAAGTGGCACACAAGTTTGACCGCATCTCGGTGTCCTTACCCAGTAAAGCATCCGCGGTGGTTTAACAAAGGAGAAAACAAGCAAACGCTTTGCCCACACTGTGAGCAAAAGGAACCAGCCACCCGAGGGCTTCTGACTCCCTGTTTGAGGATCACCCCTTGCTAAGCACCACCCCAGGAGGGCCTGGGTGGGGTGAGAGCTGGAGGCCCAGAGTGGTGGGCTTCTTAGGTGTCTGGAAGATGTGGATTCATCTCAGGGTTGTGACTTCACCTCCTGAGGCTCAGTTTTGTCATCTGTAAATTGGGAGGTTACAATCTGCCTTTGCAGGGCTCTGGTGAAGACACAGTGAGACAGTGAATGCAGAGAGCCTGGGCCAGTACTCAGGAAGTGATCCCATCCCCCTCCAAAGCCTAACCGTCCCCCAATCCCGAGGTCCCTACAGGCCCTTGGCCTAAGAGTTCCTGTCCCTGAACCCCAAACACCAAAGAATTCCCTCAGTATCCCTTCCTTGCCCTCCATCCCCTAACCTGCCAGGACACTAAGCTCCCTTTCACTTCCTCAACCTGCCACCTCTCACACCCCGGCCAGCCATGCTCTGAGGAGACTGTCCTTACCCACTGCTACGTGTTCACCTGGCCTCCTTTACTTTCCCAAACCACCATTCAGCTGAAAGTACCCAGCACCTTCCAGACCCGAGGATCCCACCCATCCATCCATTCATCCATTCATTCCACCAGCCCACCGTGTTTTCTGAGCAGCTACTGGGTGCCAGGACTGTGGAAGGGGCTGGACGTCTAAGCTCAGACCCTCTTTGGCCATTTGCCACATTCAGCCATCCCTCTCTTCTGGAAACTATGAAGGGACACGGTCTTGGCCTCTGCCCCGGCATATTTGCATGTTCCTGGTTCTCCACCTCTGAAATGCCAGGACCCTAGGGCTCTGTCCTCTTATGGCTTCGATGATCGCTTTGATGCCAAAAGCTCTCAAGCCACCCCGTTCCCGTTCTGTCGCACTGATCCCATCCTTCAAGCCCCCCTCTTTCTCCCCTGGGCTCCAGACCCCTTTACCCACCTGCTTTCTGGGCTGTTCTGAGTGGGTGCCCCCAGGGCAGCGCAGCTCAATGTGCTTACAGCCTCGTTCCTGTCACACAGCGCACGTACACAAAGATATATGTGCCGGGACATTTGCTGAGATATTGTGTGCGTGTGACAGCGAGGCACTGGCTCCAGCCCAAAGGGCTGTCAGTGGGGGGTTGGGGCGGACGGGTCAATAAATCATAGCTCACCCATTCCCTGGACTGCTACGTCGTGGTTGCAGAGACGGAGGTACCTCCACGTGCGTGGACACGGGCAGACGTCCCCAGCATGTGGCTCAGCGGAGCAAGCATGGGCAGGGCGGAGCAGAGCAGAGCAAATACGGAGCCCGTAAAAACGAAAATCAATGGCATCTGCACAGAACATGCTCGCACACACACGTAAGAAAGGTCTGGAAGGTTACCCCTCAGTCCACTGACCACCTCTAGGAAGGAGTTAGGGGAAGGGATGAGGACTGTCCCATTTTGCTTGCCTTACTTCTGCTTCGTCTGAATTTATTTCACAACGAGCAACAGAGTCTTCTATAATAAAAAAGAGAGAAAACGCCCCAACCCGGGTTTGTCACTTCCCCGCGGCTGAGCTCCTTGTGACCAGCTCTTCTGGACGTGACAACCCCCATGCTGCGCCCCCAGGCTGAGGTGCAGGCCTGCTCACGCCGGATTCCTCTTCCTCTCCTGCTCTCCCTACCTGGCACCCCCATCCCTGTATACCCACCCTGCTGGCCCTTCCTCTGGCCTCCTGGCTCTCTGGGAATGACAGAGTATGTCCCCTCAGCAACAGGGCAGAGCAGCCCTGACGTCTTATGTGTGGCCTCACTGTCCTCTCCGGCCAGCCAGAGCCTTCCTTCCACATTTACGTCTGCCGAAGGCCCAGAGATGGTGCCAGCCGGCGGGGGGGGGGGGGGGGTGGGTACCGCAGACAAAGCCGCTGTCATCAGGGCTGGTACAATCCCCGGCCACCCTTTCTCTCTTGCCACCTCCCCTTCCTCTTTCCAGAGGTGGATTTGAGGCTCCAGGCACACAAAGGCAGGCTCCCCCTGATCTGGCCCCGCTTGCTTGCTTGATCCGCCTCACACAAGGGCTCAGCTACTCTGCGCCCCCACCTCTGTGCCTCTGTCCCCACCCATCCCTCCTCCCGGCCTGCCTGCTGCCCCCTCCCCCCAGGGCTGTCTGTGAATGCTTTCTATCCTTGGGGCTAGATGGGCTAGATTCAACCTTGTGCTTCCTCCACGGAGCCTGCCTATGCCCGGCAGGCATCCTCCTGTGGGCCCCTGGAAGGTGGGGAGCCCAGCAGAAGACCTGGGTTCAGATCAAGTCTGCCAATCCTCAGTTTTCCCATCTGTAAAATAGGGCAAATATGGTTGCTACCTCATAGGTTGGTCCGGGATTACTGAGCTCCAGGGTGTAGCTCTCAGCGCAGAGGCACGGGTACCCCGAAAACGATTCCCCTTCCCATCTTTATTTCAGGGGCACGCTGCAGCCTCTCAAGGCAAGTTCTGTCTGGTTTTTGGTCGGCTTTTGCATTAACCCTGGAGACAATGGTGCAGCCCTCAGGGAGGGCCTGTACTCCCCTCCTTGGGGAGGGGGGTGTCTGTGCGGGGGGACACAGCTGAGATGCCCCAGGCTGGCATCCCGGGGGTGGGTGGGGGGCAGCTGGTGCCTGCTCTGTTCAAAGGCCAGCAATTCTCCACGGCTGGCGAAGGGCGGGTAGGGGGTCAGACAGGCCCCCTCCTCCGGAACACTCATCACCCAGGGGAGGGAGGTGGTCTGATCAGAGACTCAGAGACCCCGGCTCCGCAGCCCAGCACTGGGAGTGCTGGAGGAGGCTTTGTACCTCTGGAAAAGAGGGGCTGCCTCCCTTGGCCCCGGAGGAGCCCTCCTGGAGCAGCCCCACCAGCCGGTGGCCACTGCGAGCCCCACACTGGACGAGCCTTTTTGCCAACACTCAGTAAATAGTCAATACTGCATTAAAGCAATAAATAGTCATTTTAAGGAAACCGAGACTCAATTTAGCCACCAGTCAGGAACACCAGTTAGCAGGGCTGCGGAATGTCACCGCACAGCGGGCAGCCCCGCCCCCGTGGCCCCAGCCCCAGCTCCAAGGGGGAGGCTGAGCAAAGGGCCCTGCCAGGCTGTACCACCCCTCCCCCCAAATCAGGTTACCGGTGTTGGGGGGGGGGGCTGGACTCAACCGGCAGCTCCCTGGAGCTAGAGGAAGCCAGAGAGACAGGCGGGCACGGTGGGAACGGCTCGCCCCCACGGGGGGACAACAACAACAAGGACAACAACTGTAACAAGAGCGGCGGCGGGAAGGAGAAAGCAATCCCCGCTGAATGGGCACTTGCTTGGTGCCAAGCACAGGGCTAAGTCCTGCACACGCGACACTCTATTTAACGCTTCACCATCTCTAAGGCAGAGACCTCGATCCCTATTTTGCAGGCAGAGAACCTGAGGATCAGGAAGGGGCATTGCTTTGGTCAAGGACAGGAATGATTTTGCACAATCTGGGCATTTATTTATTTTTTTTTACAACCTGGGCATTTATTAAGCACCTAGTACAAGGCCCTATCACTGCTCTATCCCGGCTCCCTGTCGGTGGCCCCTCGGCCTGGAACAGAGAAGGGGGAGTGTGCTGCTCCCTGCCCTGAGCCTGGCCATCGGATCAGGTCGGGGAGTGTGCTGGGCTGCGCGGGGGGGGATTTGGGGGGCCAGGGCCTGTGTGACTTGGTCTCCGGAGTTATGCGGGCAAAACAAACAAGGCTCCTCTGTGAAGGGCTGGGGGATTTGTGCTCATTGCCATGGAAACCACACAGAGCATGGGGGGGAGGGGAGCCTGGCGCTAGGCTCCCCTTTACAGATGTAAGACCCCCACAGCCTCAGACCTGGGGCCGGCTGTGGGTGGCCTGGAGGCCGCTGGAGGCAAATGAGGGGTGGCTGGACAGGCATCCCTTCCACCTGGTGTCTCCCTGGGCTGGGGTGAGAGGCAAGACCCTGGCACAGGACTCGGGCCGGGCTCCGTGGGCGCTGCTGGCACGGGAGGGCAGAGGAGCCCTGGCAGTCTGGACATGCCAAAAATACCAGGCAGAGATAAGAGCAGAGCTCCTACCCAGCGGGCTAAAAATAGCCCCGCGCTGGGAGGCAGAGAGGCCAGGGAGGGGGATTCCCCGCGGATGGCCTGGCCCACTGCCCCTGCGCCATGGGTGGCCCTCTCGGGGATGGGCCCATCTCTCAGACAGGGCAACCAAGGCCAAGGACAGGCCGAGGGCACTCGCATGCTGTCTTGGAAAAGGCACAAGTATCAGTGCCGGCTCTGCGCCAGGTACTGCTTGGCGCATGATCAGTTTAGTTTCTTCCAAAACAAATGGGGATGATGATGATGGTAGTAACAATAGCTATAGTTGTTAATGCTTATTGCACACTCGTCCTCTGCCAGGTACCATTCTCAACATCTCATGTGTTCTGTCTCATTTCAGAAATGGGGAAGAAACGATAATTGTCCCCACTTCCCAGATGAGAAAACTGAGGGTCACAGAGGTCCCTTGCCAAAGTCACACAGCTGTGGGAAGTGGCAGGGCTGGGATTTGAAGTCAAGTCTCTCTGACTCCAGAGTTTTTAAACCTTGGGTTGTTTAGCTGAGGCCGGCAAGGCCCAGAGAGGGGCATTCACCTGCCCCAGGTCACACAGCAACCGAGCTAGGATTGGAACCCAGGGTTTTCTGACTTCCAGGTCCCAGGCCCCTCTCCAGGTCCCAAGTGAGTCACCCCAGCAGATGCCATCCTCCTTGCCAAAAGTGTCTGGACTGTGCCCTTTTGTTCTTTCCACTTGGCAGCCCTGCCCCCACTCCAGCCTCTTCTGTCTTGTCTGTCTGTCTGAACTGCGGGTACCAGCCTCCCTGCCTGTCCCCTGTGGCACAGCCCCGCCCAGAAGAAGGCCAGGCCAGGGCCTGGGGCTGCCCTGTCTAGACACTTCTCGAAACTCGGCAACGGTGGCCGCTCTCAAGGGCCCAGCCTGGCTGGGCCCGGCAACAATGGGCCCTCTGTGCCCAGCTCGGGGCCTGCTTCAACAGGCCGCCCACCGGTTCCCAGCCCAGCCCCAGCCAGCCCCACACACTTCCGCCATACCTCCCCAGGCCCCTGTGCCCACCCTGGGAGCAGGCATCCTTCCCCCCGAGGGCAGGGCGTGGGAGTCACATGCAGCTAGACCAGGGAACTGGTTCTGCAGAATTCCCTGGGCTGTGCTCCCAGGCTGCGAGCCAGGAGGTCTCCAGGGGCAGGAACCAGACCGGACGCCATACATAGGCTGTGACATTTCAGTCCCTGCCACCACCCTCAAGCAAAGAGGCTCCTGGCCCCATTTTACAGCGAGGGCAACTGAGGTCGAAAGGGAACTCCCACGCTTCCATGTACTGAGCAGTCACGTGTGCCAGGCCCATGCTAAGCACATGGGCCGTCTCTCAGGCAGCACAACCTCTGAGCACAGGTACCGTATTAATCCCATTTGTTCAGATGAGAAAAATGCCAGCTGAGAGAGGAAAAGTGACTTTCGTAAGGCCACATAGCCGGCAAGTGGCAAAGCAGGGACTGGCAGTCACCCAGGTCTGTCTGACTCCAGGTTTCTTTAACCCTCAGGGTGCTGGGGGTATGAGCCTATGGGAGGCGGCGGCGGGCAGGGGGCTCTGCTGCCCCGCAGGTGCCCTCTGTGCCCAGTGGGCCTAGCGCTGGGAGAAAAGCCCACTCTGGAGCCATTCCGCCTCCACAGTCCCTGCATTGTTGATTCATTAGGTAATTTCCCTGGAAGCACCAGCTGTTCGGAGGGTGGGGAGATGACTGATTGAGGCGGAGAGGGGGGCCGTGGGGGCCACTGGGCAGGGGGCGCAGCAGCCTGCCCGGGCTGGGGCAAAGGTCATGCCTGGCCAGGTGTCCTCCCTCCCTGCCACACCTTGCAGGGACCCCTGGGGGCTCTGAGGACAGTGAGGGGGCAGGCCCAGCCCCTCCCACCGGGGGCCTGGCATTTCCAGGTGTCTGCTCGAAGATGCCGGGCCACAGCTCCACCGCGGGCTGGCGGGTGGGGAGGGGCAGGCCAGGACCCCACCCGGCCCCCCAGAGCCCCAGGCTTCTGGCTTGCCCAGCTGAGCTGCGGCAGTTGGGATGAGCGGGAGGGGCCTCCCTGGTCTATGGCTCCTCTGAGGGCTGCCTCTCCATGCCCTCCGGGCTGGCCCGTTAAACCTGCCCCACTGCCCAATAAACAGACAGCAACCATGTGCTTCAGCTCAGCTTCAGTGCCCCCCACACGCCAGCCCTCCGCCCACCACCCGGAGCAGCTGCCCTGGAGCTGTCTGCTGGCCCCATCCTGGGCTGTCTCTCCTGTCCTGCTCAGAAGCCCGCCCTGGCCCTGCTGGAGGGGCCAAGGGGGCCCTGAAGGCACGGCTGCTTCGAGTGTCTACACTGGCCTCAGGTCGCCCTGCGTGGCGTGGTCTCAGAGGTTCTTCTACGCTTCTTCCCCAGGCTGCCCCTTTCCCATCCCAGGTCTTAGATCTTGGTTTTCTGGGGACGCCTTCTGTGGGTTAAGCGCCCTGGCTCTGCCTCTCCAGCAGTGGCTTGTGTGTCCCTCATCGTGACCACAGCCCCACCAAAGGCCCCAACACCGTCTGTTTTGTGGTTCGTGTCCTCAGCCCTCCCAAAGAGCCACAGCAGGCACGGACTGGGGTTGGCTTGGGGTACAGGTGCTCGGGGAACACTGGTGTCCGACGAAGGAAGGGACAGACAGGTGCAATTAAGTGAACGTCCCCCAAAGTCTCACAGCCGCCCTGCGATCGAGCTGACCTACTGTATTTCAAGCCCTGCCACGGCACCTCGTGGTTCTAGGCTTTGGTACTTGCGCTTTACCAGTCGCAACTCAGTGAACCCTCACCGTGACCTGTGGAGGTGGGTACAACCGTTACCACTCCCAGTTTCCAGAGAGGTTACGTTACTTGCCCAAAGTCTCAGTGGTCGAGCTGGGGTTTGACCCAGGCCACCTGTCTCCTATGTCCATACTAATTGCTGCACACTATTACACTGGCCTCAGAAATTACCTCTTGGGCAACGCCAAGAGGGTCTACCTTGGCCACAGAAAGCTTAGATTGCCTTGGCCACACCAGGACAACCGCTAAGGTTGGTACAGACACACACAGGACAGCCTCTGAAGCTAGTGTAGACCACCCCACATAGAACCACCTGGGCGGCCAATATCAACAGCCCCTTCCTTCTAGGACAACCTCTAAGGTCAGGGTAAACATGCAGGACAATCTCTGAAAGCAGGCCAGTGTCCACAGCCAGAAGATGGAGCAGAGTCCCTGTACTGACCTGAATGTGGAGGAGGCTGGATGGGCCAGGGCCAGCCATGCGGGGGCGGGGGGTGGGGGGGGACGGGTAAGCGCCTGCAGGGCTGGCCCATCCCTGGCCCAGCTGGGGCACAGGAGGGCCTCCTGGGGGAGGCGTGAAATTGCCATTCTCTACTGAGGGGCTGCTGCTAGAGGGAGGCTTCCGGGCCCAGCTGGGAGGGGGGTCAGTGGGCGCCCCTGGACATGTTCCGCCCAGGCCCAGGACCCTCCTCACCACCTGCCCAGCACTGGTGGCCAGGACAGGAACCAGACAAGCCTGGGGCATGAGTTGCCTGAAACTGTCATGCTCTGTGGGGCAGGGGGTCCATTCAAGCCTGTGACAGGGCCCTTCTGGGGCCAGACAAAAGGCACCAGCTCCGGGCAACAGAGAGTAAGGAGTGTGCCTGTGTGTGTGTGTGTGTGTGTGTGTATGTGTGAGAGAGAGAGAGAGAGAGAGAGAGAGTCTATGTGTATTTTGCATGCATCTCTGTGTGTCTGTCTGCCTTTGTGTGTGTCTGTCTGTATATGAGGGAGAAGAGGCCCCAGCAGATCCACCCTCAAACATGCCGGCCCCAGCCCCAGAAAAGCACAGCCTCTTAACCTCTGGAAAGGTCCTCCCTGTGCTGCACCCCAGACCCAGGTCCGGCCTGGCCCATCCCACGGTGAGGCTTCTGAATGCCTCTGGCCCCCAGTACAGATGTCCCGCCTCTGTCAGGAAGTCCTCCCTCCCCACCCACCAAACTAAGGCCTGAGATGGGCAAGGGGCTCTCTGGATTGGGATGCCTGGCCTCTCCTGCTGCAATTAATGCAAATGATTTTCCAAGGTTTTGGCTTGATAATTTGATTATTTGTTCGGCATTTATCTTAAGCAAAGTGGATGACAAATAACTGCAAACTAATGTGATAAAAACCATTTATAAAGCTGCCTCGTTCGGGGGCCTTCTCCTAACTATTTATGACAAGGTAATAATGCTGCCGTGTGCGTCCGCCTGACTTTAAATTGGTTACTTAGAGGCATGATGGATGAGGGGCGAGGCCACCTTCTTCTGAGGAGAGCTCCTGATTTCTGATCTCATTTTTGAGGATAATGAATTATATCTAATTAGACCTTCCCAAATCTAATCAGGAGGTGGGAATTTGGACAGCAGGGAGGGGCTGGCAGGCGGCAAGGAGGGCAGAGGGTCAGCAGGCGGGGTGCTCCCAGGCCCCTGGAGGCCTGGCTGCCTGGGGGAGGGGGCAGTCCAAACTAGGAGACTGGCTTGCTTCTGGCCCACTCCCGGTGCCCTGGCCAGAGAGATGGAGAGCTGACAAGTCCCTTCCTGGCTGTAGGTCCTTCCTCTCTTCCCCTAAACTCCAAACCTGGCATTTGCTCCCCTTTGCAGGCTCAACCCCTCCTGCCCTCTGGTCTGATCTCTTATCCCTCTCCCAAATCCTACAACCCAGCCACCACTCTTCCTAAAGACAGTGTTCTTATTCATGCCTCCCTGAGAATTCCCTCTCTGCCCTCCACATCTAGGAATCTCCAACTTAGCCCCTCTTTTGAGAAGCTTTCTCCCATCTTACTGCTACTTCCCCCAAGTGAGGCCCCAAGGCCCCTGTTCATCCCTTCACCAGACTGCTAGCCCATGCTGGACCTTGATGCTAAATGAAGTCAGCACCCCTTCTGGCCCAGACATAGCTCTGTACCAGGTGAACAAAGTCCAAGATGGATTTCAGTCTCCTACTCACTCCCTTGGCTGGGTGCCCTTGTGCAGTGAACAACCTGAACAACAGTACATAAAGAGTCTTAGATGCTCTCACAAAACTGGGAGCTCCCTGGGGTTCCCTTACTTATCTTTGTATGTTCCGTGCCTGGTAAGGTGGCTGGCCCACAGCATATCCTCACTATTTGCTTGCTGAATGCCTGCCTGACTGAATGGACAAAAGCATCGACATCATCCCACTTCAAAAACTCTGGCCTGGGAGTTGCAGGACTAGGGCATCCATGTCCCTGTGGAAGTGTCAAGGGCTCTGTGGTGAGGATGCCCTACCACCCTCCCCCGTAAGGCTTCTGGGATCCAAAGCCCATGGGCCTTTCCCTCCCTCCCTGCCCCCATTACGGGCAGGCAGCCCTGCTTCCATGCATAAGGTGAGCCTGGAAATAAGTCACTTTAGGGTAGCAACTTACGCATTATAAGCAGAGTTCTGTTTGCAGAGAACTAGAAGTATGATCAGATTCCCAAGTGCACTCTGCCTGTTCTGTGTATTTTGTGTGTCATAGAAAACACCTGCCCAGTCTCTAAAAATGCCCCCTTCAGTGCTTTTTGCACACTACTGTGTTCATGCTTTCCAATTTCCTCATCTTCCTTCCCAGAGACAGTCTTTTTTTTTTTAATTAAACTGTTTTGTTTTTTTTTATTTTTTTAAGATTTTATTTATTTGCGAGAGAGAGAATGAGAGACAGAGAACATGAGAGGGAGGAGGGTCAGAGGGAGAAGCAGACTCCCTGCTGAGCAGGGAGCCTGATGTGGGACTCGATCCCGGGACTCCAGGATCATGACCTGAGCCGAAGGCAGTCGCTTAACCAACTGAGCCACCCAGGCGCCCCCCAGAGACAGTCTTATGTCCACTTTGTCAGGCTGGCGATGCTTTCCTCAGGGGGAAGAATCTCTTATTCTAGTGCTTTTATCTGGCCGATTTCCCACTTACTTTACTTTTTTAAAAGCTCGGAATAAAATGTAATAAAACACTCAAAAACATGCATTCATGTTGCTTCAAAGGTAGCAATGGGGCCAGGTGAGTGGATGGCAGGAGCCAGTGCCACCTCAGAAGGGGGTGATTCCTCCTTTCATCAGGTGATGGGCAAATGCTGGCTCCAGGATGGAGGACAGTCTGGGGGTATGGGTGCATAACGTCTCCAAATGTGGCCACACTCAAGTGCAAGGTCAGAAGGCCTGGCGTCCCCCCAACTCAGTGGTTCTCACCCAGGGATGATCCTACACCCCAGCCCTGGGGAACTTCAGTAGTATCCGAAGGCATTTTTGGGTGTCATCACTGCGGGCAGGGTACCAGTGGCATCTTGTGGGTAGAGGCTGAGATGCTCTCAATGCGTAGGCCAGCCCCCCCACTGAACAGGATGACCCGGGCCAGGTCAGTGTACCGGGGCTGAGCAACACTTGAGGCATGGACAGTAGCAACGTGCCACCTCCCTCCTGTTGGGCTCCTAAGTCCTACCTGCCCCCATGTCCCTTGAGCTCCCTGGAGCATCACATCTCTTCCTTCCTCGGCAGATTACCCCAGATATGCCTTCTCCGAGCAGCTTCTGAGCTCTTCACCCTTGTATGAAACCATGAGCTGGGGGACACAGCCTCTGCTGATGATCTTCCTATTTTACTTCATTGAAAGATTTAATGAGAGCCTCTGATGGGCAGGCACCAGGCAAGGATTGGGGGATTTGACACCTGCCTGTTTTCCATTCCTCATATAAGACACCTGCAAAAAATGAATCTGGTAACAGGAAATTAAAAAAAAAAAAAAAACCCGAAAATCTCTGCCGCTGCAGTTGACAACCTCCTGTGGTTAGACGATGGGAATCCTCTACCCTGTCCTAGCGCCTCTTCTGTCTTGGCTGCTAGGATGCTCAGAGTTCAATGTAATCTTCATCTTGGTAAGATGTTAGCTTGGGTACTTGATTTACTTCCCCTCTACTCTCCACGAATTTGACCCACTGTTTTTATTTTAAGATTCTTGGAGGGAACCTGGGTGGCTCAGTCGGTTGAGCATTGGACTCTTGATTTCGGCTCAGGTCATGATCTCGTGGGTCATGGGATCGAGCCCCGCATCCAGCTCTGCAATCGGTGGGGAGTCTGCTTGAGGATTCTCTGCCTCGGCCCCTCCCCCAGCAACTCGTGCTCTTTCTCAAAAAAAAAAAAAAAAAAAAAAGTCTTGGGAGCTGCCTCCCACCCTTTTAGAAAGTAGTAGGTGTATACCACAAACAGGGACCACACCACCATCCCCGGCGCAGCAGGAACCACTTTGTGGATTGCTTGCCCCACGTTGTTACTTTAAATGACCAAAAGAGCAGCATCCCACACCTTGTGCACGTACTAAAAACCACTGGACTGTACACTTTGAAATGGTGAATTTTTATGTAATGTGAATTTACATCTAAAACAAAACAACAACAGTATATCCTCATTTCCGATGGAGGCTTGAGAAGGCAAAGGACTTGCCCAAGGTCAATTCAGTCATTGAACAAATATTTTTGGGGCAGCAACTGTGTGCCAAACACTGTTGTAGGTGCTAGTGGTACACTGGTGAACAAAACAGTGAACAAAACTGCTTATGCTGTGGGGAGCTTCTCAGCTGATAGGAGACAGAGCCAGGATTCCACCGGAGGACGCCAGTCATCCTGAGGCCCCCCCTTCCCAGCTGCCTGCCTGTCTTTGCTCTTGGGACAGAACAACTCTGTGCTGGGCAGGACCCCCAACTTCTAGCGCTCTGGCGAGCTCCCTCAGCCTCACCCACCAGCGGCCCATCTGGCTTGTCCCCTCAGGAGAACCAGCGTGTCCCCACTGTCTTGCACAGGGAGGACACTTAGGTATTCTCATCAAAGGGCCCCACCACAGGAGGGCTGAAAGATAGAGCTAGCCAGCCCTCCTGGCTTCAGCTCCAGGCCAGGGCACCCTGGAGGGCCTCCCAAAAAGGTAGTGCTCTCACAACAAAAGCACGGCTTTATCACTTGCACACCTATGGCTTCCCTGGCTCCTCCCAGGAGCTGCGTGCGGAAAACGTTATCATCACCTCCCCATTTCACAGGGTAAAGCGACTTGTCCAAGGTCACACAGCTGGCAAAAAACAGACCCAGGACTGTGTCCCTACTCTTCCCACTGGCCCACCCTGTTCCCTGTGGCAAGCTCTGGGCCTGGCATTCAGAAGGCACCCAATAGTTGTTCCTTTATTTCCCTCTCTCGAGTCAGCTGCTCAGGCTTTGGCACTCAGGGCATGGGGGAAAAGGCAGAGGTCACAGGGGGAAGGCTCTAAAACTGGGACACGTGGCTGCAGTTTGGCAAGAGCGAAGCAGTCTCTTCCTCCACCGACCCCAGCCCCCGGCTGTCTGTCATCACCCCTAGTGGGTACACCAGGCCAACCTGCGTACCCAGCGCCCGCCCACCCATGTGTTCATCATTCATGCAAACTAGATTTGGGCGCCTGCTCCCTGCCATGTAGACACAAGGCTCACGGTGCTGAACCAGACACAGTCCCTGCCTTCGAGTTATTTGCCGTCTCTGGGGAAGACTAGCGAGTAAACAGACCATGACAATACGGTGGGATCGGGGCTGGGACGGGGAAAGCACAGTGGGCTGCCAGAGCCTAGCCAAGGGGCAGCGAATGCAGACAGAGTGTTGGGGAAGGCTCCCCAGATATTGTAGCCCGGCTGAAACCTGCTGGAGGGGCAGGAGTTACCCTAGAGGAAGAAGCAGGGGTGGGTGCTGGACCCCAGTGGTGGGGATGCATCCCAGGGCCAGCATGTAGCCCGGAATGGCTGGAATGCAGAGGCAAAGCAAGTGGGGGCCAAGGAGGTGGGCAAGGAAGAGCTAGCAGTGGGTTTTGTGTTCCTGTCCTAACGGTGGAGCTGGGACACATCTGGGGTCTGCAGTGATGTGGTGGAGGCTGCGTCTGAGAAGGTTCCAGCACAGTGGGTGGATTGACGGAGCCAAGCCTGGAGGGGGAGAACCCAGGTAAAATGGAGACAGGAGCCAGGGCAGTGATGGGAGGATAGAGAAGAGAGTTCCAGAAATGATTAGGATGAAGTGAGGAGCGCCTGGGTGGCTCAGTTAGGCATCTGACTCTTGATTTTGGCTCAGGTCAGGATGTCAGATGAGATCAGGCCTACACTGGGCTCTGTGCTCAGCGGGGAGTCTGCTTGAGATTCTCTCTCTCCCTCTCCCCCTCCCCACTCCCTTTTCTCTTTCTCTCTCAATCCCTCTCCAAAAAAAAAAAAAAAAAGAGAATTAGGTGAATGGCCAGGCATTGATGATTGGATGCTCGGGAGCAGGGAATAGAGAGATGTACCAGGACAGTGCCCTGGTTTTCAGCTTGGGCGCCTGGTAGATAGAGGTGTCATTCACTAAGATTAAACAAAAGAAAAAAACCCCAAGGGGTTAGGGGTGGGGGTCGGTGGTGGGAGTTGGGAGAGGGGTGAGGCTATAAAAGGGCCACGGGATGAATGTCTGTGAGAGAACTGGACTGTATCTCATCCGTGGTGGCGGATACAGGAGCCTGCACAGGAGGTAAACTGACAGACCGACAGGCACACGTGTGCATGCGAGTGCTCACACACGAACGCACGCATGTAATGCAGGAGAAATCTGAATACGATGGGGACATTGGACTGATGTCAATGTCCTAGTTGTGATACTGTACTTTAGTTATAGGAGATGTTTCCATTGGGACGAACTGGGTCAATGGTACAGGGATCTTTTTATATTTTGCCTTACAATTGCACACGAATATCCAATTCTCTCAAAATAAAAAGATGAATTAAAAAAAGAGCTACTTGGGATCCCCGCACAGGGGGTGGGGGGTGGGGGGGATGGGTTTGGGGTAGGGTAAGGGTCTCAAGCTAAGTCGACTCCCAGCACAAAAAGAGCCAGGCCCCGTGGCACTCTGGGGCCCACTGCCAGGTCCCTGCCTTTGGGCACCCTGGCCCTCTAGCTGGTGTTGCTCCTCTGTCCTGCCTGACCCTGGACTGGACTAGCCCTCCTCACCTAATTTGGCCTCTCCCACAGGTTCTTTCTTTCCTATAAACATCACCAGGGTCACACCTCAACGTCGTGTCCCACCCTCCTCGCCCTGTCCCTGCTGTACCCATGAGTGACCTGTGACCTCACTTAACCATCCCGTCCCCTTGTTCCCACAGGCCGGTGCGGGCTTCCGGGACCGGCACTCCCAGGCCAGACCTGAGCCCCTTCCTCTTGTCCCTCCCCCCACCCTGCGCAGAGCTGCTCTGTTTTGAGCCCACCCAAACGCACCAAGTCACGCACGGGAGGGAGCTGTGCGTGGACTAGCGCAGTGATACAGTGACTGACGTGCACACGTGGACAGACACACAGGCACACAGACCAGCGCGCACGGAGACACGGAGACCGTGGACGCGCGCAAAGATGCGCGCGCACGAACAGATCTGGAGCCCCGCCCCCCCACCTGCAGGACGGCTTCCCTGCCAGGTGCAGCGATCACGCCCCAAACAAATCCCAGCTGATAAGGACACTGCCTTTGAACCGGAGCCCTTCCCTCTGCTGTGATCAGATAAGCAGGCCGGGAAGAAAGAGAAAATCCCCGCTTTTTCTCCTCCTCAGACTCCTGCTGTGCTGCCGCTCCACACAGAGGGGCTGCCTGGGGGCCTGCGCCCTGCCCCGCCCCGCCGCGCCCCCTCTCAATCACGCCGCGGATCACAGGCACAGTGACAGGTCGCTCCTCCGGTTTGGGTTTCAAGCCCGAGGAGCTGCAGCCGCAGGCAGCCAAGCTGGGGCCCCTACACCTGGGTCTGATGGGCCAACTGGGGGGCCTCTGTTGTGGGGACCCTGCCTCAAAGGTCCTGGCTTGTGGGGACCCCCCGAGCTTCATGGGGTATCCACCTAAGGGCTCCCCTACCTCAGGCACCCTGGCTTGTGGTTTTGTTTTTTGTCTCAATAGCCCTGGCATGTAGGGTCCTCTACCTCAAGAACCCTCGTTTATAGGCTTCCCCTATTTTGTGGGATCACCTGAGCTCAAACCTTGGTTGGGGGGCTCCCACTCAAACCAGTATGTGGGAACTTCCATCTAAGATTCTGGCTTGTAAGTCCCCACCCCCCTCAAAGGCACTGGTTTAGAGGATCCGTGGGTGCACACCCCAGCTTGTTGAAACCCCAGCTGAGGGCCTGGCTTCTGGGGAATCCTATAGATCCTGGCTCTAGAGTTCAGAATCCAGGTCTTCAGGATCCCTTTCCTCCCCAAAGAGCCAGGCGCTGAGACCCAGGAGGCCTCAGGAGAAGGACCTGGGACCTAGGGGAGAGGGGTCAGGCGGGTAGGTTAAAGGGGCAGGGTTCCCACGGCCCTGCCTGGGGCTGAGGCGTAATTAGAGGTCTCAGGTGTGTGTGTTGTGGGGCGGGGTGGGCTCAGAGGGCCTTCGTATTGTTTATCCTTCACAAAGACCCCCAACAGGGGGCCACCATCCCCCCCCTTGAGACAGCTCTGCGTCCTGAGCTCTGGGCTGCCCCAGTTCCCTGCACCCCACCCCCCTTGCACCTGCCAGCAGCCTGCCAGGAGGACAGCAACCCTTAGGGGTCGAGGGACCTGCATGGGGTCTGTAGCCGAGAGGCCAGGTTGCCCTGGAGCCCAGTGTGGGTCGGAACCCCCTCCCGCTCCTCCCAGCCCTCCTTCCAGGTGCCTCCCCGCCACTCAGCTGACTCAACAGAAAACCCCATGATTTATTTATGCCCAGGAGCAGCCTCTGCCCAGGATGCAGATGGAGGAGGATCCATTCAGCCCCAGAGAAGAGAGGGAGACGGGGGAGAGGGAAGAGAGACAAACACACAGAGTGCGAGGGAAGCAGGCCTGTCTCCACCCTGGAGCCTCATCCAGGCCCCTGTCCCCACATCTCCACATCCAAGTGCATCTTTCCCCATCACTGCCTCATCTGGGCCTTAGCAGACCCAATTACTTATAATAAACAATTCCGTTTATCTTTATCAGAATCATTACCTAAATTGGCTACATGACACATACTGTTCTCTAAGTGCGCCCCGGGGAGGAGGGGCCATAAAAGCCGGGTTCTGCACTCCGTAATTATCCCTCCATGGGCCATAAACCATTACACTGGTGTTTAAAATAGGTATGGCGAGCAGTTTCCCGGCCCGCCAAGGGCCGCCCAGGGCACCCACGGAAAGGATGCGCTCGAAGTTTTGCTGCGGCCAACAACTTGCAGTTGCTTGGAGGCTCCTAATAGGGATCCTGCGAGGCCCTGGCTACGCGGTCCTCGGGCAGGGCGGGGCGTGCGGGGCCAGGCCCGGGAGTGGGCAGCCCCGGCAGGCAGGCAGGCAGCCAGGGAGGGGCCGAAGGGCCATCACGGGGCTCTCCGCGGGCATAACAAATGTTCTCTTTCCCCGGACAACCGGGCCCCCTCCCCTGCGGCTGCTGACTTGGGCTTTCCTCACTGTTTGCAGAAACGCCTCCACCGCCCGTGGGGCTGGTCTCCCCCTCGTCATCCCCGGGGAGGCCCACGTCAGCATCTCACTCGTGATTAAAACAAAACACCCGGCTGCCCCCTCGGTCGGAGCCCCGCCTGTCTTTCAGCTGACCCGTCAGAGCTGCTCTGGTTTGTCTTCCCAGAGGCCTCTGCTCTCTCTGGCCTCCAGGGGGGCTGCCCAGGTCTGCATCCCTACAAATGGCCCATGCCCCTGGCAGCCAGGCCCGGTGCTTGATGGCAGAGAGCCCTCTGAGACCTGCCTGCACAGCGTTCAGCGGCTGGGCACGGAGACGCAGAGGTGGTCAGACAAGAGTTCCCAGCTGTGCAGGACCCACAGGGACAAAGGGGTGTCATAATGGAGGGCTCCCGGTGGGCCTCTGCCTGGGGACATGGGGAGACGATGAACAGGAGTTCCCCATGCTGAGAAAAGGAAGGAAGAACATTCTTGCCCGCAGGTAGGGCAGGGTGCAAAGCTTTGGAGGTAGGGATAAAACTGATGTTTGAGCATAGTAAAAACATTTTGTGTGCTTTGAATAGTGGTTCTCAAAGTGAGGTTCCCCAGAATAGTGGCCTCAGCGTCAACAAGAATCTTATTAGAAATGCAAGTCCTCGGGCCCTACCCTAGGTATACTGAACCAAGAACTCTGGGGAAGTGGAAGTAGCAATCTGTAGTTTAACAAGCCCTCTGGGGATTCCGATGGCTGCTTGTCTTTGAGAACTCTGGTGCTAGAGCATCCGTGAGGTGGGGAGACTGCGAGGATGCAGGGGATTCAGCAGGGGAGCTGCCTCTGGGAAACTCCTAGAAGGTCTTGAATCCCTTGGAAGGGTGCTGAAGAGCACGGAAGTCTTTTAAGTAAGAAAGTGACAAGGTCAGGTTGACATTTTAAGACGTGCACTCTGACTTTAGGGGGGAGTGGCAGCTGGAGGTCAGGGAGGCTAAGAGGAGGTCTATGCAGTTGTTCAGGGAAAGGACGGAGAGGTCTGGATTGGGGGATGGCTGAGGGTACAGGGGGAAGGGGAGAGATCTGAGTGACAGTCCAGGGGTCAAACAGGCAGGATGTAGGAGGTGAGGGACAGAGAGGCATCGAGGAAGCTGACCTAAACACCCACGAGGATGATGCGTGCCTCTCGCCAAAGAAGAAGTAAGGTTCTGGATGGGTGGGGACCATGACTTCAGGTCAGCAGAACCTGAGGGGCCTGCAGAGCCCTCACACGAGCCAGTTAGGACGTACATAGTTGATGCCCCCCCCCAGGGGAGCTCTGAGTCTGGAAGTTGCTCGAGTGTAGACAGGGCTGGAATCATTGCCTCCCTCCACCCAGTTACTTGGTCCCAATTTGGGGTCCCTACTGTTGCAGCCTCTTCAGTCCTCGTGGCCTTTATGGTCCCAGGCAGCCTGTTACTCATTCCTAATGCCTCCCACCGGCAGCCCAGCATCAATCTGCCAGCTTCCAGCCACTATCTTCGGTTGGAGAGGCATCCATCCACGTGTCGGTGCATTCACCTATCCCTCTGGCTTGCTGAGCCCCCACCGCGCCCATCCCTGTGCTCCTTGCTTTATAGTCATTATTTTCCCCAGTATTCCCAAACTCCCCTGGGCGAGGGATGATTAGCACCATTGTACAGATGAGAAAGCGAAGACTGAGAGAGGCCAAGTCACCTGCACAACGTAATACAGCAAGTACGTGAGAGGGGTTGAGATTTGAAGCCAAGTCCTGTCCCCACCACTCTGCCCGGATGGCACCTGTGTTCTTCTCCAGCTGCAGGGCTCCAGCCCTGCCCGGTTCTCCCAAGGCAGGAAGGGGCTGGTGCCCACGGCAGGCAGACCCGAGGGGCTGGGGCCTGCCTTGAGGCCTCCTTAATGTGCCCATAACTCATTCCCTGGGTTCACTAATGTTCCCTGCTATTAGTGCCAAGCACAGCTAAGCAAACTACAAAATATTCCTCCGACTCAACAATCAATTTCCATATTGTTACAAATGGAGTCCACACCCGCCACGGTTCATTTGTCTTCAAGGGCCTTTTTTTTTTTTTTTCTCTTTCCTTCTCTTTACCCACTACAGTGAGGAAGTCATTACCGACTGTTATGAATTTCACAACGTGCGGAAAAAATATAAATGCATACCGCATAGAGTCAGGGCCACATGCTGAAGAGCTGCCTTCCTCTCCCCCACCAGCTCTGAGCCTCCTCCCTGAGTGGCTTCCTGAGAGGGTCATCCGGGCACACAACGCTTGAGCCACCCTGGGGCCACTGACTGCTCCCCAGACCAGGCAGAAGGTGCCCCGCATTTCTGGGTGTTTGCATCTGCTGTCTACTGTCACTGCCTTTCCCCTTGGGTCCGTCCTGTGGGCTTCCGATCCACATCCTAACCCAGTTCTTGCGCATCTGGGTTGTTGTGCAAGGCCGTTCACCGTGGAAGTGGGCATCCAGGGAAAATCTGACGAAACCCCCGTCCGTCATGCGGGAACTGGGCCAGTGGACAATGAGGAGGCACTGATATGCTGACATGAAAAGCAGTGTCCAGGAACTGCAAGTTGCCAAACAGCACATGCAGCATAATCCCATTCTGTCCAAAAGTTACGCACGGAGAACTGAAAGTGAATGTGCAGAACAATGTCTGGAGGAATTTATCCCATCCTCTGCAGGAGTCTATCTCCAGGGACTGGTCCTGGCTGGGGATGGGGAGGGAAGGGATGGTTCCCATTTTTGTTTGTATAGTTTGTATTCTCTATCAGCTGAATTTTTCGTAGCATGCATTGCTTTGGTAGTAATAATAAGAAAAAGGATATTTACTTAAGTGTGAGTTCATTTGTCACCTCTTACCTAAGCAAGACCTTCCAGACCCACCAAAGCAAAATATGTTAGTCCTTCCTTTTAGCATACCCCTGAACCTTGACTCTAGAGCTTTTAGGGCAAGTATCGTGTTCTGTGTGTATCCCCCCCACCTACATCCCCCCACCCCCACCCTTTAGGCCATGACTTTACTCAATTCCCCTCAGCAACTCTAAAGCCAGCACACAGTGTGAGCGAGCACCCTGCCCGCCCCCACTCCCTGGGCAACGACCTTGCCTGCAGTGGCCCAGCACTAGAACAGGGCCTGGCACAGGGGAGGAGCTCAAGCAAGACACATGGACTGGACCAAGAGTTTGATTCTGGGAACATTGTCTCTAAGAGCTAGACTCTGCTCATCCCCCAGAAATGGAACCCAGGAGCTAAGGGGCTTATCTTACAAATGTGCAAACCAGCCCTGGCGCCACTGGAGTGGAGTGTGCTGCACCTAGTTACCTGACTACTTGTCCGTCTCCTGTGCCAGACTGTGAGCCCACGAGGACAGGCTGTGTCTATATGTTTCACTGTTACATCTTCATTTGTCTAACACGGGGTCTGGTATGGAGTAGACCCTCAGTGACTACTGGCCGGCTGGCTGGCTGGATGAGTGGGTGGATGGATGGACAGACAGACAGGTAGATGGTCAGGTAGGTGGATGGGTAGACGGGAGGATGGGTGGATGAGTGGATGCATGGAAAAATGAAGGATAGATGGGTTAAATGGATAGGTGGTAGAGAGATGGATGGATGGGTGGATGGATGAGTAGATGGACAGATGGATGGGTGGACAGATGGATGGCTAGATGAATGGGTGGGTGGATGGGTGGATGGATGGAAAGGGTGTGGTGAGTGGATAAATGGGTAAGAGGGGTCAGCACACCTTCCTGCCTCTCTAGGCACTCAGACATTCCTTCTGTCATTCACGTTCTACTCTGGGGCATCACCCCATGTCACATGGAAGCAAACTGAGGGTCTCTTTCTCTTCTCAAAAGGAAGAAAAGAGATTAGCCCAATGTTTTGCCCCTGGTCCAGAAGCCAGGGATCTCAGGTCTCAAAGAAGGAGAACTGAGCCAAGATTCTAACCCTCTGCGCCCTGGGTCAATAATCCACTCAGGAAGTATTTAATTGAGTGTCTACTGGGCACCAGGTACTGTACTAAGCATTCTGAACGAGCCATGGCAGGCCCGCCCTTCACTGCTCTTCCATCCCAGAGTACAGCGGGACTGTTTCCTTAAACATCCTCCCTCATCAGCTTCTCCCCACTAACCCACTCTCCAAGAAGCAGTTGGGGTGTCACTGCTCCCTTGCTTAAAACCTTGCTGTGGCTCCCTTTGGACTCTAGTCTCAACTCGAAACTCTTAAACACAGAATCTGAGAATTCTGAGGATAAGCCCCACTTCCTTTCCAGCTGTACTTGGATCCACTCTCCAGTGACATCATCCCCTGCCGTGTGTGCTCAAGGGCCCTGCAGGGCAGATCCTCCGCCTTCAGCCTTGTGAGCACCGTCTCTGACTCAAAGGGTCTACAGGATTGTCCTCTCCATGGATCTTGCTTTCTTCCAGTCTGCCCTGCACGGTTGTATAGGTTTTTCACTGAACAAGATGCTCTTCAGAGGGGTAATAGGTTGACATTCAGTCCATGCTCAGCTTGCCAAGCCAGGTACTCTGTGGGGAGGGCTGCATTAGAAGTGGTTCTGCTCCCTGTCGGGCCCTAGGACTTCCCTCAAGCACAGCAGGGATTGCCCTAGGTTTGTATCCCTGGTGTCCATATCTGTCTCCCTTATCACACGGAGTGCTCCCTAAGGACAGGGTCCAGGTATGAATCCTCCCTGTGCCCTTCCACAAGGCTGACAGGGCCAGAAGAGGTGCCAGCGAAGGGTCTACCGAGGGTCAAATGCAGAGTTCTGGGGAAATGTGCCCACATGATGTGGAGGGGGTGTCTATTTGAGAGGTGGGCTCCCTGGTCTAAGGAAGGCTCCTCACCAGGGACCTCCGGTGGGGTGCAGGGGACCCTGCCAGATGAACACAAATCAGGAGTGAGCTGGAAGAACACACAGTGAGGTAGGATGCTTGCTGCTGCTGGGACCAGGTGGGAAGGGAGCAGAGGGCCTCTCTGGGGTAAGACTGACAGCAGGTGGGCTGGGAGGGCAGGAGAAGCCCCCAGGCCCCCCAGTGCCTGACAGCTCTTGGCAGGGATTCTGAGGAACTCAGCATAATCGCTGAGAGGGCCTGTCTTGCTCCAGAGAATCCCAAGTGAAACATGCCCGTCTCCATCAGCTCCTGACTCAGAAAGATGCACCCAGAACTTCCCTCAGTGTCAAGACCAGCCAAGAGGAAATCTGAGTCTCCTCGAACCCTGCAAGGAGTTTAGTAGTCCCATTTTTACAGAGGAAGTGGAAGCTCAGGGAGGGGCAGTCACTCTCGCCCAAGTTCCCATGGCTAGGAAGTGGCAGGGTAGGAGCCTTACTCCGTTCAGCTGGGGGGCAAAGCCACTCTCGACCCCCGATAATTCATCAAGGGCACCACTCTGTGCATTTCACACCACAGTCTCACTATGAGGAGGTGGAAACCGGGAGCTTCAGATTTAGAGAAGAGCTGATTCCCAAAGTACAGGGAAGGGGACTGCCATGTGAGGCCCAAGCAAGTTATTCTGGGAATTCTGGGAGGGCAGTAGGCAGGAGGCCGTGACGGGGATGGGGGGAGTGGGGGGAGACACACATCTTCCCTCTCCCTTTTCCCTGCCTGACCTCACCATCCTGTCTGCCATTAAGCTTAAATGGTGACTTGGGAGGAGCCTTCAGTCAATCAATAGCTCACCCAACAAACAGGTTTTTCAAAACCAGCAGTTTATGGATTTCTCTCCCCATCTCATTCTTTAATCCTGACAGCTGCTGGGCTGATGGGGGAGACTCTCCAGCCTGGGAGACCGACGCTGCGGATGCCCTGCCGGTGGGACGCAGGACGTGGAAGGCCCAGGGCCTGAACCCCCGAGAGCTGGCAGCCCCGTTACCTGGCAGGATGAGCCGGGTCCCTCTGTGCGGCCGGGACAGACGGCCTGGCCTGCCCTGGTGGGAAGTGGGCAGCGTGGGCCAGCTGACACGTCTCCAGCTTGGCAGCCCAGCAGCCCTGTTTCCGGGCCCCACTTCTGCCCCTTTCTGGCTGTGAGACGGCAAGTCACTTGTCTCCTCTGAGCCTGTTTCCTCACCTGTGAAGTGGTGTCTACCTCATAGGGCTATTGTGACAATTCCATGAGGAAACACAGTGCCTGGTATGCAGTAAGTGCTCCGTTAAGTGTTACACTGTATTGTTTCTAGCTAACCCCCCCTTTTTTAAAGACTTTTTTTTTTTTTTTTTTCATTTAAGACAGAGGCAGAGAGACAACATGAGCAGGGGAGAGAGGCAGAGGGAGAGGGAGAAGCGGACTTCTCGCTGAGGTGGGATCCTGACGCGGGGCTCGATCCCAGGACCCAGAGATCATGACCTGAGCTGAAGGCAGGTGCTTAGCCATCTGAGCACCCCCAGGTGCCCCTAGCTAATCCCTTTTTTAAGACCCTAGGAGCCCTGCCTACCAACAAGCACTGGGGAAGGATAAGGGAGCACCCATGACACACTTTGTCATACCTGTCCCTGATCTGCAGACAGGTGACTGTAGATCCCAGGATGCCTGGGACAATCCTGGTTTATACCTGTGGCCCCAGCATAATTAAGAATAACATCCCCTTTTACTCTGACAGCATCCCTGGTTTAGACAGTGAATGACACGGTCACTTAATTGGTTGAGCTGCTCAGCTGTATTAGGGACAAATGGGATGTCACTAAATCTTGTCAACAGTCCAGGAGTAGGGGTTGTGCTCCAGTTACAGAGTAGGCAACTGAGGTTCAGAGAGGGTGTGTGACTTGCCCAAGGGTACACAGCAAGGAAGTGTCCGAGCTAGGCTCAGGCTGATCCCAGGTCTGTGTGGCCCACTGTACTGCCCACATTCATCCGTTCTCCTGGGCTCTATTGGGACATGCAGGCGAAGGCTCAAGGTTGGAAAGTTGGCCCTCCTGGGGGCAGACAGAGGCCTTGGGAGCAAAGTCCCTCCTGCAGCTGTCTCCACACATACCTCTGCACAGGCAGGTTCCAGACAGCAGACCCGGCTACCTGGAGAGCTCCCCCCAGCCGTGCACACAAGTCAGCCTTACTGGGGATAACAAGCTGTGAAGATCTTATCAGGCCCCTGATGGCTGATGCTGATGCTAGCAGGCTGTCCCCCTGCCCACCGCAGCCTCAGCCTTCTGCCAGGCTGAGGGATCCTGTTTTCTTTCCTAAGTGGAACATCAGATTACTCAGGTCTGATTTCACTGCTGATTGGGGGGGGGGAAGGGGAGCACTTAACACTCAGACAGCTCTCAGGACAGGGTGAGGCCACCCAAGGGGGCTGCTCATCCATCACCTGCTGACAGTGTCCCGTCCACACTTGGGCTGAACGTTTCACTCCGTTGTCCCTTCCACCCCAGGGTGGGAGTTTCTGAGTCAGCCAGAGCCCAATTTGTCTCAAACCTCCAGGATGGACAGGGACAGGACAGGGAACCTGAGAGGACCAAGAGAAGTGTTCCTACTCCTTGTTTCCTACCTTCACTTACTCACTCATTCATTCATTCAACAGATCCTCCCCAGTGTCTGCCTCTAACAGGACGGCTCATCTCCAGCTACTGGCAGGGTCAGTGAGGGGGATGGTGGCGAGGCAGTGTGAGGAGGGCTGGGGTGGCTGGGGCATCCCGGGGAGGCAGGACCAGCCCTGCAGGGCGACGACAGAGGCTGCCAGGGGACGGACCCCAGAGCTGGGTCTTATAAGGATGAGCAGAGTTTGCCTAGTGAAGGGAAAGGAAAGCTATTCTTGGTGGAGGGGACAGTGTGGACAGGCATACGGAGGCAAGAAAGACAGTTGTGTGTCCGGGAAAGTGAGAACTGGGAGAACTGGACATCTGGTGATGGGACGTGAGGGGTACGTGGGAAGAAAGCCGTGAACAACCTTGGCACCTGGCATCCAGACCGGAATCTCTCCTGAAGGTGCCAGAAGATCTCAGAGTGGCTGTAAGGAGAGGTCTAAGCATGGGCTTTGGGGCTTCACTCATTTACTCAGTCATTTGTTCAACAGTCTTTCTGGGATCCGGGATGTGCCAGGCCCTTTGCAGCAGGAGACAGGCTCTGAGCAGGACAGTCTAGCCCCTGCCCTGTCAGGGCCCCTGAGCTGGCTGGGGACACACATTTGAACATAGACTGCCATGGCATTAGGTGGCATGAGGGATAATAGAACTGTTCTAGTCGGGGGAGGGGGGGATGTCAAGGGGAAGCTCTAGAGTCTCACTATGACCCTAGCAGGAATGTGTGCTCTCTGAGCCTCAGCTTCCTCATCTGTAAAATGGGGATGACCGGCTCCCCATCTCATGGAGTTGTGAGAGCATGTGTGTGAAGTGCTCGCCCAGGGCCTGGCCTGGGAGTGTGAGCAGTCACCACAACTGCTTGTATTTCAGGGGGCAAGGAACTGGTGGGACTGGTATTGAGAATAGCAGCCATGTGGAAAATGGACTGAACGCAGCAGAAGCCTGGGAAACATGGTGGGGTGAGAATCCCCCAGAAGATGGAAAGGACAGCCAGTCCTTCCCAAGAGATGCACAATTCCCTCCAAAACAGAAACCACCAATTGTGGCTAAGCCAGCAGCCTGGTGGGTTATGCAGTGGACTGGCCCAGGGACAGAAAAACTGGGGCCAGTGATACCGAGGAGGGGGAAGGGAAGGGAAGGGAAGGAGGGGGTGTCCCAGCTAAGGGGTGACCATCTCTCCCTGAGCAGGCAAGCCCAGCCCAGCCCTGGGAAGACCATACTATCAGGCACCAAGGTTAAGAGCAGGGCCTCGGAAGCGACACACACTTGGGTTCATGTCCTGGCCCTGCCATTAGCTATGACCCGAGGCAAGTGTTATAAATCTCTCAGAGCCTTAGTCTGTGAAATGGGGATAATAATATACCTATGCTTCCTGAGAATGCAACAAGATAATGTGTTCAAAGTATTTAGCATGCTGCTGGGCACACAGTGAGTGTCCAGTGAAGAGCAGTTGGAATTATTTCTGCATCCCCAGAGTCCTGGACTCCAGGCTTCCTTGTGTTCAGGAAAGGTGAACTTCCAAACCAGAACTTGGAATCTGCAGGCCATGGGGAGCCTGGACAGACCCTCCCTGGAAGGCCTGTAGATGAGTTCCCTTTTGTGCCCCATGCCAGGCTGCCTGCCCAGGGGAGCCCTGGGACCCAGGACCATTTTCCCTGCTCACTTCCAGGAAGGCCACTTGGGAGAGTTTCCCGCGCTTTTCTGGACTCCTTTTTCCCAGAAGATGTTTTAGAAAATCTGGAACAACTGCTGGTAGTCAGGCCCAAGTTGTCTTACCATGGGCAGGGAGGTCCTGGGAGCAGGCTCTCCAAGTGTCCTCCGTGGCCCCACCCTGCTAACTAAGGGCAGAAGGCCACTCCTGGCTGGCTGCCCAGCCTGTGCACTCACTGTCAGAGAAGGTGGCTCCGCTCAGGGGAGCTGCCCCCAGGAGGCGGGGGACCCTCCACCTCCCTCTGTGGACTTGAGCTTACTCTGTGCTCTCTAGTCCAGCCTAGAAAAGCACCAGCACAGCCTCCCTGAACCCAGGTCTGGGATACGGAGCAGCCAACGCCTGCCCTGGCCATGTCCCCGAGCTTAGCTTTTCCAAGTAGGACAGAAGGGGAAGGAGAGGTGCAGGCAGGGGAGTGGTGGGGACATCCCTGACCTGGGACTTGGAAGTAGATACATTTGGTGAATGTGGCCAAGGGCCCCGCAAGGACTTGTCACTCAGATGACAAGGCGTGTCAGAGTCACCCCCAGTCTCAAAGGCCCAGGACTGATGTAGCCCCTGCCCTCAGATGCTGGCCACAAAAACCAGGGGCAGTGGGAGGCCTGGCCTCCCTGACTCTGCAGCTGCTCAAAACAGGACAGGGCAGTGGCCCAAACGCCACTTGGAGAGGTCCTGTGACAAGGCTTGCAGGCCACAGAGCTCAAGACAGCGGGAGCAACGGCTGTCTGCTGGCCCCTCTGCCTCACCCTGGGTGCCACAGTCAGCTTCCCCACGCCTCGGTCCCAGCTCCGACACCAGCCGGCAGAGATCCCTGACCCAGAGGCAGGCAGACAGGCACCTGGGCCCCACAGTGCAGAGGGAGAGCTCCCTTCAATGGACACATCCTTAAATATATACAAGGGTGTGTTCTTTTTTCCCCCTTCTTCTTTCTATACATTGGGCTCTAAAATCTGGACCATCCCGCCACCCACATTAACTGCGTTAAGGAGGAATTATAAAAAGAAATCAAATTTCCCATAGCATTTGAACGCCATTAAAATGCCAAACAATAAACTACCAGGCTGCAAATTAGATCAGTGGAAATATCAAACACATTGAGGTATAAAATCCATAATTGCATTTAGTGGCAGCCGTCCCTGGAGAGGCCCTGCTAAAGATCATCACAGCCCCACATATGAGAAGCTATTGACAGAGGAATAAAAATCGACAGGCCAACCAAATAAACCGTGCAGGCTTCATTAAATATTCAGCAACGGAAATTTGACTATCCCAGGCCTCTCCCCTTGGTCCCATCCTGAGCCCTTCTCTGCCCAGCTGGGGGCTCAGACCCTGGCCCTCCCCAGCCACCAGCAGCTTGCGCAGGCAGGACCAGAGGAGGGGGTCAGGCGAGGGTGGTGGGAAGGGGGGGTGAGGCTGCTATAATAACAGGGGGGCTCCATCGGGTTATTATTGTTGGGCGGCTGTTATTAGCTTTCACCCTGGAGTAGGTGGTCCTGAAGTCTTTAATTAGGTCATTACGGGGGTAATTTCCACAGAGGTTTTAACTCCTTAGCAGCTGAAGGACCTCCAGCCAGAGCCCAGATGCCCAGTGGGGCTAGGGCCTGGCCCCTGGGGTGGGTAAAGGGGCGGGGAGGGGGGCAAGGGGGTGGCGCAAGGCTTTGTTGGAACCCCCACCCTCACCCCGAGGATCAGGCATCAGTCTCACCTGCCCCAGGACGATAGACAACGATGGAGGGGGAGGCTGGCCCCAATTCTGTGGGACCCCAGCCCTGGGTATCCCACCCTCTGCAGGGTGGCTGCTGGCTCCGGGGGGGGGGGGCCTCCTGCCCCACCCAGCTGGCCCCGTGCTCGCCCCTTAGCTCCTCTCCTTCCCCCCTCATTCCTTCCCTCTCCAATTCTCCTTCCCGCCTCTTCCCCTCCTTTCCCTCCTCTCTCCTCCCCTCCCTCCTCTCTCCTCACCTAGGAGCCCCACCGCCATGTATAATGCATGCAGTGGAAGCACCCAATAGGATTAGGCACCTCCGCCCGTCTTTGCGAGAGAAAGTTTATGTAAATGACTGATGACAGCGCTATTGTGTGAGGAATATCAATGGAGTAATTACAGTTACATCGGGCGCCCGCGCCGCCGGCCCGTGTTAATTTTTCACCGGCTCCCCCGGGAGAGATCGGAGCGCGCTCCGAAGAGCACAGCTAATAATGGGAGCTCCGAGCCGCCGCTGCGCCACGCGCCCCGAGGTCTTTCTGAGCAGACTGCTAAGCACTGGCTGTCTCCCCGGAGAGCCGAGAACAGAGATAAAATGATTAAAAACTGCCAAGCGGGCCTGGCAATCACTCGCTCCGCTGTCAGCCCGAGACAAGACAAATCTCTGCGATTTTTCTCTTCCCTCCTCTCCCTTTGTGAGCCCCCAAGCTGGGACGCGGGGGGGCCAGCTGGGGTCGGGGTCAGCTCCCTCGGGTGGCAGGGCCCCTGGGCAGGGCAGCGGTGGCGGCGGCAGGACGCTGGCCTCCGGGCTGGGGGTGGGTGCAGTCTGCGGGGAGCCCGCGGAACCCTGGAGGCCCCGCCACTCACCCCTGTTGGGCCCAGTGAGCCAGCTCTGCTCATTCCTCCCAGGAAAACTGGCACACCTGTTGGGGGCTCTGGGTTGGGGCACACCTGTGAGGATACGCCAGCCAGGGCACACCCACTGGAACACACCTGTCCGGGATACTAGCAGGGGCTCACCTGGGCTGGGGGCTCCTCAGGCTTTCAGGAACCTGCCCCCCCCGACCCAGCACTGCGCCATCTTGGCCCCTCTCCATGAGCTTCCAGGCCCTGAGACCCCTGAGACCCCAGCTTGGGCACATTGATGAGGCTTCCTGACCACAGGCCCAAAGTAGACCCCTAGTCGTGGCCGCAGAAGAGGAGGGAGGAGTGTCTGTCTCCTCCCAGGGTCTGGGTTCCACCTGGGGGGAGGGCGTCCTAAGTTCCTAAGGGTCCACACCTGTGGCCATAAAGCTAAGCCTGGGCCCAGCACCTGAGAAGACAGAGAGGAGGAAGATGAGGCGGTAGAGGAGGGGAGGGGGGACGGAGGGATGGGGGGGGCCTGTCGCCTGCTCCTACCTCTGAGAGGGAGTGGGGAGGGGGCTGGCCTGCTGGCTGCTGCACCAGTCCCAGAACGGTCTTCTACCATCCCAGCCCGCCCTGCGCCCTCCATCTTACAATAAAGGTGACAGGAAATTCCTGCTGGAACCTGGGCTGGGCTCTTGGAGCTGTGGCCACACACGTCACAGTCCAGGAGGAGCCATCTGCGGCTCCACTCGTCATACCCAACCCCTGTGTCCGTACCCCCCCGACACACGCACACACACAGTGCCCTCACCGACGAGTGTGTGTGCACCCTCCCCCGCCCTGCTCTATCAGCGCACAATGGCCGACGCGCGCGCACACAGCGACCCTAACGTGGACACTCACACCCACCACGTACCACGGAATTACCCATGTCCACACACACACAGCATTCTCCCGCTCACTGACACACAGACACAGGCAGACGGTACAAACATGCGTGTGCACCGAGACGTGAGCGCACGGACAGGCAGGCACAGAGGATGATGTGCGGACACACGGACACACCCACAGTGCAGCATGCACGCAGGGGCCCACAGGCCGACACAGGCGTCCCCACCACCACCAGCCCTCCAGCATTTGCACCAGCATTCAGATGCGACAGGATAAGCCACAGTCCCCCCCCCCCCCCACAACGAGGCGCTGAACCTGCCTCTCCAGATGCCGCCTGTTCCGAGCGCTGTGCCCACCACCCGCGCCCACCACCCGCCTGCCATCAGCTCCGACGCAGCGAGCTGGGCAGGTACTGCAGGGATGAAACTGTTGGGGATGATTTACAGCAGTGATAACCCCCCGCCGGCACGGCACGAAAGCTAGGCAGGGGTGGGGACGGCAGCCCCCGGCCGTGGACCTGGTGTCAAGACCAGGTGGTAACCAGGCCAGAGTGGGCTGGTCCAGCTGAGGCCAGCAGCTTCCTGCCCTCTGGCCCAAGGCTCCCTGGGCTTCTCCAGGGCAGCACATCTGGACAGAGAACTGCCACCTCACGACTTGCCATGGGCACGCGCGCGCACACACACACACACACACACACACACACTCACACCCTTGAAAACACAGGGACACACAGCACCATCGCTGATGGACCCACACAGACGCATGTCCACTTGCATCCAACAGAGACACAGACATGGATGCCCAGCACCCACTGACGTGTGAGTCCCATACATGCTCACCGAGTCCCCACCATAGGCCAGGTCTGGTGACGACACCCATGCACACTTGTACTTACAGCCACTTGCACTCACACCTCAACACAGCCTTGCAGGGCCCCTTCCTCTCTGGTCCTGCCCTGCTGCCCCTGTAATCCACACAGCAGAGTGAATTTCAGGCTCAAATCTGACCTTGACACTCTCCTGCTTAGAATTCTTCCATGGCTTCCAGTGGCCCCTAGAGTAAAGGCCAGATTCCCCAGCACAGTCTTCAAGACCTTGCATGATCTGACCTCTCTCTGCACCCCCACCATGGCCCACTTCCAGGCCTTGCACATGCTGGTCCCTCTGCCCCAAAACTGCTCCACTCCCCTCTTTACCAGGATAATCCCCCTGCCCTCAGGGTGGATAGCTCTTCCTCCACATCCTTCAGTCTGGGAGAGGAGCCCCATTCCTGCCATCTACGGTGTTCCATGCTTTCTCCATCAGAGCCCTGACCAAGGTACTGCCAGGGACATGCTCCCCCCACCCTGGACAGTGAGCTCTTTGCGGACAGGGCTGTGTCTGACTTGTGTCCTCAGTGCCTGGGACAAGGCCACAGCAGCCTCGCAGTAAACACCAGAACGGAGGGAGGAAGCCCCAAGTGTGGTCCTAGGTCCTATGTGAGACCGAGGCCTGAGAAGGGCTGGGGCTGAAAGGGGTGTTGGAGAAGGTGCCGGCATCAAGGACACCCAGGGAACTCTTGGGCTGTCGTCAGGCTGCCCTTCTGCAGGAAGTGGCTGTCACTGCGTCACTTACCATCCCCAGTACCTGTCCCTGGGCCGAGGAGGGGGAGGCCTCCCCACTGCCCAGTGCTGAAAGGCCAGCAGCCCAGGGGGCAGGCTCAGGCTCGGGCCCTCCCCCCTTCCCCCCCAGGAGGCAGCAGCCCACAGAACCCAGAGGTGCAGTGCTAGGAGCTTCCAGCAGGCGGGCCTGAGTCTAACCCACCCCCTTCCCAGCTGGGTGACCTCAGAGCAGCCTCTCTGGGCTCCGGTTTTCTCAGATGCAATCTCATGAGATTTTAATACTAGTAGGAGCAATCATGACAAATGGCTGCTTCTTCATTTGCTGGGGATCTTGGTTGGGTTTTTAGATGGCCCAATTTATAGGGGAAGAAATTGGGGTTAAGTGGCAGAAAGTGATAGAAGCAAGACTGGGACCACCGGCCTCTGAAACACACACTTACTCCTCTGAGCCTCCAAGGTCATGGGTGTGACTGTGTTGTGTCACGAGTCACGTGTAGAGAATGACTAGGACCCTCTGGGCGTGTCAGCCTCTAAGCCTGGAGTGCCCTGGTCACAGCATCTCCTCCAATTACTCAGGGTTTTCAAAATCTTCTCACACCCACCTCCTCCTTGTACATGTGCACAGTCTCCCCAGGACCCAGCGATCCAGCCCCTTGCCTTTTGTGTGAGCCCCAGGATGCTCTGCCTGCTCCCCATGTGACATGTGGGTGATGAATGAGCAGATGACAAGCAGTTGCCTGGAAGAGGAGTGCGGGGGACTGGGGAGGGGCAGGGGCTCGAGTCAGAGCTGGCTGTGAGGTGCCTGCATGGCCTTGGGCAGGTTGCCTCCCACTTCTGAGCCTCAGTCTCCTTATCTGTAAAATGGGAATGATAATCACTTCCACATCTCAGGCCCGTTAGGGGGCTTCACACGGTGCGGAGCGTGTGACAAGCTCGGCCAGGGCTTGGCACGTAGCAGGTGCTAGGACTTTGAACCGGTCTGCTGAACTGTGGTGACCTGAGGAGAGCCCGGGCAGGGACGGAGCTGGGAGGGGAGGGGATGGAGGGAACGCTGTTTCTCCTCACAGGCCACTGTCTTCTATGGCTTTGGGCCTGGTCTATACCCTCCTCCTTGCCTTCCCTGACTCTGTCCAAACATTCCCTGCCTGGTACAAGCTTTTCAGCCTTCGCAGGCAGCCTTCATTACCCCTTCCTCCAGGCATCCCCTCCCTAAGCCTCCTTCCCTTCATCGCAACCCTTCACACACGGATTATCCCCACCACGCTGGCCTTTCCCTGCTTCTGTCCTCTGTGAGGCTGGAGCTCCAGCAAGATTGGACCAGCTGAGTCACCTCTGCTCCTGGCTCCCTGTGGACTGGGTGGAGGAGGGTGGAGGTGGGGGCCGGCCCCAAGGAGGTGGGTGAGAGGGAAAAGAAGGGGGCAAATCGGACTCTGGAGGCCTGGCTGGGGTTCCTGGGGCTTATTCTGTCAGAATTCTTTTTAATAACAAAAATACTAATGCTGTATAGGACACATTTCTTTCCCTTGTTGTTTTTTGAATAATGAGCTTTGTGCTAAATACTTCATATCCTCCTACTGTTAATCCTTCCAATGACCTGGAGAGAAGGAATAGTTGTACCCCTTTTGCAGATGAGGAAACTGAGAATCAGAGAGGTCTAGAGACTCGCCCAAGACAGCAGCTCACAGACAGCATTAGGGTATGCTCAGAGCCTGGCACTCTGGGGTGCTGATAAACAGGGGCAGACTGCTGCATAGGTGGGCAACTGGAAATCATGATGGGGACAATCCCTGAGCCCCTACTATGTGCTGGGCCTGCTCCTGGCATCCGTCTTCCCTTGGCTAGACCCCGCCCGGCTCAGCCCCCCAGGGCCCATCTGACTGGGTCTCCTCTGAGCCGCCTGCCCCCTTCATCATGAGCTCTCCAAGGGCTCATGATGCAGGGCAAGGCCTGCATCCGTCTTGCTCCCAGGCCTCCCTAATGCCCAGACAGGGCCTGACAGAGAGGGGGCTCCACACGTAACTCTGGAATGCCACCTTTGGAGACTGGCCCATCTAGGATTCTCGACATCCATCACTCCTGGGCAAGGAGGCGTCCCTGGTCTCTACCATGGAGCATTCTAGATGCCCCTCCTCAGCCCATTCTGCCAGAGTCTCCTCTGAGGTCCTCTGCCTGCTCTTCATCGCCGGGCATACAGGGCTGGGACAATCCTGCTCACCTTGGCCTGTCGGTGTCAGCCCAGCACTGCTTGGAGAGCAGGGGTCCTTCTGGTTGCAGGGCTGGGCTAGGCTTCCTTCTTCCCTCCCTCCCTGCCTTCAGTGTATATTGAACACTTACCTGGGGCCTTATAAGCAGGAGCCATGGGAGGATAAGCATCTCAGAGGCCACCTGGTGGAGCGGCTGAGCTAAGCTATGTGACCTTGGACAGCTGACTTCCCCTTTCTGTGCCTCGGTTTCCACATCTCTGAAATGGGGATAATAACAGACCCTGCCTCGCAGACTTGTATGGGCTTCATGAGATAACTCAAGTCCTTCACTCAGTGCCTACACAGTATAAACAATAAAAAATAAAACCGTTTACTTCCATTGTGCTGTTGTAATTGTGTGCAGGGAGAACCACATTTGGAGCCGGCAGCCCTTCAGGAGCAAAGGGAGGGAGAGAGCTGGAGAGAGGATGTGCCCATGACCTTTGCCCACTTCCTGCCCCCCAGAGGGCACTAATTTTGCCCCCCACTCCCAATTCCGGTCCCCACTGTAGGCAGCCTGACCCTTACATCCTGGGGTTTCAGGGAGAGAAGAACCCTGGCCCCGCCAGAGACCACACGTGCTGCGATCCCGCCATCCATCTGGTCACCCACCCACCCACCGATGCCACGCCATGCCAGGCCACGCGCCCCGCTGCAGGGAGGCTGCGTGCAGCAAGACAGACAGACGACCACGGGTCATTCGTTCACTCAGTACATGCAAGCCGAGCACCTACTCAGTACAAGGCCCTGTGCCAGTCCAGGGTGTACCCTGGGCAGAAGTTCTCCAGACTTCCCCGGAATGGGGCAGCTAGGAATGAGGATTCATAGGCTTCACCCTGAGAGGTTGAGTCCTTCCACAGAGCTAGGAATCTGCATGTTTAATAAGCACTGCAAGACAGACCCAAGCTCGGGGGGCAGGCAGGAGGGAATATGGAGCCAGAGAGATTTCATGAAGCTGATGATCTTTATGCCAAGCTTCAAAGGAAGAAGACTCTTCCTGAAGAAGAAGGGATGATGGAGGCCAGAGAATATATCCTGCACAACTGCCACAGCCTGAGCAAGACCCAGACAGGGACAAATGTCTGAGTGTGTGGGGAACAGCAGGTGAGCTGGTGGCTGAGCACAGAGGATGAGGGGGCAGGGCCTGACCAAGGAAGCTGGGAGCCAGGAGGAAGAAGCCATCTGAGGACAAGCCTCAGGTCAATGGTAGAGCGGGGAGGTCTCCTTAATCCCAGTAGGCCTGGTTCCAGCTCAAGCCACCCAGGCCTCCATTCCAAGCCCAGGCCCCCAGCCAGAGACTCAGGGACTGGGGCTGCTACATGATCTGCAGGGCCCAGGACAAAACAAAAACACAGGGTACTTGGTCAGACCACGTTAGGAATTTCAAGAGGGCGACAGCAAAGCATCAAACCAAGCACAGGCCCCTTCTGAGTGTGAGGTCCTGGGAGACTGCATAGGTCACATGCCCATGAAACCAGACCTGTGAATGACCCAGACAAGTGGGTCACTCTTGCTGGGACCAGCCCAGAGAGCTCAGGACCCCAAGGCCTTAGCCAGGCAACCCAGGACCTGGGGCGTCCAGTCACCCCAGCTCCCAGCCCCAGGTCTCTCTGACTCTCCCTTTGCCCCATCTCCTCCCCTCAACCCTCAGAACTGCCTCCTAACTTTGCCTTGAACCTGTCCCTCCTCCAGCCAACTCTACTGGCCTCACCTCCGACGAGGCAGCTGCCCCCTCCTGCCAGTTTCCAGTCCCCAATCCCACGCACGTGCTGCCAATGTCGGCTCCATGAAGTGCCTCTCCCGTCCTGCCACCCACCTGTACAATAATCTTCGATGGCTCCCTTCTGCCCACAGGATAAAAGCCAAACCCCGTTGCATAGCTACCAGCCCCTGCCCCCCTCTGCAGCCCTGCATCCCAGCAGCCCCTAGGCAGCCTCTCCAGCCAGACTCACTGTCCCAGCCCACTTTCGCAGCCCACCAATTTAACCCCTAATATTCCTGCTTCCTGTGCCCCTACCGGGAATGCCCTCCCCAGATCCTCTCAGCTCCCACCTCCCATCTCACAAGGCACCTGCCCTGGTAACCGAGCACAGAGTCCTGCTGTCTTGTGTTAGTAATCAGACCCCTGCCCATTGCCCTTCCCACGAACAGAAACAGCTCACACAAACTGGTACGGCTCCTGGCACGCGCTATTTCATCTAATCCTCAGGACAACCCTAGAAGCCAGGTTCTTCGAGTACCTCCATTTTACGAATGAGGGAACAGAGGCTCAGAGAGGCTGAGCAACTCGCCAAGGGTTGCCCAGCTAGAAAGAGGCTGAGCCTCGTGTCCAGCCCAGCCAGTCGAGCTCCTGAGCTATTTCTCTATACTCTTCTTTCAGTATGAACTGAGCACCTGCTAGGTATCATGCCCTGTTCTGGCCAAGGCATAGTGCACACAGAGAACTCTAGCAAAGATACTGCCCGGCACATATAACCAAAGCCAGACATCTGCTCAGGCCCAACACAAAGGACAGTGGGAGCACCAGCAACAATATCAGCAAGAACCACAGACCTAATCTGAAGACATTGTGTCTGCTTTCTCTTTTAAATCTCATCATTGCTCTCAGGCAGGTATTGATCCTCAACAGACTGTAAGAGAGCTGCACCACAGAGAGGTAAAGCATCAAACCCAAGGTCACACAGCCCGTAAGTGGCAGAGCTAGATCAAACTCTGCACCCTGAGGTTCCAAAGCACTGGCATCTTTTCTCTGTCTACCTGGCAAAGAATCTGGTTAAGTGCTTGGCCTCCCAAGGAATCAGTTCTGGGGTCACCAAATCAGAGAAGAGGTCAACATGCCCAGGTATGGGGACCGAGCTGGCATGATTTCTGCTTAACTCTGCCCCGACACCCCACCCACTTCGCCCAGGGGCTACCCCGTCCTAGCCCAGCTTAGCCAGGACTTGGCTGAGCAACTCCAAGTTCCCCAGCCGGGTCTCTGGTAATTAGCTGCGCAGACGCACAGTCTCTTACCTAACAGCCCTCGTGACCTGGTGCCATGAACACTTACCAAGTGGAGCACATGCTTGTGTCCATGATACTCCCTGTGCCCCAGGGCGAGATGTTTCCTTTCTCAAGTTCTTGTTATTACCATCATTACTGTTATTTTAATTTAAACCTCTGACATTCAGGGAGAGGTTTCCCTGCAGCCACAAGGGCATGTCTGTGGGAGGCTGGCACTTCGGTGACTGGCCTGAACTCTTGCCACGTGGGACAGCCGGACCAGTGGGCGGCCAGCTCCATCCTCCTTCAGGGCTCCGCCGCGGCTCACTTATCAGGCTGACATCCCGCAGGGGGGCCGCCGCCCTGCCCGCCCCTCCGGCTCCAGGCCTGCCGACTGGAACCAGACCTGGAGGGGTGAGCAGGCGGGGGGCCTGTGGGAGGGGGCCAAGCCCTCGCCACAGGCCCCTTTGCAGTTCAAAGTGACACACTCAGGGGCTGTCCCCTTCAAAGGGCAGACAGCGCCTGCCCTGAGCTGCTGTACCCGCAGGGCAGGGGTAAAGGTGGCCCTCACAGGGCTAGTCAACTCCCATCCGTGGGTTGGGCCTGCTTCCCTGTGCCCTGTCCTGAGCAGGACCCACACCAGCAGCTAGATGTTGCAATGCGATCCTGGGAAAATCGCCTTCCCTCTCTGAACTTCCCTGCGGTCACTGTATATTTGCAGAGCACTCAGAAGGTGCTCAGGGACGGTCATGCATGAGGCTGGCAATGCCGACAATAAAGATGATGACTCAGTCTCTCTGAGAAACAATACCCCAAAGCCAGTACACCTGAGCGTGATTCCCATCAGCTGTTCCCTAGTTGTGTGACCCAGGGCAAGTCACTTAAGTTCTCTGTGCTTTGGTTTCTCCATCTGTAAAACAGGGCTAGGAGGGGATGACGCCTCATGCCAAGTAGCCACAGACACACCCATCCCTCCCTCAATGCCAAACTATGTCCACCTACTGCCAGGATCATAGTTCAGGCCAAGTGAGACCTACCGAGAAGGCGCTGTTCACGTGCTCCCCCCAAGGCTGAGAAGTGGTCAAGAGGACAAGTCTTCACACCAGCAGAGCATAGAGGCATGCTGGTGCAGCTCCCCACTGGCTGTGTGATCCCAGGTGAATGGTTTTACCTCTCTGAGCCCCAGTTCTGTCACCTGGAAACCTGGGTAAACAATGGTCCTTTTAGGAACTCTCACCGAGGTCTGGGGTGCCAAGGGCTGAGCCCTGAGCTTAGACATAACGTGTGCCCAGTACATGGTAGCTTATCATTGCTACCTTATGCTGTGTGACCTTGTGGATATCAGGGCACCTCTCAGGTCAAGCTTCAATGTTGCAGAATGAGAAATGATAATAAGAATGCCTGCCCCAGGAGAAGATTCAATGAGCTAATCCCCGTCAAACCCACAGGCAGCGTGCAATAAACACTGGCCATTAATTATGAGGCGTTCATTCAACAAATAACATTTGAGGGTGCCTGGGTGGCTTGGTTGGTTGGGCGACTACCTTCGGCTCAGGTCATGATCCTGGAGTCCTGGGATCGAGTCCCGCATCGGGCTCCCTGCTCAGCAGGGAGTCTGCTTCTCCCTCTGACCCTCCCCCCTCTCATGCTCTCTCTTTCTCTCTCTCAAATAAATAAATTAAAAATCTTAAAAAAAAAAGAAAAAAAATAACATTGAGCTCTGGGGCCCGGCCACCACAGGACACTGAACCCAGCAGAGGGCCAGATTCTGCCCTCCCAAAGGATCTCTGAAAGTTTTCTCCTGACCCAATGCCTGGGCTCCAATCCCAGTTCCACTTAACTAGCTGCGTGACCTTGGGCAAATTACTCAGCCTCTCTGTGTCTCAGTTGTCTTATCTGTAAATGATAACAACACCCACATCACAGCCACAGTGCCTTTAAAAACCGTGAAGTGCTTAGAGCAGTGCCTGACAATCCATGAGCACTCAGCAAGCATCAGCTGTACGATTCTTACTGTGGCGGGAGCTGTTGTGCTCTCTCCCTGCCAGGCCTGCCCATCAGCAAGCCCCCTGCAGCCAGCCGGGCCCCCTTCTGCAGCTCAGAAACTTGGGAAGTGTTAGCTCCTGTGAGGTGGCCCGAGTGCCCTGCAGAACAGAGGGAGGCTTCTGTGGGCTTCCTCTCTGGTCTGTTTCCCCAGCAGCTGGAACACTTAGAAAAAAGCTCCCAGCCTGCTGGGCTTGTCAAAGCAGGGCTAGCTTTACTAGAACCAGCTTTGGACGATAATTCTGCGGTCATAACTATTTTCTTTACATACTGCTATGGAAAGGGGAACCCCCTGCTTTTTTTTTTTTTTTTTGAACCTAATTGAAGACACCATCAAGCGTAAATATGCTGGAGTTTTTAATAAAAACATGATGGAGGAAAACATTCAAAGCTCAATAATCAGAAGCAATTTGCATCGTGAGCGGAGATGTTGCTCCCACTCCCCACACCCTTGGCTGTGCTCTGCGCGGGGCTGGTTTTGGGGCTGGCAACTTTAGACCTATGGCAAAAATAATGAACAGCGGTGAGGCTTGGAGATAGTCTGAAAAATATCCTGGAAAAGAAAAACATATGCCAAAGAGTGTGGTGCAAAAGTCGTATTTCATGCCTGACTTTTGAGAATGTTAATAAGGATTAGAACCATACTGCAACAGAACAACTATCAGTCAAGGCGGGGTAATTAATTTTGCTTCAGATCTCTGCTTGGGAAAATGAAAGCAGTAAGTGTTGTTTCATAGCACAGAGATTTCATCACACTAGAACAACCCAAAGAACTTCCAGAGCTGCATCCTGATCCCAGCTGAAAGAAACCTGGCTGTTGCTGGCCTCCTCTGCTGATCTGTCACCGTGTAGATTTGGGGATCTTTTCCCAATGCTAACAATATCAAACTCTTTTTTAAAATTTCAGGATTGGCCAATAAATATGATTAAGATAACACTTCCCAAGCCACATGTCCTCTGCTCGGCCTCTAACATGTGGAGTACAGATGTGTGTTCCGTGTACAGATGACCCAGCCGGCTGCTCCCCTGAGGCAGGGACCCTGGGAGATGGAACCCCGAGACGTCCGGGCAATCCCCTGGCCAGGCCGCTGGCCTCCCCATGACCCACTGTAGAGAGGAAAGGCCAAGCCCAGGGTGTTTGGGAGTCAGATATTAGGACAGAGGGATGTGGTCACCTGGCTCTTGTCCTTCAATGTCCCAACTTAGAAGATAAAATTGCTCAACGTGCATGGCTCCATGCTATCCAGAAAGTTCTCAAGCTCATTCCATCATGGAGACATGCCTGTTACCCGCCTCAGGAACCAGGATTGAAGGGCCTTCCCCTCCAGTGACCTCAGCCTCGGAAGAAAAGAGTAAGCCAGTGCTAAAGCCAGAGTCTGGGAACGGGTTCTAGAAAGAATTGTGGCGTTGCCACACAGGCCCCTGACTTGGCAGTGAGTAGACTGGGGTTCCTGTCTCCATTCTGCCACAACTGAGCGAGCTTTAGGGCAAATACTAGACACACCTGAGCCTCGGTTTTCCTGTTTCTACAAAGATCTTGAAGAGCTCTTCAGCTGGGACCCGCTAAAGCAGCCCAAGGTCTGGATGGTGGGTTTCACCCAGGTGCACCCTCTCTGTGGTCACTGAAGAGGGTTCTTGGAAGCCGCAGGGAAAGTCAGGCCCTGGAAATAGGGCAGGGAAGCCTGGGCCTGTTGGTGTTGACAGTCAGCCAAGCTCCAGCTCTGGGGAGAGGGGGCAGCAGTCTCTGAGGCAAGAGCCCCTCCCAGTCTGACCAAGCAGGACCCCCCTCCCCATCCCCAAAGCAAAGCTCTGGGTTAAGGTATGAGTGAGCCTACTTCTCGGCTTTCCCCTGGGGTTAGGAGGGAGGAGTCCCTCAGAGTCAGCCAAGGCCAGGCAGAAGGGCTCAAGTGGGCAGAGAGGGGAAGGGTATTCTACCACAGTGGTAGAATGAAGGAATGAATGAATGCATGGATGAAGGAACGGACGAATGAATATACGTCAGAGGGAGGTGAGGGCCTCCCAAACCCACTACAGCAGGCAGGCTGAGGGCAGGGCACCTCCCTGAAAAGAAAAAGGCCACTAGGGGTCCCTGGGGGAGGGGTATGATGACCTGGATGAGCCCCAGCTGCCTGCAGGGCAGGGGTGGGGTAAACTGTGGCCACTTGGCAGAGGCTGGAGGGTCTCCCTTCTGGACCAGAGGCTACTCTGGGGAAACAAGGAGGGTCAGGCTCCTCCTAAGCTGGATGGGGTCAGGACCACCTGGAGGAGGAACTCTGTCACTGGCCCCCTGGCCTCCTCTCAGCTGGGACCGACTGGGCTTTGCCGCATTTCTGGCCCCCTCTTACCGCTCAGGCACTGGTCTCCCCGGAATACCCCAGACCTCTTCCCTGCCGAGCAGCCCAGGCCGCGGGCCCAGGGCTCGACCAGACCGGGCTGATATGAACCATCTGCGTTGTCTTAGGCCGCCCCTCTGCCCACTGTCCCTCTGAACTCGGCCGGTTCCCGCGGGCCGTTTGATGCCTCGTAGGGTCACAGACCCCCGCACACAAATCACCGCCGCGGGGCTGGGGGTGGGGCGGAGGCGCTGAAACCTAATCCGCAAAGTTTGCTGTGCCGCCAGCTCGCTCCTTCCCTCGCTCACTCGACCACCCCCCCCTTTCCAAACAAGGCTTATTTTTCTTGCCAAAAAACCAAAGTTGGTATCAAGTGTTTCGAGGGAGAAAGTCTCTCCCCCGCCCCAGCTTGGGAGGAAGGGCCAGAGCTGTCGGCTGAGCCCGGAACTGCAGAGAGGGCTCTGGGAGGGAACCCGCGGGAGGTGAGCTCCCGGCTCCCAGCTCTGTCGGTCCCCGTCCCATGGTTAATGGTCGCAAACCCAACTGTCTCTGACCCTACCCTGTCCCCATGGTCCCCTGCCCAGATAGTGTTCTTTCCATCGTGGCTCTCCATCCCTGTGGGGCCAGAGATGGAAGCATCACTTCCTGCCCCTTCTCCCTCCCCATAAAACAGCCCTCGCCTGTCGCTTTTACGAGGTGACACCCTGCTCTCAGCCCGATCCTCCCGCACCGGAGCCTGGGCTCAGGAGGGAGGAGACTGAGCAGTCAGGCGTCTCCAGAGAGCTCCCAGGACACACTGGGGTCCCTGGGAGCCTGCCCCAGAGGACAGACTAAGAGCTTTGAAAGGATAAGGAGCCAGGTACATTAGAGACAAATTCCTCCAAAGTCTCCTCTCCGGCTCCATTGACTCTGGGGCCTTCGGTCTGAGATCCTAGAAACTGGCCAGGAGGTAGCCGGCCTGGTCCTCTGGAGGGGTGCAGAGTGGAGCCCTGGGGGGCACGCAGGTTTCATTTGCTGGGTGTTGGTTTTGCTTTTGGTTTTTTTCAGCCGGTGCAGCGACCCGGAACCGCGCCCGGCCGTTTCTCCGACGCCCGCGGCTTCCGACTGTGCCCAGAGGTGAACGCCGGCGGCTAAAGTCCGCGCCCGCGGCGCCCGCTCTGCGGGCTGGAGTTCTAGTTGTCGGAGCAGGCGGCCGGGGCTGGGGCAAGGCGGCGGCGGCGACGTCGAGGGGCCGGTCGGCAGACCCAGCTGGGTCTGCGCTGCCGGGGCGGGGGAGGGGGGACGGGTGCCGGCCGCAGGACAGATCTGCACACTGTGGGACAGGGGTGGCGGCAGCAGCGGTGGCGAGAATAAAGGCGCCACGGGCCCGGCAGAGAAGCGGGTTTCCGCGGGGGTCGAACAAAGGAATTCGCCCTCAGAAGAAAGGGGCCGAGCGAGCAGCCGGGAGTGGTCAACCCCGGAGACTCGCAGGAGTACGAGCGTGGCGACATCAGTCCCAGGGATCCAACGAAATCCTCCCCGCGCTGGACCCCAGCCTGGCATCTCCATTCGGCCTCTCCCTTCTCGTCAATCCCGCTTTCATGGGGATGGTGGGTGTGCACCCCCCAGCGCCACCTTTCCTGGGAAGAGGGGACAGAGCGGCCCGTGCTTTCCGTCAGTGGAGGCAAAAAGTCCCCCACCCCTCCCAATCGGCATCCTCTGGTCGTGGGGCCGTTGCCCCCATTTTCCAGAAGCTGACAATTGAGGCTCCCAAAAGGCAACCCCTTCCCCCACCCCTGCTGCAACGCTTGGCGGGCTCGGGAGACCCAAGCGCCCTCGGAAACGAAAGTCGCCCTAGGGGGTGACAGGGCCGGAGCTCCCCTCCTCCCGCTGCCCTCGGAAGGGGTGGAGGGGACACGGTTGTAAGGTGCTCGGCTTCTTTTCTCTGCTTGACATGAATAAGGGGATTAGGACGGCAAGTTTCCGTCGTTCACTCCGACGGACAAAGGGCCCCGCGGTCAGAGCGGCACAGTCTCTGATTAAACGACAGAGCCCTGTCACTCAGCACCATCCTAGGTACTTGTGTTTGTGACATAATCTTATTAGAAGATAAAACCAGCGAAATCCTTTCCATAATGAAAAGTTACATTTAATGGCTGGACTCGCCCCCCAACCCCTCCCGACACTGCCCGCCTCCTCCCGTTGCTGTTGGATATGGCTGGCCTGTAATTGGCATTTAAAGCACCAAGTCCGAGAGAAAAACGGGGTTTAGGGTTTTTGTAATCCCCCTAAACTGTCTTTGTTCGAAATCTCCACAGATACAAGTCTGTTAAGAGTAAATATTTGTGGATTGATACAACCACATTTCCCCCCTACAAACCAAATCTGAAAAAAATCTGCCCTCCCGCCGTGCAGCCGGGGCGCAGGAGGGAGGGGGCTGGGGTCGGCCCCAGCGTCTGCACCGGGAACCCTGCGTTCGGGTTGCCTCGCTGCCTCCAGGAGCCGAGGGACTTTGCACATTTCTCAGGCGGGAGAAAGGTCTTAACTCTTTTTTCAATTTTCTGTGCTCTCGATAAACAAACCTCTCGGACCCGCTGCTTTTGGGCCTGCCCGAGGGGGTCGGCGGGAGGGTTTGGGGAGGGGCGAAGGCTTTGCTCAATTCCGAAAGAAAATTCTCTCCACCCGCTTAGCACCCTTCCAAGCAGGTTTAAGTGGCTCCGAGAGGACTCGCTCCTCCTGGGTCGTGGGAGATGCGACCCAGCAGGGCACCTCGAGTCCAGCCCAGGAGATCGCCGGGAGCCGCCAAGGGCCCCCGAAACACGAAGGGGTCCGAAGGTTGCGGAGGGGCCCCGGTTCCCGGCTCCAGCCCAGCCCGTCCCGGGATCGGATTCCTTCATAAATCAGCGGCTGGGTGAAAGGGCTGCGCTTTAGAAAGGGCAGGACCGTGTGCGCGTATTAGAGCGCGCAGTTCCCAAATCCGGGCTAAACCCCTGGTGACACCGAAATTCATCAACCGCTGCCGGCGCCCGTGGCGCGGCCGAGGAGCCCCAGAGCCGAGAAGCCTGTGCACCGCGCTGCCCCACTTGGGGAAAAGAACGAGGAGCAGGAACCATCGGAGAGGTGGGCCTGGAGGAGGGCACGGGTGGAGACCTCTGAGAGCCGCCCCGCCCGCGCGCGCGCGCGGCCGGAGCAGCGAAGGAAGCTCACTGCGGGGGGGAAAGGCAGTTACTCTAACCTTTTTTCTTCTCTGGTAAGGGCTGGCCCTACCTGGGCGTTCTGGTGCGAAGAGGGCGATGACCCCCACCCCCACCCCTTCCAACCCTGGAGCGGTAACCGACCCCCCCCAACACACACACCTTTCCGGCTGGGCGCTCTAAGGTGAATCACAACTGCCCAGAGCAGAATCTGGGGCTTTGGGAAGAGCAGAAATCGAGGACGTAGGGATCCCATCCGCTTTGGGAGTTAGACCAACCCAGGAAAAATCTGCTACAGAGTAACCCTGAGCCTGAGAGAAGTTACTTAACTCCCTCCCCCTGGGTCTTCTCACCTATACAGGGACCTAAAGCAATGAAGGCCAGTACACATCGGAGTACTAAAAAAATGTCAATTCCTTTTCTTTCTAGATGTACTACTGTGGCCTGCCCCTCTGGGTCAGTAAGACTCTGTTCCTGTGAGCTCCTATCTACACTGGCCATGCTCAAGATTAGGTTGGGTAAAAGCAGGACCTACGTGCCTCAGTAGTAATGGTGTGGGGGGGCATCCACAGGCTGCTGACTGCCTGCCTCCAAGGACCAGTTTCTGACAGCCAGACCCGCCCCATTCCCCTTTCAAGGGGGAAAATTCAGAACACAGGCCCCAGACCTGGGCAAGGAGCAGGAGGGTGGGCTAGGCCACTCCTGGAGGCCTGTTTAGGAGGATCCACGCTCTGGGCCTGTGTGAAAGGCAGACAATGCATTCCTGCCAGGCAGGGCGTCTCCAGCTCACTTCCCAGGCATGCAGGATGGAACCATACATTGACAGATGCCTAGTGGAGGCTGGCACCTTTGGGTTTGTTTCACTTTATCCTCAGAGATCGATTCACTCTATCCTGTGAGATTGTAACTGGCACCCTTATTTCACAGAGGAGGAAACCGAGGCTCAAGAAGAGCAATGAGCCCTTCCCTAAAGGCCCTTGGCTTGTGTCACAAGAGCCAGAGACATTCTTGATCTCTGATCTCTACTTGCAATTTTGTTCTTTTCTTTGAGAAAATGTACCCCACCCAGGAGGCCCTCCATTTGCAGGAGGTGGCTTCCAGAGCACCTTGGTCCTCTCCATCTCCACAGGCTCGGGCAGCTCCAGGCCTGGGCAGGCGCCCACACCCCACAGCCCCGTAACTATGGCAATTCAGGAATCACATGACAACAGTCCCCGAGTCCTGGAGGAAAGCAGGAGGTGGGAGAAGGGGGGACAGCAGTCACACCCAGCTCTGTCCTGACCCAGGGCTGCCCCTCTCCTCTCCTGTCACTGCTCCTACGGCGCCCAACAGAGCCGCCTGGGGGGTTGGGGAGCCCCTGGCCATCCTGTGTTCCAGCATGCTCACTCAGCTTTCTGCCTCTAGCCCGCAGCTCTGTGGTCTCATGCCTGCCAGCCCCGGTGGGCACCTCTGTTGCTCCGGGCAGCCCTCAGAACCCCCCTGGCTGGCAACCACCTCACAGTTCCCAGGGAAACCTCTTAAGCAGGGGCCGGCCAGGAAGCAAACATCTTTGTTTCTTCTGGAACCAAACTCCAGGAACTAGGTTTTTCCTTCAGCAACACTTCCCTCAGTTCACCAAGTGCGGGGCAAGCCAGGTGATCTGCCATCAGCCAGCACACTCCATCCGGGCCAGTCTGAGCCAGGCTCCCAATTGAGACAAAGCCCCCCCCCCCCCCTGCAATGTACTCACATATCCCTGGGACCCCTACACTCCCCCAACCCCCCTCCAGGGCCTCAGGGTCGACAGGGCAGGTCCAGTGGCTGCCAGTCAAGAAGCTGAACAGAAATGGATACAATGTTGCCCCGGGAATAACAAAGGAAGGGCCCACGCAGAAATTTATTTGTTCTGATCAGGCGAAGCAAAGGTAAAGGGCAGCGAGGAAGTGCTGTCAGCCAGGCCTGAAACCCAAGAAAGTTGCCATTCTGAGCACAGTGGCCCCTTATACCCCACCACTCCACAACACAGCGGTAGTTAAAGCAAACACAGACCCTTCACTGCCCCGTCAGTTACACCTTCCCCCCAAAATTACACAAACTTTGAAAGATTTTTCTGAGAGAAGATGGATGCTTCGGGAGACTTGAGGTCAAAGCTAGGCTGTTTAAAGTATATTATTAACAAATAAACATTTACTGCAAAAAAAGAGAGAAAAACCCTATAGGCCACCGGGGAACCAAATCATGTTGCTTTTGGCTTCAAATGACAGGAGACATTTATGACATGAATGGAGAACACCAGCCGGTCGATGAAATGGCAAACGTCTGCCACTTTGCTTCCTCTGATTTCGTGGATCAACTTTTTCAAATAGGGTTTTCAGCCTTACCCTCCCTTCACTACCACCACCTCCCCACTTCTGACTGCAGGAGCAATAAATACATATAATTTTGGTTTTGCTCTCTGCTGCCATCAGCACAGAATCTGGAAGTTGGAGAGGGCTGGGTCAGCCAGAAAGCCAAGGGCTTTGGGTCCTCCTGCACCCCTGGTTGACTGACAGCTCATACGGGCTCCTTGGATGAGTGGACCATCCCTTTCTTCCTCCCTCCCTTGAAGCTGAGGCCTGATTGTGATGTCCAACAAATTGGAAGTTATAACTCATGTCTCTGAACGTATCCTCCATTCCTCAGCCTAACTAATGCCAAAGTAGGACTGGGAATTTTCCCCCCCCCTTTTTTGTTTTAAAAACCTCATAGCCGCAGGACAGGAGAAATTCCCTGGAGAAGCACAGCCAGCCCATCCTGGACAGAACAAACCTCTGTGGGCTGAAGGATCCTTCTGACCACCTGAGCTGGTGTTTCTCCATCTTTTAAACCTCATCTTTTGGAGAAACGAACAGATCCCTGAATCTCTCGACCTCATTTCCTCCCCCTCTCCTTCTGAATCTCTCCCTCCTCCTCCTCCTCGGAGATGTTGGGTTGCGCTTTTTTCCCCTTGTCATTTGAATCACAAAAACAATAAGCATGAAGGGTTTTCCAAATATGAAATTATATTATTGAGTATGCTTTTCCAAGCTATTCTCAGACCCTGAAGAGTCGAATTGCTTCCCAGTGTTAAGCTCTTTGCTCTGGACCCATTCCACTCCCTCTCACGGCCCCCAAGGAGAAAGAGGCCAGAACACCAAGCCCTTCCTGCTACCTGCCCTTCCTGATAATGCACAGTTGGCAATTGTTCTTATCTATATAATCAGAAGTTTTTCTGCCTCTCTGGAGGTAGTGAAGAGGATTCTGGATCCCACGGAGTATGGAACATTTACTGAAGCCCCACCAGGTACCTTGTGTCATCCTTAAAACCACCCTGGGAAATTGTATCATCACCCCTAATTTGCTGATGGAGAACCTGGGGCTCTGAAACAGGTAGTCAGTTGGCTAAGATCACATGGCTGCTGAATGGCGGGGCTGGGAGACGAACCCAGCTCTGTCTCAGAGTCTAGAGCTCTTCTCCTCATTGAAAAAGGCACGGCCCTCACAGTGCCCCACTCAGGCAAAGGGAATGATTTTCCCAGGGGTGCCCCTCATCTTCCCTGCATAGAGAGGCTCATGGCAAGCCTACCGTGCCAGGTGCACCTTTCTCTGGTATGGAACCCATAGGCAGTTTGGTGTCTCCTTGGAGACAAGACATTCTTTGCCACACTGCTGGTGATAATGGTAACAACAATAATTTCCAGAGTATTAACATGCCAGGCGGGATGCCAGATCCTTTGGGGCATGTTATCTCGAATCCTTATTAGAATCCTTTCCCCCAGGTGGCTATGTCCCCATTTTACAGAAGAGGCTCAGGTAGATGCCAGGACCCTGTGGTCCTAAGCCTGGCTCCAACAGGCAGGGTAGGAGGTTGCTGAGGGTCAACAATCACGTACTCCAGAGGAAATCCTCACCGCCTTCTTCCCCGACTTGGAGAAAATCCGGCAAACAAATGAGGCTACACTAGTCCAGAGCCTGGGGAATACAGGGTGAGCCAGGAGTCAGCTGTGAATAATGCCTCCGTTCAGCAGCAGATGACTGCAGCTTAAGGCCTTTGCTTACCCTGCTACCTGCAGCCAAGCGGCTGGGGTTAAAAGGAGGGTGCCATCCCAGGGGCCAGAGGGTCCCCAGACTTGGGCTGGCAGAGTGAGAGCCCTTCAGCCTTCAAACCCCCAGCGAGAGCACTACCAAGGCCCTTCTGCAAGGCCAAGCGTTGGCTTTTCCTTCCAAGCAGATCCATTTCCAGGACAGACCCTCTACCTCAGGCTGTGGGCAGGGATGTCTGCAGTTCTGAATGAGACAGATGGGGGCCATGCCAGCTGGGATACCTACTGGTAGAGGAGGTGCTGCTGGTAACTGGCACCCTGCAGGAAGGCCTTATGGGAGGCCTTGCAAGCTGGGAGAAACAGCAGGCCGAAAAGGCTGGAGCCTGACTTTGCTCTCTGCGTGCGTGCCACACCCCTACTCTGCCAGAGCTAGTGCTCTGAGGAGAGGTGAGCCTCCCTGGAAGGCCTTTCCCGGTGTAAACACTTCCAAGGAAAGAAGGAAAGGAATGTGCTGGGAAGAGCCAGGTTGGGCCACAGGAGCCTCAGCCAGCTGGGGTAGATTTACCAAAAAAAAAAAAAAAAAAAAAATCCCCCCAGGACTCAGTTTTTTCTGAAACTCAAAGTCTCGCTGTGCCCCCCCGCCCCGTTCCGCGGGTGGGCGCACCCTACCTGGGCAGGCGAGCCCAAGGGGACCGTCGCAGGCTCAGCGGAGCCCTGTAACTGCTCGCCGAGAGGCGAGGCCTGCGGGCGGAAGGGCGCCGCCAGCCCGGGACGCCGAGGTGGGAGCATGGCCCGAGCAGGAACGCCGCGTCTTTCGGCGCACGCAGCCTCCCGCGCGCACACCAACGGATCTCGGGTCGCCAGGCCTGGGAGCTGTCTTAGAAGCGATTAGACTCCATTTTGTGACAGATTTTTGGACTCTCCCACCGACCCTCCCCCCTTCCGGAGCCTCCTCCAGGAATTCGCCACCTCCTCAGGATAGAAACGCTTTCCAGACGAGCGACAGACGGCAAGAAAAAAGACTTACATAATTCTATTTGGCCAAGCCACCAAGAAAAAAATGGGGCGGGGGGTTGTCTTTTTTTTTTTTTTTTTTTCCATGTGTTCTCCGGTGGAGGAAGGAGAGAGAGGTGTTCGTGATTTTGCGTTTGGAGGCCCCGTTTCCTCCCGGTTTCTAACCCGGTTTTGAGTCCGAGAAGAAGCTCCGGCTGCCGAGGGGCTAGAGTCTCGGGCGCAGAACGATCCGACGCTTTTTTTTTTTTTTTTAAAGAAAGAGCCCCCAAAAACACGTACGGAGAAAAAGTAAACTTTTCGAGTTATGCGTGAAAATGCCCAAATGCCGTGGCCCTCGCTCTGCTTCGTCCGTCCAGGACGTGCGGGTGGATTTTATCAAATGTTATTAAATGTTCCCGAACGTCAATTAATCACCCCCGTGGTGCGTAAAATAACGTTGCGCTTCTGGGTGTCCCGGATCTTTAAAACAAATCGAAAGGAAGAAGAGACGCTTAATAAAAATAGCAACCTCTTTCTAAGGACCAAGCCCCGCAAGTTCCTCGTGGGCCGAGGACACATTTTCCAAAAGTTACTGGCGGAGGGGGGGGGGTGTTAATTTCCCTATACCGCTGACACAAAGGCTCGACAAAATCGAGGAGGTACGTTTCTGTGCCCACTTGCCTGGATTCTCGTCTGAAAAGCATTTACGCACTGATGCAATAAATATGCATCTGCGATCCTCAAAGAAAAAAATAAATCGTGAAATACACTTTTATTGTACAAAAGAACATCGCTTCCCCCGTGAGCCTGTCTGCCTCGCTGCGCTGGCTCTCCCTGAGAAACGCTGAGGCGAGACCCTCCGGGGTATTTGTCCATAGGATTGTCTTGATAACAACCTCTCCTCAGCCCCCAACCGGCCGGCCTAGTTGCAGATACCTAATTGGCCTTATTGGAAGAAAGAGGGGGCGAGGGAGGAGGAGGGCACCGTGAGGGGCGTGAATAATGCCCGCCTGGAGGCTGCCGCCTTGCAGGACCCAGACTCGGAACTCAGGACCTGAGATTCTCCCAGCGCCAAAATTCACCGGCAAACACATCCCAACTGCATTGAAGCATCAAGCTCTCAGAGAGGCGCCTTTTTTCCTCTCCTTTTTAAAAACAAATAGGCTTTCAACAAAGCGAACACAAATGTTTAATGTTTAATTGTTTTGTAAAATTAGGGGGTTGGCCGCTGTGCCGTAAGGGAACATCCTGCTCAAATTTTGTGACTTTACAGTTCTGTGCTCCGAAGAACCAGGGAGCATCCTCTCCTTGTTTTAAACAGAAGCTCCATAAAGGACTGAGGGGTAGGGGAAGAGACCTGGCAGATGCATATAAGAGGTTGGAAAGGGTCCTTCCAATATGTAAAACATTTTTTCCCCCAAAAAATCTGCACACATGACTTGGAGGCCCATTTCCAGTTTCCTGGGCCTCCTGCCCCCACATGTTGAGTCATCCAGGCCAGTGGCTAAGTTGGAAGTGGCACTGCCAGAGCTGAGCTCAGGGTCAGGCAGGCAGAGGTGCAGGCCGGCAGGACGTGGGTGGGCTGGAAGCTGGTGATCCCTGCCTCTTGGCCTGACCAAAGCCCCCAACCACGTCTACCCCAAACTACTTTCTCCATTTTATTTGTGCTGCTCTATGCCTGCTTGTGGCCAAACTGACTGGCGGGGACACGTTCTCCTGGAACTAGAATCATATCAGTCCAGGGCATAGCACAAACCCTACCAACGGCAGTGTGCCTAATTTGGGGTGCTCCAGACAGAGGAAGAGGTCTCAGCAAGACTCTGGGATCAGCAAAAGAGTTGACTCTCCAAAGTGTACCCCAATTACTTCCCGCAGAGCCCCCAGTGGGCAGGAAGAGCAAGGTGCAAAGAGCAGGTCCTGTCGGACCCTCCCGACCAGGGTAGCATAGCCAGATTAGGTGCTGTTGTGGGGCTCAGCCAGAACCTTTCAGAATAGAACCTAATACCCTCTCCAGGGCTCTAGCCTACAGCCCCACTATTTCCGGGCCTCAGCCAAGCAGCTAGAGAGATGGAAATGGGGCACCCCAGCTGCTCCACTTCCCATCAGGGCCTGGATTTAGGAACAGTCCCTGGGCAGACTGGTAGCCTGCAATCATCAGCAGGCATTGGCAGCCCAACCTTTTCCTGGAGGCTTGGGCACACACAGCTCCCTCGGAGCCCCAAACCACCTGAGAGCCTACTCACCCTGCAGTCCCATCTAAAAGGGTCTTTTGGGCTTTACTAGAAAGTTCTCGAATGCACCCACTTGTCTCCGCAATGCCTGCTTGGGGGTGCCTACACCCTTCTTTCAGCTATTGCTCCTCTCTGCCTCCCTCTCAATCACACTGCCAGGCACAAAACCCAGAGGGTCAAAAGAAAAAGCCCACATCTGCTCTTATCTGTCCCAGTACCTTACCAGACAAATCCATAGTCTCAGCTAAAAACAAAAGTCAGCAGGTAGGATTCAACCCATAGTCTCTGGACTCAACTCTGAGGCTTAGGCTACGCCAGGGCAGAGCAAGCCACCCCCTTCTCCAACACAAACAGTGTGCAAGAAAGAGGGCCTGCTGGGGAAGGCTGATTTGGGCAGTTCTTCATCCCCGCCCCCAGGAGCCCCAGATTGTGGTTTGCCACCTTGAGGTCCTCTTCCTAGACAGCTCCTCCAGCCAGCAAAAATTGTTAAGTGCAAAATTCCCGCATGGAACGGTTTGGAGGGAATGGACACTTTTCCATCAGGGACTGAAAATACAACAGGGAGAATGGCAGGAAGGGGACATCCTGAGCTGCTCAGCCAGTTCAGCACGCTCCCACTCCAAACTCCACTTCCTTTCTCCAGGAACCCCAGACCTCCATAAAACCCTACTTTCGGGAAGCACACCACCAGGGCCTGGCTCCCCTAAAGCACTGTTTTCATTTGGGAATCAATTCTTGGTCCCCAATTTAGGCCTCAGTGAGGTCAGGCCCTGTCCCTGCACAGAGGGATGGTATCCCCCTAGTTGGCCAAAGGGCCTTGTCCTGTACCCCAACCAGTGCAGGTTTCCGGACAAAAGATGGCAACTAGGGACCACCAGAGGCTCCCAGCCACCTCACCAGTGGCAGCCAGGCTGGGATGGTTCGTCCCTGCCCGGCGTCGCGCAGCCCTCACAGCCCTCGGAGCTGATGGGCCCAGCGGCGCGCAGAGCCGGCAGTTGGGCGGACGCGGGCCTGACCTGGCAGTGGGGGTGGCCGGGCTCGAGTGCCGGGCGGCGGCAGGGAAGGAGGAGGACGAGAGGCGCTTACTGTTGGTAGTCTTGTTTGCAGTACAGTTTCCGATCCCGGAAGTAGCAGCTGGTGGTGAGGGCTTGCTGACACGCCGCGCACTGCAAACACTCCTCGTGCCAGGACGACTCGTTGACTCGCATCAGGAAGCGGTCGGAGATGGGCCGCTGGCAGCCCTCGCAGACGGCGGGATGCGGGCAGTCGGAGCCTGCAGCGCACAGGGCGAGAGCCGGGCGGTCAGCGCCGACCAGCCTGGCCCCAGCGTCCCGGCCGCGCGGTGCCCGCAGCCCGGGGCCCAAGGGCGAAGGCAACCCGGGAGCGCCGCCCGCCGCCTGCGCTCCCCCGGCCGCCGCACCAGGGCCCGGGCAGCCTCAGCTGGTTCGTCCCAGTCCGCGGACTCCCGCGCGGAGAGGCCGCGGGTCTCGAGCCTTGGCTCGGCGCTGCACTCTCCCTTTCTCCGGAGATCCAGCGCTTCGTGTTACTACATGAACCGGCACGGCGCGGGGTAGCCGGCTGGGACCAAGACAGGCGAGGTGAGGCTGGGGCGCTTGCTGGCTGACACGCCCCCACGGTGGCGTTCGTGGTCTTCTGTCCCCAATCTCCCCAAAACCTGTAGTTTGGGTGGCCCAGGGGACATTTTTCTCTTAGAAGCTCCCCCCACCAAGTGACCTGGCACCGCTCCCAAGCTTGCTAAGGTGACTACTTGGGTTCTCCATCACTCTTGCTTCCCGCCTCCTACCCCCTCGGGAGTGGCAGCTCTAGCACCAAGGCCCAGTGAGGATGGTGGGTGGCAGCTGAAGCTGTCGTGGCCTCCCTCCTCCTAGGTGGTGTCCTGCAAACCTCTGTCTCCTCACGATGCCTGTTTAGGGGTGCCTGTTGCCCCTCTGGCAATCACTGCAGGAGTCTAGTCTGTGTCCTCCCGCACCCCCATGTCCTGCAAACCATTTCCTTATTCCGTTGGTCTGGACGCCTGTGTCCATCTCGGGAGGATGCCCCTGTCCCCTGCCCACTCGGGCGTTCTGACGCCGCACTCACCCAGCAGCACCCCCAGAGTGGCGGGCCCGGGGCGCAGGGCGTGCTCCTCCATCTTGATGCCGTCCAGCATCTTGGCGCAGTCCGTCTGCCCACGGGGGAAGCACCTCTCCAGCGACTCGGGACCTGTTGCTATATCCATGGGACGCGGGGCGCGCCGCAGGCCCCGCCAGCCAGGGTGCTCACCCGCTCGCCCCCGGCGCGGCTCGGGAGCCGGGGAGGCGCGGCCCCCT
>NC_058415.1:84835557-84930101 GCF_002201575.2 Neomonachus schauinslandi | reverse complement strand
GCGCGGGCGGCGCAGCGGGGTCCCGGGCGGGGCGCAGCGGGCCGCGGGGCTCCAGGCGCGCTCCCCGCACTACTCCAGTGCCATGGTGCGCCGGAGGAGCAGCTGGGTTTAGAGCTGGGGCTGGTGGCGGAGGGATACTCCGGCCGGGAGCCGCCTCACCCCTCCTCAAACTTCCTGACATTTGAACTCATTGGTGCGCCTCGTATCCCTGCGCCGGGATGAGCCGGCGGCTCCACGTCAAATAGTGCCGTCGCCTCCCCCCCCCCGCGGGAGGGCTCCCCGCGCCCCCAGCTTGCGCCCCGCTCCGCGCCTGGCCTGGAGCGCGGGCCCCGGCGCCCCGGCCAGACCGAGCGCCGGCTGGCCCCTTGCAGAAGTTTGGGTCACCTTCGAAACAAATCCTTCTGCCCCACCCCTTTGAAAAATTGATTTGGGAGTTGGGGAGTGAAGGCTTTCTTTTTTCTTGCTTTCTTTCTTTTATTATTAATATTTTCTAAAGCTTCACCCCTAAGAGGAGTGGCCCCATGCGAGGCCAGACTGCACGAACGGCGGGGAGCGCAGCGGATCCACCAGGGGAAGGCGCCGGCCGAGAGTGGCCGCCCGGGGACCCCATCTGTCGGCCGAGGTAGGTCGCTCCGGGCTGAGTTGACGTCCCCTGGGCGGCGGCGCCTTCCCGGGGCCCTTTTGGTCCTCGGAGAGGCTGGCTGCTGGATTGAGAGACGGGGACCGTCAGGCGGGAAGAGCTGCTGGCCCGGAACTGGCCAAACGGGGTCCTGGCCCAGGGAGAGGGGGTTGGGCCCCGGATTTGGGGTGAGGGGTCCGGAAAAGATTCAAGCGTGGTAGAGATTGGGTATAGGGGTGAGCAAAGATCCTGGAAAAGCCCTGGGATCAAGGACGGGGTACATTGGGCAGGCGAGGAGAATCAGGCCCAGGTTAGGCACGGAGAGTTTAGAGGGCGATTCGGTCTAAGAATGGGGTCCCCGGGTAGAGGTGGGGGCAATGGATGAGAACCTGGCCTCGCAGGATTTGTAGTTGCACGGGTAGGGGGTGGTGGCCCTGGGGTCGGTAACTGTAGGCCCAGGACGATGTGTGTTCGGTTGCTCGATGGAAACGGGATTGGCGGCTGGGATAGGCTACTTTCGGTGGCGGGGGGCCCGGCTAGGGGTCTGTAGGCCGCACCTGGCAGGGACAGCGCTCTGCTCAGACTGGGCAAGGTGGGCTTTGACGCTGGGGAGTGAAAGCTCGGCAAGACCGAGCCCCAGACTCTCGCGCCCGCTGGGCCTGGCACCCACCCGGCCTGGCACCCGCGCTCGGTGCGCAGGCCGCTGCGTCCGGCTGCAGTACACCGCGTCTAGGCTGGCTGTGTCTTCGGCTCCTGGGTCTCCACAGAGGCGCGGCTCGCCCGGGAGCAGGGGGGCCGGTGCGGGCCCGGGGCAGGCGCTGGCTGACCCCTCGAGCCGCTGCGGGGCGGCCCCGAACCCTCCCGGAACGGAGCAGCCGCGCGGAGCGGGGCGGGGGCGGAGGGCATGGGAGGCGGGTCCCCTGACCCCGCTGGAGGCGAGAGGGCGGATCGGATTTGGAGCCTGCCGGAGGCTTGGTCAGAAGTGGCCCCCTGTGCCGCGGGGCCCCGCGGAGGGGCCCGGCTTTGTGGAGGATTAGAAAGCTCCCGCCCCATCCCAGTACCCGCTTGTGTGTCGGTGGGTATCTGTGTGTGTGCGCGCGCGTGTCGATGCTCCGGCTTCGGAGTCTGTTGCATGCCTGTGCACCCGGGTCTGTGCACATACAATATTTCTGTGTGCCTGAGACTTTCTGGGCTCGGAGTGTATGATCTGTGTATCTGGGTGTGATTCCGGTGCCATGTGTGTGTGCATCTGCAGGTCTTAACATGCCTCTGTATCTTCTGTGTGTTTGTAGGTCTTTGTGTGTGTCCCTGTGTCCGTGTCGTTGTATGTGGGTGCCGACGTCTTTGTGTGTATGGGATACTTTTCTGTTTTTGTGTCTTCGTGTCATCTTTGTGTGTCTTGAGTGTATCTTCGAGTTTCTGAATGATTCTGTGTCTGTGTGCTTGCATGTCTCAGAGTTTTTTGGGTTTTGTGTGTGTGTGTGTGGGCGCGAGGCTTTGTGACTCCGTGTATTTCTCCACGTCTTTGTGTCTCTATCCCGGACGGTGGAAGAGGGGATTTGTAGCTTCTCTCATACGCTCTTGGCCCCTCGTCCTTGCGCAGCCTGGAAGGCCCTGAGGTCCCAAGTTTGGGCCTGGGCCTGGGCCTCCATCCCCCGGCATCTGGGGCGGGGGCGCGGCAGCTGCGGGAGAAGCCCGGCAGGCAAAATTCGGGCGCGCACAACCCCGCGCAGTACTGGCAAACCGACCGGGCGCATTCTGCCCTCTGCTGGCAGCTTTGCGTCCCTGCACCCACTGCCTGTAGGCGAGAGGGTCCTGGTTCCAGGCCCAGACCCTCGCCTTCTCCTTCAGAGCGCACTCGGGAACCCTCTCCCGTCTCAGGCCGTGCACACTCACCGCAGACCCCACATTCTGGGTGCAGCGTTCCATCCTCCCCCTCCTGTCTCCCCACCTTCCCTGTGACCAGCCTCTTCCTCTCCGCATTTCTCCCCTTCAGCCAAATGGGGGCTCCTGCGGCCTGGCCTCTGTGACTTCTGTGACCCTCAGGCTGGTGTCTAGAGCTGAGTCGGGGCCGCGGACTGCCCAGGGTCGCGTTCCCAGGGCCACCCAAAACCAAGGTCTCAGTGCAGGAGGACGTGCCAGCAGCCCTGCTCTGGTGCCCCGGGTTGGTCTGTCCTGGGGCACATAGAATCTTGATACCTCACCCCCGGCACCCCTGCCCAAGTCACAGCCCACACCACCAGTGCCGACATTCGGAGGGCCACGAATGGTGCTCAGAGTCACCTGAGGCTGCCGGGTGCATGCCCGCCCCAGGTACTGGCTGCTCTTTCTGGTCTTCGAGTGGGGCTGCTCAGTCCACAAACCTGGAGTCCCCCTCTACGTCCTCCTGCTCCATGTCTAGTCATCCCCTCACCACACCCCCACACTCCAGATCACCATATAAGTCCTTTTCCTTGCTCTTTGTCCCGGCTCCCGGGTCCTTCTTTCCCCCAGCTGAGTCCGCGGTCCCGGGTCCTTCGCACACAGACGTACAGAACACCCAGGTCTCTCTCAAGCACAGTCGCGGCTCCCGCCCTCCCCACCGCCTTCCCTGCTGAAGAAGTGGCCAGCTGGATGGTAAAATGGGGAGCCTGGGCCCCGAGTCAGGTACCGTCCACAGGCGGCTAGCGGCATCTTGCTCCGTGCAACGGAGCCTGCCTGATCTGGCACCCGCCGTCACCCCCACAGCCCCCGGCGGCCCGGACCCAGGACGCCCCCAGCCACTCACACCCGGGTGCTCCCACCTATCTGGGATTCTCTGTGGCTTGGACTTCAGCCGCAGAAACATCTTCAGATTTTCTCCACCTAAGGAAAGACCCAGCCGACTGTTTGGAATCTCTTGGAAGGAAGCAAGAGCTGAGAGGGAAGCTCAGCCGGAGTCCCAGCTCTCCCAATCCTGCAGATGCCTCATCTCCACAGAGCCCTTCCCTATACCCCCTCGCTCCTCTCTTTAGGGGCCCTGCACTCCCTGTGCCTGCCTGTGCTACTGGTCTACCCAAATGCGGCCCTGTGGCCACCCCCTCCCCACAGTGGAATCCTGTCCGTCCTCCCCTGGGCTGTGCTTCTGACCGGAGCCAAACCCAGGTCCCCCCGCCCCCCGCCAGTTTACAACCCCAGTTAGAAGCAAGGATCCTGGGCAGGGATGGAGTACGGGGCAATGCCCAGCAGAGTCCTGCGGAGCAGGAAGGCTCGGAGGAGGGGCTGCACAGATGCCCGATTCCCCCTGCGGGGAGAGTCAGGGCTGCCAGAGCCCTCAGACCCATCCCACGCTGCCCCCGCACCATTGGCCCTGGCAGTTCTCAGATCCACGGGAAGCAGAGTGGACCAGAGCCAACCCAGGACAAGGCCTCAGTTGGGGGCCCCTGTTCCCTGGTGGCAACTGGGATCTGGAAATCCAGGAGCTCTGGAGGTGGAGTAGGACAGTAACATCAGAGGTGGAGCGTCCCGGCTTTTGGAGCCGGTGACCACGCTCTCTTCTGAGGACCCCGGCATGCCTGACCCCAGGACACGTGGGCCAAAGGCTCGGGCCCCTTCTCAACGGGCAGAGAGAAGAGTGCGTGTGATAAGTAACCTGGTCACCTTCCCACAGCCCAGAGAAAAGTTTCCATGGTCTTCCTGTGCCCGTGGAGAGCTCACAGAGCCCCGGAGCCAGGTGGAGGTCCAAAAAGAGGAATGACGGGGAGAGGCCCAAGCTGGGGCCCCTCTGACCCAGGGCTGAGAGTGGGTTCTCACTTTCTTTCCCATCTGGGGTTTTCTAGGCTAGTGGGAGGGAAGTAGCAGAAGACAGGATTTTAGGCAGGGTTTGTTGGTGAGACACAGTGTGTATAGCTCTGAGGCTGTGTGCTGGAACATGCCTGTCTGCCATGTGGAGGACTGCCCCAGCAAGGTCCTTCTGCCCTCCTGCAGCCCCGCCCCACCTTAACCAGCTGGTGGGGTCTCTGGCCACAGGCCCATGGCTTTTCAGTGCAAAGTCTGGGTCATTAGTCATGGAATTCCTCCCTGGTGGGTTAAGAGCTCAGGCTCAGATCTAAAGCCTTCTGTCTGTCCTCAAGACTGGAGAGGGACAGTGCCCTGGCCAGGTGGCCCACAGCTATGGTCTTCCACTGGCCAGGCAGTGCATAGGAGTGGTCAGGAGCAGGTCTCAGGGAGTCACCAACGTCTGATTCAGGGTGTGGCTCTGGAAAGTGCTGGCCTCTGTCTGCACCTCAGCTTCCTCATCTGTAAAGGGGGTATAGTAATAGCATCTATCCCACGGGATTGTTGAGAGGATGAAATGTAAGTGCCCACTACGGTGCCTGATGCATAGTAGGTCCCTATAAGTATTTGGTGAATAATTGGATAAAAGGAATCCCTGGGACTTGGGGAGATCACAGCTGCCTCCTCCCCTCCCAACCAGGACCCGAGGAGGGAAACAGACACACACCGAGCTCAGCCGTTTATCTTCCTTTAGGGCAAGCAAAACTCAGATCCAGGCAGCTGTGGGCTGGGCGCAGGAAACTTCCCGGACAGTGCCCAGATGTCCGGCACAGACAGCCTCAGCCTTCTCCAGTTGCCCTGGCTGTGGAGCCTGGGGCAGACAGTAGCTTTGGAAGGCAACAGAATTAGGGCCTTCAGCCTAGTGCATCAAAACTGACTGTGTGGGACGCTCGAGGTACCACTTATATTTATTTTTTAAAAGGCACTTTCCTCAAGAATCTTTGCATTTCTTGCCAAATGGATGGGCTGGGTTATTTCAGCAATCCATCTAGAACCAGGGGCTTCCCCTACCGAGGACCTGAGCCAGAACAAAGAAAAAGCCAAGGACTGTATTTGGAGCCATAAAAGCCCCATTAGGACACTAAGAATAACTTGCAGGAAAACATTTTATATGAATTGGACACAAATTCACAAAAGCAAGAAAGTTCATTCGTCTCCACCCTGAGGGTCCGTGGCTGGGGAAGGGGGGCTGGGTGTGATGTGGAGGCCAGCGCCCATCCTATTTGATCTTTATCTTAAATCCACTTCAAAACGCTGGGGATCAGCGGAGTTGGAGGTTTGCCCCTTCCTGTAATTATTTGGTGTCTAGTAAAGTTTTTATGGGTGTCTGTGCAAATAAATGCATTTGATGTGCATTTGTCTTGGCGAGTGGCGCTTTATATAGGAGGCGTGTGCGTCTTCTATTGGCCCTCAGAAATGAAAAGAATGAGAGTGAAAATAAAAATAAAACTAAGATATCTGGACTAGGCAGAGGGGCGGAGCGGGGCGGGGCGGCAATCCCACTGCCAACCACCAACCCTCTCAGGCCAGGGCTCGTGGGTGCCAGGGATGCTGCCAATTGAGTTTGCTGCCGCTCAGGATGGGGAGCTGCTCAGGCTGGGAGGCAGGCTTTGTGAAATCCAGATTCTAGAAAGGCTTTTTTGGAAACAGAACTCTGCCTGCCTTTTGATTACTCTCCTCTGGATATTCTTGGAGAAATCAGATGGATAATAAATAAAGGTGTTCTGGGGGTGTTGCTTTATCATTGAAGTGGCAGACTATGCTGTTTTCTCTAGACTTTGAGCTCAGCAGAATCTGGCCAAACACGCAGATTGAACAAAGATGTGGCTTCCCGCTCTCTCCAGACGAGGCAGCTGGGGTGGGGCAGGATGGGCGTTCCTCCTGGGTGGCTGGGAAAGCAGGGGTGCTCCAGAAGGGTGAGGAGCCAGTTTGGGGTGTCAGGGGCTAAGTGCCCGTACCTCAGCTGGGGCACAGGATGCAGCCTGCAGGTGCATTCAGTTTGGCCCATACTGACTCTTCCCAGCACTGCAGCCTTGATTGATTTGTTCTAAAATTATTTTAGCATTTTATTGAAGTATAATATCCACCTAGAGAAGTGCACAAAGCATAAAATTACAAAGGGGACACACTCATATCCCCAACACCCAGATCAAAAGAATTATTTCCAGCTCTCCAGAATCTCTCCTTATGCTCCCTCCCAGGGCGCTGCCCACCCCTCTTCCAAGGAAACCAGCCTCATGTATGGTTTCCATCACCATACATGAGTTTTGCCTTATTTTTGAATTGTATATAAATGGAATCATATAGTATATGCGTCTTACCATATCTTGATCATGAGATTTTGGATGAAAATACAGATTTTTCTCCTGAAAAATCAGAAGTGTGATCATCTTGGACCCTCATTCCAGCAGGGTGATGATAATCTAGAGCTGAATTGTGTCTTTCTCCCTCCCCCCAATCTTTCCCTCTCCCTGCCATAGGACACCCACCCTCTGCTGTTTGCCAGGGGGCGTTTATGTTGGTAACTCCTGATATAAGCCTATAGCTCCTTCCCCATCTTCAACACCTCCTCAAAAGGAATCACTGTACATACACTGGGGAAGTATATCCAGAATCTTCTCTCATCCCAGTCCCCTCTATCTGCATCCAGTACTCTCTGAGGTAGAAATCCTGAGACCTCTTAACAGGTGAGGAAATCAGCACTGCAGAGAGGTGAAGTCACTTGCCTGGGGTCACACAGCATTTAAGTGTCAGATTCTGGATTCAAACCTGGACTGGCCGGACTCCAAGGCCCAGGCTCTTGTCACCTCCCCACACAGCTCCCCTGGGCATCCAGGCCCAGGCGTGAACAATCCCCTCCTGCCTCCTTCCAGTAGGGAGGAAGCTGGACTTCTTCCAAAGGAAACGCTGGGAAACACAAAACCCAAAACAGAAAACAGGGCAGGGATGGTTCCCAGGCCCCGGCAGCCTAACCTCGGGTGATGCAAGTCTCATCTGGGATGGGCTGGTCTGGACTGGTGCAGCCTCCCCAGATGCATCAAGGGAGGGTGGCGTCATGCCATCGGCTGAGAATCTACCACATGCCGGGAACTTCCTATGTGTGGTTCCTGAATACTCACAGTGCGCCCCACTTTACAGATGAGAAAACTGAGCTTCGGAGAGGTCAGATGTCTTGCCTTAAACCACAGGTGTATGAGTGGCCATATTGGGTTTTGAATGCATTAACTGTGACTTTAGTGTCTTTGCTCTGTGCCACATTGGTCCCATTCTGCTCCTTGGCTCAGCCTTCTTATCTGAACCACCTTCACTCTCCTGTTAGGATGGTGGAACCAGGTGCCTCCTCTTACGCGAGCAAAGATTCTGGAGTCTGGATGGCATGGTTTGGGGCTTAGTTTCAGGAGCCATACGGTTGTTCTCAGGGCCTCAGTTTCTTCAGCTGGAAAGTGGAGATGATATTACTACTTCTCATTACTATTTGAGGGTTCAACAAGGTCTGTGGGCTTTTGAATCTGGAAGGATTGGTAGTGGCCTGTTAGAGAGGGCAGGAGGGTCATTGGTGTGCAAAGATCCTGAGGCAGGAAAGAACTTGATCCATTGGAAGCATGTATGGCTGGGTCAGAACAAGGACGTGGCTGCAGGTGTGGGCAGGAGCCTGACAACATGGTGTTGTTGGTCATGATGAGGAGTGTAAACTTGAACCTGAGGGCAGTGGGGAGCGACAGGAGGGTTCAAACAGCACGGTGCCATGGCCATGTTTAATTTCTTTTAGGAAGATCTCTCTGGCTGTGGTGAGGGGTGAGACCATAGGCAGGAGGCCGAGTGACCAGGCCTTTGGGTCTCAATATCCCTTTTGTATGGAATGAGGTTGGGCGGTCCGCAGAGCAGACCTTATCCTCTAATTTCCCATAGAGGTTGTGTTTCCAGATTCAGGGTTTCATGTTACACAGTTATTCTTTCTGGAATGTGTCCCCCGAGCAACCCCGCCGGACCCTCTGTGGAAGGAGGGGCTCTCTTCAGTGCAATATGCACATTTATGCAAAGAAGTAGAGCATCACACGCAGTCCCACGGCTGATCCCGAGGCACTCCAGCAAGCAACAGACAAAACAGCGTTTGGGAATTGGGACAGACTGCAAGCATCAATAATAACACTAATAGTAGTGACGATAGTAAATTCACCTTTATTGGTGACTCACTATACCAGGCCCTTTGTAAAGCCTGCAACATCTGTGATCTCATGGAATCCTAAAATAGGCCACTGAGGTAGCTGGCCTTGATGCCCATTATGCAGATGGGGAAGGCGAGGCTCAGAGTGGGGGAAATGCCTTGCTCAAGGTCATTGAGTGGCAGAGCCAGGCCAGTAGCTACTGCCCTTACACTCCCACCTGTGGGTGCTGGGCAGCCTCTGAAGGGTGGTGAGTTGGGCATGCTCTTGAGCTCCGTAGGATCCAGGCAGCCCTGCAACTCTTCTCAGTGCACAGAGAAGCGAGAAAACTCCATCCCCCCGCCCTGGCTTCCACCTCCCCTTCAGTGCACACAATCTGCCTGGCAGAGTTATTCTCCCTGGAAGAGCTTTTCCAAACCCAGGAAAAGCTTCCAAGTCTAAAATCCTCCCAGTGGCCCCTAAGGCCTCCTGGACCATGCCCACCTCCTTCCCCCTTTACTCTCTGTGTTGCTCACCAACCACAATGTGCTTATTTTAGCTTCTCAAGCAGTGCACACTCTCTCCCGCCTTCAGGGTCTGAAATGGCTGTTCTCTTTGCCTGGAAGGCTCTCTGCTGCCCTTTCCTTGCTTACTCCTATTCATCCTTCCTGCCTTGGTGTAAACATCACCACCTCCCAGAAGCCTTCTTTTGCCTCCTGGACCAGCTTTGGTTTCCTTCGATGTTTTCAGCAACAGGTGTTTCTCCTTCACGGTGAGATGGGATTATCTGTCCCCCACCCCCACCCACCCTGCAGTCTCAGGGAGAAACCCAGGAAGGATCAGGAAGGAGTGGTGGGGAGGGCACCACTCAGTGTCAAAGCAATGGAAGGGGTTCTACAAGACACAGAGGGGACAAGTGCCCTTGAAATATAACATGGTCCACATTGTGCTCCCTTGGTGGTGGGGGATTTGCCTCTCCCATTTGGAGCAGCTGAGGACTCGAGGCACGGAACGGATTCTCATGGCAGAAGATGAGTCTAATTGTTTGTCCTGAATGATCATCTCATTTCCTTTGTCCCCCTCACTGCCTTCCCCTCTAGGGAGCACTAAGGATAGGGTTGAAGATGCTTGGATTCACAGCCCATGCTAGAGAAGATGCAAAGGAAGATTTGGGCCTACTAGATTCTAGGGGAGGGTAGAACAGTCTGGGGAAACTGAGGCAGCAGGGACTTGGGGCTTGGGAGGAGCTAAGAGGCCTGGAGGTAGGGATGAGAGAGGGTGAGGAAAAGAGAGATGGGTCTCTGGGGATTCTTGATGGCAGCCGTAATGGCAGCTCCTGGGGGCCTTGTGATGGTCTCACAGTGCAAGGGGATGAGCGGATGTGGCCAGGGGCCTGGTCCTGTTCATAAGCACCCGGTGCCTGGTGGTGACTGTCAGAATTCCTCCCTCAAGGCCCCCTTGTCTGCCACTTGGGAACAGAGGCCCTTCAGGCCAGCTCCCCATGGTGGGAACTCATTGTGGAGCCAACTGAAAGGTGATAGCCCCCAAGGGGACCCTGTGAAAGGAAAACTGTTTTCATGGTGTTGGGGTGCAGGAACAATTTAAAAAATGTTTCCTGGGGTACCCGGCTGGCTCAGTTGGGAGAGCATGTGACTCTTGATCTCGGGGTTCATGAATTCGAGCTCCATGTTGGGTGTAGAGATTACTTAAAAATGAATAAACTTAAAAAAATAAAAAAATCTATTTCCAGCCATTTTTTTAGTAGATCATTCCTTCTAATAAAAGAACACTAAAAGGCGCACACAAACACCAGCCTTTTATTTATTTTTATTTTATTTTATTATTTTTTAAAAAGATTTTATTTATTTATTTGACAGAGAGAGAGCGAGCACAAACAGGGGGAGCGGCAGGCAGAGGGAGAGGGAGAAACAGGCTTCCCGCTGAGCAGGGAGACCGATGTGGGACTCGATCCCAGGACCCCGGGATCGTGACCTGAGCCGAAGGCAGACGCTTAATGACTGAGCCACCCAGGCGCCCCAACACCAGCCTTTTAGACACCAAATACTCTCTGGATTAGGGAGCATCCCACAGGGGAGTAGGGCAGACTTTGTGGGAGTCGTGAGGCCCGGAACACTGGGTTCTAGGCTGTGGAGGAACCTGGAACAGTCCAGGGGCTGGAGAGGGCCAGGGCTGTCCAAAGAGAGCCTGGGTGGGGGAAACAGTGCTGTTGCCAGATGATTCCATATGTTCCCTGAACATGTGAGAAGGGATGGGAAGCACGCTTATATTTCCCTAGTGAAAAGATGTCCCCCAAATGTTTTTGGTCAATTTGAGTATATAAATTCCAGATGCTGAAACTGTCACATGCCTACTTAACATATTACATTTATGAGTTGGGTATTACCTGCAAAATTATAATCACAATTTTAATTATAATTTTGGATGTTTAGAACAGTGACCCAAGAGATGGGTTAAAAAGAAATAATAAATAGTGGAACACCTGGGTGGCTCAGTTGGTTAAGCGTCTGACTCTTGATTTCGGCTCAGGTCATGATCTCAGGGTCATGAGACTGAGCTCCATACTGGGCAGGAAGCCTGCTTAAGATTCTCTCTCTCCCTCTCCTTCTGCCTCCCCCTCTTAAGAAGAGAAAGAGAGAGAGATAATAAATATAAATAAATGATTTTTCTTGCAATTTCTTAGTTTAATTTTAAGTTCTTTACTTGCATTTCTTCCTCTTTATTTTTTTAATTGTGATAAGAGACACATGACATAAAATTCACTATCTTAACCTTTTCTTTTTTTTTTTTTAAGTAGGCTCCATGCCCAGCGCAGAGCCCAATGTGGGGCTTGAACTCAGGACCCTGAGATCAAGACCTGAGCTGAGATCAAGAGTCCAACACTCAACTGACTGAGCCGCCCAGGCGCCCCCCTCCCCCCCCACCGCCAACCATTTTTAAGCGTACAGTTCAGGGGCATTAAGTAGAGTCACATTTGTTAAACAACTATCACCATCATCCATCTTGAGAGCTCTTTGCATCTTGCAAAACTGAGACTCTGTTCCCATTAAACACTAACTCCTCATCCTCTCCTCCTCCCAGCCCCTGGCAACCACCATTCTACTTCTGTCTCTATTGGTATCTCATATAGGTGGAATCGTACATATTTGTTCACTGGTGACTGGTTTATTTCACTTAACGTAACGTCCTCAAGGTTCATCTGTGTTGCAACATGTGTTGGAAGTTCTTTTAAAGACCGAATAATATTCCATTATACATATGTATTGCATTCTGTTTTTCCATTCATCTGTTGATGGACACTTGAGTTGCTTCCATCCCTTGGCTGTGGTGAATAAGGCTACTATGAACATGAGTATACAAATATTTCTTCAAATCCCTGCTTTCCATTCTTTTGAATATATATCCAGAAGTGGGATTGCCAGATCATATGGCAGTTCTACTTCAATTTTGTGAGGAACCACCCTACTGTGTTTCATAATGGCTACACCATTTTACATTCCCACTGGCAGGGCACAAGAGTTCCAATTTCTCCTTGTCCTCTGATTTTTTTGCTAGTAGCATCCTAATGAGCACGAGGAGGTATCCGATTGCAGTTTTGATTTGCATTTCCCTAATGAATAGTGACGCTGCACATCTTTTCATGTGCTCACTGACCTTTTGGGTATCTTCTTTGGAGAAATGTCTAGTCAAGTCTTTTGTCCATGCTTGGTTCTTCGTGTTGCTGAGTTGTAGGAATTCTTTATATATTCTGGATATTAACCTCTTTTCAGGTATATGATTTGCAAATATTTTCTCCCATGCAGTTGGGTTGCCTTTTCACTCTGTTGATTGTGCCCTTTGATGAACAGAAGTTTTTAATCTTCAAATCCAATTTGTCTATTTTTGCTTGTGCTTTTATTATTTATTTTATTTTATTTTTACCTGCGCTTCGCCTGCAGTTTTAAATCTGTGTCCTTTGTCTTGACTAAACCACTTTTCAAGATGTCCAGCATCATTTCCCAAAGCACTTGTCTCCACTTCTAAGTTGCTTCACATACAAATTCATGTGTGGTGCTGTAATTGTCCCATGCCACAAATACCTATTTGCCAAATGTTGTGCCACTAGGTTATATACTTACTCTTCTTGTTGGTATAAATTCATAATCTGTACAGCTTCTATAATACATTATAAAGTGGACTGTAAAAGGCTTGTTTGCAACAGCATCCAGCCCCGTGTGTGCAAGGCCACACTCCCAGGAGAAATTCTAAAGCTACACGAAATTACTTTATCTCTTTTAGTCCATTTGTCGGGTTACTGTGATTAACATCCAAAATGAGCATGAATCGAGGTCATTTCAGGATAATGCGTCTTTCCCAAACAGCATTGCATTGGTCAAAATGAAATAATTGAGCAAGTGCTCCATAATACAACATACTCTGTAAGGAAGCAAATATAAGGAATAATTTTGGGGGAAAGGCCCTACTTTATATTCTGGCTATCTAATAATTAATATAAAATAACAACAGCAGGGGTAGCAGCAGCAATAACCACACTGTTTGGGGTACTGAGCTCAGTGCCTCACACACATGCTCATGATGAATCCACACAACAGCCCTCATGAAGAAGGTACTCATATTGTTCTCAATCTACAGATGGGGAAACTGAGACTCAGCCAGGTGAAGGCACATGCTGGGGGAGCTCGGATTTGAACCTATGTCTTTCAGAGCCCAGACTCTTAATCATTACATGACCCTGCTTTTATCCCGCTGGTTCATACCTGGCTGTGAGCACCCAGCACTGCACGTGACCCAGAGAGGAGCCTGCCCTGAAAGGTTGGGTTTAGAACGTTCCTACCTCACTCATGCAGTTGGCTTCAGTGCTGGAGCCCAAACCCAGCTTTGTTCCCTCTGCCCAGTGGTTGGTGCTTATTCCCAGGGTGCACGCTGATATGCGGAGGGGACATCGCCCATGGCCCCTCCTCACCTCTGCTTAGACTGGTTAGAGCTAACTCACCAACAGGCACTTAGAAGGAAGAAGGAGTACCGGAAAGAACGTAGCCACTCAGGCCACATTTACACAGAGGTGACCACGCAAAAACATCAGAGACACAAGAGATCCTGCTTCTGCCTTTGTTAAGGGGCGCTTTTATTTTTTACTTTTGGTAAAGTTTTTTATTCTGGAAAATTTCAAACATATATAAAAGTAAAAATAATGTGCCAATGGATTGTTTGGCAAATCTTGGACTCTATAATATTTCAATCATAACTATTTTGGAGTATCTTTCCAAATGATAAGGATATCTAAAAAAAAAAAAAGATTATAGCCATAACGCCATTATCACACCTGGAGAAATCATTATCTCACATTCCTAGTCAATGTTTACATTTCCCTGATTGTCTCATAAATGTTTTTACGCCTTATAAAAAAAGACCATATGTGTCTCTTAAGTCTCTTTCAATCTGGAGTCTCCCTCTCTCCTCCTTCCCTCCTTCTCTCTCTCTCTTCCTCCTTCTGTCCTCACCTCTTCCCCCTTGCCATTTATTTGCTGAAGGGACCTGGTTGTTTGTCCTATAGAGTATCCCCCAGTGTGGATTATGCTGCTTGTATTCCTGAGGGGTCCTTTAAAGTGTTTCTCTGTCCTCTGTATGTCCTCTAATTAGATCCAGGGGCTTGATCAGATTCAGGTTCAATTTTTTTAAAGATTTTATTTATTTATTTGAGAGAGAGAGAGAAAATGAGAGAGAGAGAGAGAGCATGAGAGAGGGAAGGGTCAGAGGGAGAAGCAGACTCTCTGCTGAGCAGGAAGCCCGATGTGGGACTCGATCCTGGGACTCCAGGATCGTGACCTGAGCCGAAGGCAGTCGCTTAACCAACTGAGCCACCCAGGCGCCCTATTTTATTTATTTTTAAAGATTTTATTTATTCATTTGAGAGAGTGAGAATGAGAGAGAGAGAGAGAGCATGAGAGAGGGAAGGGTCAGAGGGAGAAGCAGACTCCCCGCCGAGCAGGGAGCCCGATGCGGGACTCGATCCCGGGACTCCAGGATCATGACCTGAGCCGAAGGCAGTCGCTTAACCAACTGAGCCACCCCGGCGCCCCCAATTTTTGACCATAATACTTCACAGGAGGTGTTGTGTCCTTCTCTCAGGAGGCCCATAATGTCTGTGATCTCTCTCTTTGTGATGTCAGCAGTTGTTGATATTCATTGCCTAGATTCACTAGTTCATTAGGGATGGCAAAATGATGACCTAATTCTATCTTCCTTTTTCATTTATTAGTTGGACTGCTTGTAAAAGGGAACTTCTCACCAACCCTTTAGTTACCCTGAGGTACAATACCCTGAATATCACTCAATATGGGCAATGGAGGCAGTACAAAGCCTTGACTCTGTAATAGTTTTCAAATAATGAGTTGTTTTTTTTTTTTTTTAACATCCTTGGAGTTATTATTTTTTTATTGAGTTTTGAAAGTATCATGATGAACATAGGGATTTAATGTTATTTGCTGTTTTTAAATCCTCTGCAGTTATTCTTCTTGTTAATGCTCAAATGATCTCATGTGGCCAGAGAGAGCCTCTTAGGTTGGCTCCTGAAGCCCTCTGACCCCTGAAGACTTTGATAACTTCCTTGCTTTTTGGAATAGCAAGATGCCCCGGACTCACCTGGAATCAGCTCTTTTCTGCCTGGAATCAGCTATTTCTCCAAGAAACCCTGGTTTCTTTGAGTGGGGAGTGGTATTTAGAGACCACAATTGAGGTTTAAGTGATGCTCATTGCTATTGGGTTGGTCATTGTTTCTGGGCAGTTTTAGTGGACAGGGCTAGGAAATACTTTTTTTTTTTTTTTATTAAAGATAGACTATTTTGTTAGTTATAATTGTCAAAACATGAAAGCAACCAAGATGCCCTTCAGTAGGTGAACAGATAAACTGTGATACAACCACACAGTGGAATGTTATTCAGTGCTAAAAAGAAATGAGCTATCAAGCCATGAAAAGACATAGAGAAATCTTTTTTTTTTTTAAAGATTTTATTTATTTATTTGAGAGAGAGAGAATGAGAGAGAGCATGAGAGGGAGGAGGGTCAGAGGAAGAAGCAGACTCCCTGCCGAGCAGGGAGCCCGATGCGGGACTCGATCCCAGGACTCCAGGATCATGACCTGAGCCGAAGGCAGTTGCTTAACCAACTGAGCCACCCAGGCGCCCATAGAGAAATCTTAAATGCATATTCCTAGGTGAAAGAAGCCAATCTGAAAAGGCCAAATGCTGTATGATTCTAGCTATATGACATTCTGGAAAAGGCAAAACTGTGAAGACAGTAAAAAGATCAGTGGCTGCCAGGGCATGGGAAGAGGAAGAGATGAATAGCAGAGTACAGAGGATTTTTAGGGCATTGAAACGATTTTCAATGGTTCAGTGGTGGATACGTGTCATTATACATGCAAACCCACAGAAGGTACAATGCAAAGAGTGAAGCCTGATGTAAACTATGGACTTTAGTTAATAATAATATATCAATATTGGCTCATCAATTGTAACAAGAGTACCCCACTAAAGCAAGACATTAATAAAAGGGGAACCTGGGGGAGAAAGGGAGATATGGGAACTCTCTGTACTTCCTGTAAACCTAAAACTGCTAAAAAAATAAAGAATATTACTTAATTAAAAATACATCATGTGGTCATATTAATTTTTTTAACAAAAGATTTTATTGATTGGAGAGAGAGTGAGCGTAAGAGTGGGAGGAGGGACAGAGGGAGAGGGAGAAGCAGGCTCCCCGTTGAGCAGGGAGTCTGATGCTGTGGCACTCAATCCCAGGACCTGGGGATCACAGGACCCGGGGATCATGACCTGAGCTAAAGACAGGCACTTAACCAACTAAGCCATCCAGGTGCCCCTCATATTGATACTTCTAATTCAAACTCAAGACTACAATGTTTCTACTTAACCTCATCCATTTTACATCTGTGTATCCTTTCTTCCATGCTGGGTGTCCTTTTCTGCAGTTCCCAGTGAAGAAAAATATCCTTACTTACTGAGTCTCGCTACCACATAACATTCTCAGATAAGAACACCAATACCACCAACAATATCATTATTGATTTTTTTCTTTTGCAGTTTATTTATTCATTTTTGCTTTGCCTTTAGGGAATATCTTATTAGGGATAGAGAATCAAAATTACTGGGCTTTAGTCATGGAGCAATTCCTCTGCACGTGCTTATCACAACTTACTGTAAGTTAGCTTTTTGTTTGTTTGTTTTGCTTTTGATATTTGGAATTCTTTTTGAAACAGTTGACATTGTTTTATGATGTGTGAAATAATCGCCTGGTTTCCAAGTCAGTTCTACAAAACATGGACTATTATGAGCAGCCTAGCTTCTATCTCTCCCTGTCTACGCTGTTTCCTTCCTCTACCTTTCCGTAACTTTTGCTGCTTCAACTTTCTGGTTTTTCCTTTCATTTTAAAATTTAATGCCACTTCTTTTCTTAGATAAGTGGAAGTCTAGTCTGCACACTCTTCTCCAAATTTTAAACCAAATTTCTTTCAAGGCAAGCTCCAGATAGTTGCAGAGGAAGGCCTGACTCCAGACTTGGTACACCATCATAACCTACCCAATTTGAAATAAATTATTTCCTTTCTTTGTTGAGGGCCTAGTACTACTTCTAGGCTTTGTATAGGAGACTTTTCACATGCTAACTGAGCCTTCAGACAACCCTATGAGGTAGGTATTATCCCCCCATTTTGTAGAAGCAGAAACAGGAACTCAAGTGAGCTAGGATTTGAACTCGTGTCTTCCTGATTCCACCCATTCATTAACAAGTATTTCTGGAGCACCTAACTCTATTTCAGACCCCATTCCAGGGACTGGGATACAGAGACGAACCACAGTTATGGCACAGGACTGCCTGTCTGTCCATCTGTAGGTCCACCTGCTGCACTGGAAGTTCCTCAAGGGAATCTGGGTCTGATTCACTCTGAGCATGAGCCCATACAAGCAAAACCAGTGGGTGTTTGTTGAATGAACAAATAAATGAAGAAGAAATGAAGAAAGAAAAACAAAGCTTGAGGTTGTTATGGAAGTCTAATGCCTCTTATGCATGGAAACCTTTGTAAAAAATTCAGTAATTTCTAAATTATGGATACAATCTACTTCATTATAGAAAATTTGGAACATATAGAAAAGCACAAATGAGAAACTAAAAATAATCCATAGTACCAGCACCCAGAGTTAGCCTTTTTGTTTATTCCTTTGGTCTTTTTTTTATGTATGGATATCTTTTTTTAGATCATGCTGTACATATATATATATGTATATATGCATATATATATTTATATATAAAACTGTAGTTTGCATTTAAAAACGTCACTAACAATGTATCACGAACATTCTCCTAATTGAACATCCTTTTAAACTTAAGTGTCTACTTAAGGTTGGATTTGTTTTTACTGGTGATGACTTTCTTTACCATATACAATAATTATAAACTGAAGATTAAGGCTGAAGTCACAACAAGAAGAATATTTAGCAGGTTTCAAGGCTGTGCACTGTGCCTCAGCCCTGACTGCACAATCTTTCCCTGGCAAATGCCCAGGGAAATGCCATGAGGATGTTAGCTGCAGGCATCAGCCTTACCTGGCTCCTTTTGTACTTGGAATTAAATTATTATTTGCATTTTACAGTTCTGATTTCTGTGGGTACTAAAATTGGCTTCAGAGGAACTGTGACAGGCATCAGAACATGTGATTAAGGGCTGGCTCTGGAGTCAGACTCAACCTAAGCCTGGCTCTACTGAAGATGGCTGTGTGACCTTGGCAAGGAACTTCCCTTCTCTGTGCTTCAGTCTGCTCAGTTTTTTAAAAAAGATTTATTTATTTATTTATTTATTTATTTATTTATTTATTTATTTAGAGAGCGCACGAGCTGGAGGGGCAGAGGGAGAGGGAGAGAGAATCTCAAGCAGACTTGGACTGAACATGCAGCCCAAAGCAGGGCTTGATTCCACAATGGGAGATCACCACCTGAGCCGAAACCAAGAGTGGGATGCTTAACTGACTGAGCCACCCAGTCACCCCTCAATTCCCTCATTTTTTTTTTTAAAGATTTTATTTATTTATTTGACAGAGAGACAGCGAGAGAGGGAACACAAGCAGGGGGAATGGGAGAGGGAGAAGCAGGCTTCCCGTGGAGCGGGGAGCCTGATGCGGGGCTCGATCCCAGACCCCGGGATCATGACCTGAGCCGAAGGCAGACGCTTAACAACTAAGCCACCCAGGCGCCCCTCAGTTCCCTCATTTTTAACACAAGACAGCAACTATTTCTACCTCCACAGGTTGTCATGAGGACTCAGGAGCACAATGCCTGTCACATGATAAGCCACCAATAAATATCAGATATTGTTATTATAACTTGTGTTTGGAGCGTTTTCTCTTTTTTCTGAATTGCACTTGCCATTTGCTGGTGTCAGGGCTGCTCTTGGCAACTTGTCTTGATGAAAAGATACGAAGCAACTGGATGGTCACCATCTTGGAAGGAAGCATTGGCACAAGCATTTCAGGCATGCTCTGACCCCATCCACACCTTATGCAGCCAGGTACCCTAAAACCACTGACAGGGGCTTATGATTTTATTTTGTTTCTGAATTAATCAAAATAATGTACAAGCCATCATGGAAAGCAATAACACGTAGTAAATAAGTGTATGGTCTTTCAAGTTAGACAATGAGGGTTCAAATCCTCCCTCCGCCCTTACTATCTGTATGACTCTGAACAAACTATTTCCCATCTCTGAACTCCAGCTTCTTCATCAGTAAGTTGGAGATGATAATTGCAGTGGATGGTTGTTTTGTTTGTTTATCCTCAGCCAACATCCATTACACTGCTTTTGATTTTGCTTTGGAGGAACCAATTCTGGCCCACTCGGAACCACGGTTTCACTCCTGGGCTGCATGCGTCGGGGCACGTGACCTGGGCTTAAGCCAATCCGTGCATCCATCACCTGACCAGCGATTGGTTGGCGGGTGGTCATGTGACCCAAACCAGTCCAATGGGTGCCCTTAGGGCTTGTGCGAACCACCTCTTTTCCATAGCCTTGCGGTTGTGAGGATAGGTCTGTCCTGGCTGCAAAGCCTTTTTTTTTACTTCCTAATGAGAGCCTGCTCCAGAGGAGTAGACCCAGGAGAAACCAGTTGTGGTGGACAACTTTTGAGCCCTTCCTGATGCCAGTCATGATTTTCCACTGACACAAGGTAATTCATCCTCTTTCTTTGCTTAAAAAAAAATCAGCTTGAGTTGGGTATTCTGTCACTTTAAACGGACAGAATTCTGCCTACAAAAACTGTAGTATCTGTGTCCCAGAGTTGCTTTGAAGATTAGATGAGGAAATGTATAGAAAGACCTTCGATACAGTGCTTGGCACGAAGTACATGCTTAATAAATGGTAGTTGTTTATATTATTGTTGCAAGAAAATGCAGATGAAACCAAAAGGAAAATCAAGAGGAAACGTGCACATTATTCTTTATTTCACCCCTTAGGGATAATCAGGTAAATATTTTGAAATCATTTTCTTCCAGACGTTTTCCTATGTGTATGTATTTATAAAATCCACAATGAGATTCTCCTCTAATACTGTATTGTACCTTATTTCACTCAGATACAAATCAAACAGATCATAAAGCTATCTCTGCACAGTGCTGTCATTCGTAGTGGCTGCATAGAATTTTATGATTTTGCTGGGTACTCAGATTATCCCTGAGTTATTTTTGTATTTTGTATAAATGGTGTTGTGAAGGCATTCTCCATTATCTGTCAGTCGATTGATCTGTATCTTTGTGCATTTCATAATTTCCTAATGATCAGTTCCTAAGACTAGGATTGAGAGTTTTACAGGTTGAAAAACGTACATTTGTAGGTTTTATTGAAATGCTTGTATTGAATAAAATACACATCTCACTTAGGCTTTTTAGGCTGCCAAGACAGCATACCAGAGACTGAGTGGCTTATAAACAATAGAAATTTATTTCCCACAGTTCTGGAGGCTGAAAAGTCCAAGGTCAAGGCACCAGCAGAGGTGGTGTCTGGTGAGGACATGCTTCCTGGTTCATAAACACCTGTGTCCTCAAAAGGTGGAAGGGGTAGGAAACTCTCTAGGTCTCTTTTATAAGTACACTAATCCATACATGAGGGCTCCCCCTCATGGCCTGATCACCTCTCATAAGCCCCAACTTCACATACCATCACAATGGGGATTAGCCTTCAACATCTGAATATTGGGGGGGGGCACATTCAGTCCATAGCAGTACATCATCAAACATTTAAATGCCTGTTCCAGACAACAGGGAGCACAGTTCTGTGGGCTCCAAGTCCTACTCTGCATCAGATACTGTACAGTTCTGATGTCATGAATTATGATCCTCCTGTAGGGGAGGGACTCCATAACTGACTTCATCAGCCTATGATGACAGTAAGCTGGATCTTGCTAGCTCTGAGCACCAGCCTCTTCACTCAGGAGACCTTGTAGCACCTTGTAGAGCCCCATTTTTACAGGTATTTCAGGGAGATCCAAGGGGTGTGTAACATGCACCCACAGGTAAGTCCTGGTTGTCATTTTATTTCAAAAGGAAGAACTAGAATTGCATTTGTTTGCAAATGGCATGATCATCTATGCAGAAAATCCAGTGTAATCTACAAAAAAGCTAATAAGTGAGTTTGGTAAGATTTCAAGATATAAGATCAAAAGACAAAGATTGGTTGTATTCCTACAAACTAGCAATGAACAATCACAAATTTTTTTAAACAGCATTATTGAGCTGTAATTCACATAAGTCCTGGTCATCATTTAACAATGCCTCTATCCTCCCTCACCTATGCCCCTGCCCTGTCGAACAAAGTTCACTACCGTGGCCCCTGGCCATGTCGGGACTCCACCTGGGCCCACTGTCCCATTGCCTAACTCCCTTGTTCCCTCAGGGTGTCACGGGTTTGAACCTGCCATGGGTGTCCCTCGCATCCACCCCAGGACGCTGCCTGGTCCTCAGTGGGCACAAATCGCTACTGAACTGAAGTGTGTTGCTGAACTTGGATGTGGCTACCCCTCAGCCCAAGTTAGGTGGTGCAGGTGCAGGGCTGGAGGTTCAGAGAGGACCTAACCTGCCCAAGGTCTCACGGCAAGTTATGATGGAGCCAGAATTGGTGCCATTTCTCTCTGACATCGAATTTTGTGCTGGTTCTGCTGTGTCTTCCAGGGCCAGCCATTTCCCGCCAGTTTCTGAAACCCAGGGTCTAAGAGGCTCTGAACAGGGAGGCTGGGAGGGGGTGAAGCAGTGTTCGGGGGGTCAATGGCATGGCACTCTGTAAGAAAGACAGCACCTTCCCCCATCCACATGCCTGGGCTCCAGTCCCTGCACACTCTGTCCCCAGGGCCATCCAGGGGAAGCTTCTCTCCCTTAAAACCTACTACCAGACCCAGCTTTCTACCCTGGGGCTCCTGAGTTTGGAGGCCCTTCACCTGCCTCCGCCCTGGGTGGTGTTGGGATGGGGTTGGGTGGGGGGGAAGCTGGGTTTTGACAGGCAACTGGGCTCACTGGGCTGCAGGCCTGGCCCCCTTCTCTCTCCCTGCCCCCCCCATCCCAGCTGGCTCCAGAAGGGAAGCGGGGGTGGGGGCAACTTCACAGGGAAACTTTTGTTCTTGTCCAGAACAGACACAGGCTGGGGATCTAGCTTCCCCTTGGCTGCCACGGAGACTGGGGCCACTTGAGTTCATGTTTATTTTCACAGCATGGATTCCATGGAGATAATCGGGCCTGACAGGGAAGCCCTGGTAGAGGGCTCAGGCCTCTGTGGAGTGCCTACTATGTGCTGGGATCAGTAGGCAGGGACCAGTGACTCCGCAAAGCAGCCCCAGGGATTAGATTCTGAATCACACTTGACAGAGGAGGAGGCAGCCGCAGTGCAGCGAGGGAAACCACTTGGCTAAGGTCACACAGCAGGTTAACTGGAAGGAGAGACCACTGTTCCCCTGGGCTCTTTCTACCTTATGCCTGAGATACAGGCAGAGGATCTCAGTCTCCCTGAGGGTTTCCTGGAGGAAGTACTGCCTAGGGCTCCACACAGGCCAGGATCTGGGAAGCAGGGTGGAGAGGAGTGGGGTGTCTCTTCCAGGGGCTCCCATCCAAGCCGAGGCCTTAGGCAAGTAGTGTGCTCTGAGCCTCAGTCTTCTCCTCTGCATAGTGGGGTTGATAACAGCGTGTGTCTCATCAGAGGGCTGTGCATATCGATTAGGAGTAAAAACTCCCTCATAAGCCTTGTTAATATTATTACTACTGCTACCCTTCTATCCCACACAGTCCTAAACACTCGGGCTCGCCGTGGGCTCCAGGAGTCTCTTATAAGACCTGTCAATGCTATTCCCGAATGGAAGCTTTTTCTGCCCAGGCTGCCGGGGATCTGAGAGGAGGGCCGAGCCGGGTCTGAAATCCTGCTGCTGGTCTTCCCTGAGGAACAGACCGGATTTCACAGGGATGCACCCCAGGCCCTCCCTGGTTGGCCACCACCCCTCACCGCACTGTGTTCTCCTCGTGGGGCCACGGGCCACCACCAGGCCGGCCGTCCCCCTGGCAGCCCCGGCCCAGGTCTTCCCCCAGATCCTCCCTCCACATTATTTATTTATTTTTCTGTATTTACATGCCCCATTAGTTTATTTCATTTCTGAAATACATCTTGAAGCCACAAATAGACCCAATTCACCAGGCCAGTTACGAGCACACCAGTAAGACCAGCATCTGACGTGCAAGGACCCGAGGAAACAGCCGAATCAAAAACCAAACATGGAACCAATAAAATCTTTAACCTGACACTACAAACTTCCCACAGACTTCAGAGAAATACCTCCAGAAGTGCACGACCTTTTAGTTTCTCCCCAAGGCTACCTCCTCCTCCAGCGGGGTCTTTCTAAAATACAGATTTGACCTTGTCACTTCCCGGCTTCAAAACCCTTCGATAGCTCCTCATTATTTATTATTCTTAGGCGCTAACATTTATCGCGGTCCTCTGCTGCTGGGTCCTGTGCTGAATGCCTTTCGTGCATTTGTTCCCGCGGGGCAGGGACTGTTGCTATCCTGGTCTCAGGGATGAGGGAACAGCCACGTGGGGGGACGGCAGGGTCACACAGCTGGCGAGTAGTGCGGCTGGGATGCAAACCCAGGTCAGTCTGAATCCAGAGCCTGTGCCTCCCCACCTCCTGCCGCACCGCTGGATTCCTCAGCCTGCCCTGGCGCTGACATCCCCCCATCTCCGGCCGCGCTGCTTCTCCCTCTGCTCTCGCGGGGTTGGCCCTCCCCACTCATCACTTCTGTCCCTGTCTCAGTGCAGAAGCCCCACCACCCCCATGGGCCCAGCCCTCCACCCGGCGGGCTCTGCGGGACCTCCTTGCCTCCAGTGACCTGCCTGCTTCTGTGACATGAACTTCTGAATTGATAGCAGTTCTTGAAGTGTCCCGTTTTGAAATAAAAACGCTCCTTGACCTTGAGCCTCCTGCTAGCTACCATCTTCTATCTCTCTTCCTATTTCCTGTCAAGCTTTTAAAAGGCCAGTGTGTGGCTCCTGTCCATGCCCACCTCCTCACCCGCACGCACCCCTCAGCTCTTGGCCCTCTGCCCCCGTCCCCGCCCCTCCCCTGCAGGGACGCATGGCCTTCTCGTAGGTAGTCAGGCCTTCACCTCACACCTCTTCCCTGGGTCACCACCTTCCGGCTGCTCCTTCTCTAGCTACTTTATGGCACCTCTTCCTTTGCTCTGTGTCTTAAACACTGGCATGCCCTCGTGTTCCAAAGCAGGCCTACAGCATTCCCTGCACTGCCCCATCCTCCCTGGTAAATGTCAGCCGCTGTGACCTTGGGGGGAATGTCCAAACCTGCACCCCAGCCCTGGCTTCCCTCCAGAATACCATAGCCAACTGCCTGCTGGTGTCCTGGTGTTCTCACCGGGACACCCCATTTGCCCCTCAGACTGAGTGCGTCCCCGTTTATTATATCATAACATTCACCCCCATCCTGGGGTATGGAGAGTCCCATAGAATCTTGGACTGGAAATGGGGCTCCAGCTTCGTGGATGAGTTTAGGAGTCATCCCTCTTGGAGCCAGACGGACCTGGTTTTAAATTTCAGCCCCTCTTCCCAGCTTTATGACCTTGGACAAGTCCCTTCACCTCTCTAAACCTATTTCCCCTCTCGCAGCTGGAGGATGGTCATCGGCCCAGGACTGCACAGATTCCAATAAGGTAGCTAATAGCTACACCTGTGCTGACACTTAGTGGGTGCTCAGGAGATGTTCTTTCACACAGTCATGCAGTCTTGGGGCTTCCCCTTCTTCCCCCGGGGAGACCTGGCCTGGCAGAGGGTAATGATCAGTAACGGTAGCTACTTTTATTTACCACTCGTGCCGGGCACTATACTCAGTGCTGTACCTGAATTCTACCATCCTGTCCTCCCCATTTGCCAGTGAGGAAGCTCAGGTTCAGAGAGGTCAGGCTGTTTGCCCAAGGTCACACAGGCAGTGACAGATGCTGGGATTTGAAAGCAGGCCAGGTTCTTAACAGCTGGTCTGGTCTGTGTGTCCTTCCAGGCCAGGCTCACCCAGACGGCTCCTGGTCCTGGTGAGGCTCAGCTTCCCTCATGGTTCTCCCAGCCAGGCAGCCTTTGCCTTCTACCCCCCCACCCCACCTCCCCTCTGCCCACTGCTAGATCTGTTTAAACTAGCTGAGCAGGGTGAGGTGGGGAGGCTGCGGAGAAGGTACGGAGATGTTTGTTTTCCTTGGGGGTTTATATCAACATTGGTCTTGACATTTCGCCTGTTATTATGTGTGGTTCTTTAGAGGGTGAAATAATATTTTCTTTTGCTTGAGAAAAGGACAAAGTTCAGACAGAGCTCTTGGCCCCAAATGGATTTTCCTCCTTCTCTGCTTTCCATGTGCCATAGCTGCTCTGAGTCCGCGGAGCCATCTCTGCAGGGAGGCATCCTCCCCGGGCTGCGGATATCCCCAGCTTGCTGGGGATGCACCGGGCTGTCGTAGATTCGCTTCATGCTGTAAACTCCATCCAGGCATGCTGTTGGTGGGTCACACCCGCTGTTCTCCCCGCACACGTGTGTGGTGGAGGCTTCTGTGTGCTGTGGCTGGGTCCTTCCACATTTGCTGGCCTTTATCAGACGCACGTGGGGAGCTGGGTCAGTACACTCACCATGCCACCCTGGACAACCCGGGGGCGGTGCACACAGCATACCGTAGGTAAAGCCCAGAGGCTTGAGAGATCCTCCTCGGGCTTCACAGACCATGCCCTTTAACTGGGCAGCTGGAGACCTCGACATTTTCCCCGATGCGTGGAGAAGACCCCTGAGCTCCAGACACATCCTGGGTGTTCGAGTTGTGTGCAGCATGCTGGAGGGCAAATGCGTGCAGGGACTCTTGGCGTCCTGGAGACCTCGTTCTCTGGGTACATCCCTTCAATGTGCCACAGATAAAAGCCACAGGACGGCCACTGCCCGGGATTAGCCTGCCGGGGCTGCCGTGAGATACTACCTCCAACAAGGTGGCTTTAAATAACAGATGGGGGCGCCTGGGTGGCTCAGTCGTTAAGCGTCTGCCTTCGGCTCAGGTCATGATCCCAGGGTCCTGGGATCGAGCCCCGCATCGGGCTCCCTGCTCAGCGGGAAGCCTGCTTCTCCCTCCTCCACTCCCCCTGCTTGTGTTCCCTCTCTCGCTGTGTCTCTCTCTGTCAAATAAATAAATAAAATCTTTAAATAACAGAGATGTATTCTCTCACAGTTTTTGGAGACCAGAGGTCTGAAATGAAGATGTTGCCAAGACTGGTTCCTTCTTTTTCTTTCTTTTTTTTTTTTTTTTTAAGATTTATTTATGTATTTTAAAGTTATCTCTATACCCAATGTGGGGCTCGAACTCACAACTCTGAGATCAAGAGTCGCATGCTCCTCTGACTGAGCCAGCCAGGCGCCCCGGGATTGGTTTCTTCTAAGGCCCCCAGGGATCTATTTCCTGCCTCTCTCGTTGGGTCTGCCGGAAGTTCTGGGCGCTCCTGGGCTTGTAGCTGCACCACTCTGATCTCTGCCCCTGTCTGCACGTGGCCTTCTCCCTCTGTGTGTCTTGTCTGGGTCTGTGTCCCTCTCCGTTTTTACAAAGACACCAGTCATTGGATTCAGGGCCCACCATAATCCAGTGTCCTCATCTTAGCTTAACTAATTACACATCTGAAAAAACCTTTTCCAAATAAAGTCACAGGTTGAGATTCCTGCTGGACGTGAATTTGGGGTCACTGTCCAACCCGGTACAGCCCCTATTCCTTGAGCTCTCTCTGTGAAGAATGCAGTGCATTACCTCATTTAGTCCTCCTGAAAACTAAAGTGGTCAGTGTTGTCCTCTCCATTTTGTAGTTGAGACAGCTGAGGCTCAGAAAGGGGAGCTTCACTTGCCCTGGGATACGCAGCCACTCTAGGGGGATCTGGGCTTCAAACCCAGGACTGCTGGGGTCCTGCCACCACACTGCCCCGTACAGCAGGGGGCTGAGGACACATTCCATACACACTCCACACCCGCTAACTCAGGGCTTCTCGACTGTAGCTTCACTGACGTTTGGGACTGATTAATTCTTTTTTTTTAATTTTTAAAATTAATTAATTTTATTTATTTATTTTTAAAGATTTTATATTTATTTGAGAGAGAGAGTGAGTGAGATAGCACACGAGCAGGGGCAGAGAGAGAGGAAGAGAGAGAAGCAGACTCCCCAGCTGAGCAAGGAGCCCGATGTGGGGCTCGATCTGGGGACTCTGGAATCATGACCAGAGCCAAAGGCAGACGCTTAACTGACTGAGTCACCTAGGCACCCCTAAAATTAATTTATTTTTTAAATTTAAATTCATTTTTTTTAAAGATTTTATTTATTTATTTGACAGAGAGACACAGCGAGAGAGGGAACACAAGCAGGGGGAGTGGGAGAGGGAGAAGCACATATACTGTATTATTAGTTTCAGAGGTAGCGTTTAGTGATTCATCAGTTGTACATAACACCCAGTGCTCATCACATCATATGTTTTCCTTAATGCCCATCACCCAGTTACCCCAACCCCCCATCCCCTCCGCTCCAGCAACCCTCAGTTTGTTTCCCATGATTAAGAGTCTCTTATGGTTTGTCTCCCTCTCTGATTTCGTCTTGTTTTATTTTGCCCTCCCTTCCCCTGTGCTCCTCTGTTTTGTTTCTTAAATTCCACATATGAATGAAATCATATGATAATTATCTTTCTCTGATTGACTTATTTCGCTTAGCATAATAACCTCTAGTTCTATCCACGTCCTTGCAAATGGCACGATTTCATTTTTTGATGGCTGAGTAATATTCCATTATGTGTATGTACTTGTGTGTGTGTGTGTGTGTGTGTGTATCACCTCTTCTTTATCCCTTTATCTTGGACTGGACTGATTAAGTCTTCATTGTGAGGAGCTGTCCTATGCATTGAAGGATGAAGCATCCCTGGCCTCTACCATTAGATGCCCGTAGAACCTCCCTCCAGTTGTGACCACCACAAATGCCTCTGGACAATGCCACATGTGCCTTGACATTGCCCTCAGTAGAGAACCACCGCTGTGGATTTACTCCTTTTGGGGCAGAGGTAGTCTGTGTGAGGGGACCGGGGCTTGCCTCTTAGTTGTGACAGTGAAGGTTCAGGGTCATAAGGGGGGGGGACAGTGAAGATGATGGTGATGACAAAGCATGTGACAGGTGCCCCTGCCTATGACATCTTATTTGTTCCTCACTCCAGGGCCCGAGAAACCCAGGCTGTGAGGCTGGTGAATGAGATCACAGCAGCTCAGCACCTGTGTACCTGAGCAGCTTACCTTTGCCACTTTGCAAAAGAAAAAGTCCATGTTGTCAATGACCCCAGGCTGCTCCCTGGGGCCTGGTGATACTTCCTAATATCCCAGGGGTTTAGAAGCTCCAGGCAATCCAGGCTGGGGTGGGGGGCAGTTAACTGTACCCAGAATGGCTCAAAATGCTGACTGGTGGATTGTAACAGTTGCTTCTTTGTTGACCTTTATCACCTTCAAGGGCAAGGCTCTTGTCTGGGTGGATCCAAAAGGTAAAATCTTATTTTTAAGAAGAGCAGCATCTTTTCTCCCCAGAATAAAGTCCTATGAGCTTACTAGATGTTCAATGCTAAAAGTGCCTGGTCCCAGCCGACAAATGGAGAGTCAGGGTTTCCCAGTCTCCTGCTCTGAGCGGTGCAGTCAGGCTTGGGCAGGGCCTTTCAATCGGCAAACATTTACTGAGCGCCAAGGATGTACTAGGCCCAGTTTCAGGTGTTGGGGATGGAATGCACATGGAACTTGAGCATGACCATAGAAGATTCTGTGAAAAGAGGATGCAAGTGCTGACTTGGAGGGACTTGGGGGGCTGGGAGGGCCCCTCCGGAACGGGCCTGAGACAGAGCTTCCGTGCAAGTACTTTATGGGAGCGAGGAACGCAGCGTGAATCAGGGAGGAGGGAAAGCCGGCATGAGGATGTGTCATCAAGTTGGCCACTGTCATTAAGGGACAACATATGCTCAGTCCTGCAGGACAGGGGGAGGTGTCGTGTGTTTGTTCGCTGCATCAGCCCCCGTTGGTCAAAGGCTCAGCCCGCTCACTGCTCAGTGGTTTACCCCTGCACACTTGGGTCACAGAGGCGTGACTTCCAAGTGGGTTTCACTGTGCAGTGTGCGGGGAGAAGCCCTGATGTCGGAAGTGAGCAAAGCGTGGCCCCGTCCGAGGGAGGCTTTGTCCGGTCGCCCCTGCGGGGCCGGAATAGAGGCCACAGAGCGCACTGGCACCTGAGTGCTGCAGGCTGTCCGAACGGCATCTCCGAGGAGGTGACATTTGGGCTGGGACCCAAGGCGAGAATGAATCAGCTGTGTGCCTGACCCTCGGGGCCGCCTGTGAGGACACCTAGAAAGAACATATGGTTGTAGGGTTTTTTTTTTTTCTTTTAGTACAGAAAGAAATAAAAGTGTTATTTTTTTATTTGCCATGGGTTTCAGAAAGGTAGAATATTTTATTTTTTTTTAATTATCAGAGTACAGTTGACATACAATGTTATATTATTTTCAGGCACACGACATAGCAATTCTGTACTTTATGCGGTGGTGGCCACTAGAAGTGTGTTACCATCAGAAAGAACATGCAGGGGCGCCTGGGTGGCTCAGTCGTTAAGCGTCTGCCTTCGGCTCAGGTCAGGATCCCAGGGTCCTGGGATCGAGCCCCGCATCGGGCTCCCTGCTCGGCGGGAGGCCTGCTTCTCCCTCTCCCACTCCCCCTGCTTGTGTTCCCTCTCTCGCTGTCTCTCTCTCTGTCAAAAAATAAATAAAATCTTTAAAAAAAAAAAAAAAAAAGAAAGAACCTGCAGTTGTGCATTTACTGGTCACGGCTTGGCCTTTGGGGAGACTTTGGGCCAAGCCTGGTGAGCCTCACCGGTTTCTGATACCACACAGAACCAAAGACATGCAGTGAATAAGCCAGGGGGTGAGTTCTAGCTGGAACCTTCATGCCGTGATGACACCCTCGTTCCCTAGTTCATCTCCCTCGTTGCTCTCCAGCAGCGTTGTCCAATAGAAATGCATAAAATATACACGCCTTAAAGTTGTCTAGGAGGCATTTCAAAAAGAAACAGATGAAAGTCATTTTAATAAAGTTTATTACTTAATTTAATATATAAAAATGCTATCATTTTAACATGTAGTCAATACAAAAAAATTAATGAGACAGTTTATATTCTTTCAATTATATTATGTGCTTGAAACCTGGCATGTAATCTGGCATGTCCGGCAGGACATGTCGGTAGGTACTGGCTGTATTTCAGGTGCTCAGTAGCTCTGTGTGGCTAGTGGTCTTGTTGGATAGCCTAGCTCTAGATGTAAGAAATAGGAAAGCAATCTTTCTATGCCCTTTCCCCAGTTTTGCTCCAGTGGTAACATATCCCCACCAGGAAATTGACATTGATGTGATCCACACTGTTTATTCAAGTTCCCCTGTTTTACTTGTGCTTGTGTGTGTGTGTGTCTAGTTTTGTGCAGTTTTATCACATGTGTAGACACGTGTGTCCACCACCGCAGTCAATGTACAGAACAGTTCCCTCGCCACAGGATCCTCCTGGTGTCCTTTTTTAACCATGACCCCTCCTTCCTGCACCTCCCATTTTCACCTCTGGCAACCACTGATCTATTTTTCATTTCTAAAATGTTGTCATTTCAAAAATATAAATGGAACCATAGGATACATGACTTTGTGGGAGTGGCCTTTTTCGCTCGGCACAATTCCCTGGAGACGCATCCAAGTAATTGTCCGTATCCATAGCTCCTTTTTATTGCTGAGTAGTACTCTGCATCTGTGACTTAGCTGATAACCTCCTGCAGCCAGGGGCTGTCCGCGTGTACTTGGTGGGCCCTTCATAGCCGTTCTCCTTTGGATGGTTGGGTAGAAGTCCCAGGGCTCACAGCCAGACAGGCTCTGAGTGCTTTACAGTGATTACTATTTAAATGACAGAGGGTGAAGGTTAAGATTAGGATAAAGATTAAACATGATAATTCATATAGTGTTTAGCAGAATGACTGGCAAGTAATATGTACCTGCTAAACATTAACCAAGATAAAGTTATTTACAAAAGTGAGTTGGGGTTTGCTCTAATGCACAGAAAGCAGAGGCTTGAGAACTCCCAGTGCACTATCACTGAGCATAGACTTTTCTGCTGGAGATGTCTCAGACGGGGTTGCCCAGCATTGCCCGCTGGGAAGTAGAGGGGCTGGATTCAGATATGGCCTGACTCTAGGTTCTGCACGTTGCTCCATTCGCCCTGACGTCAGAGGCTGGCCTGATGGGTCCCAGGACCCTCAAAGGAGCACGCTGAGGCCGCCTTCTCCACCCTCACACCTACTCTGCCGGCCCTAGCCACCCCGCCCGGCCTCTGCTCTGTGCCGCTCTCTCCTGCCCCTTGGGGCGGTCACATCCTAACACCGGCTGTGCCAGGCGCTGCTCTCCGTCCGCCTGTGCTCAGAGGTCCAGCCCCTCTGCTGTGATGCGCTGCCCAAGGTGCCCATGCTGCCTGCACACAGACAGTGGCATTTCTGCAACCACTGCAAATTGTCACCCACCGCACAGGCCTGCCCTCCACCGCACCCACCTTCTTCTCCGTGCATGAAGTTCGAGATCAACATAGATCCCCCTCCCCACCCCGGTCCTTCCACAGCCTCCCCGTCTCTATAATGGGGAGTCCTTCTGCTACTTGCTCAGACCAAAGGCCTTGCTTTTTTCTCTCACTCCACACTCCACTCCATTGGGAAACCTTCTCAGCAATCAATCCCTTCCAAGTATATCCTGACTCTGAGCGCCTCTCCCACGCCCTGACCACTTCACTTGTATCCTGTCCAGCGCACTGTCACCTTCTGCTCAGAGGACAGCAGTGGCCACCTAACTGGCCTCTGTGCTTGTAACCTCTTTGTAATGCACCCCCCTCCCCGCCCCAGCACTCTCCCCTCCTCCCCTGCTCTGTTTTTCCTGGAGCACCCAGCACCATCTAACCTATAATATTCTTTGCTTATTAATTGTGTCTAGTGCCTGTCCCCGCCTTACTAGAACATGAGTGCCATGAGGACAGGGATATGGGTCTGTGTTGCTCTCTGCTGCATCCCTAGAACAGTGCCTGCTGCATTACAGGACTGGGTAAATGCTTCCTGAAGGCCCGCCTCCCTCTGTACGCATAGCTTAGGCTATGTTTTCCTGGGCACAAGCTGTCCTTGTTCCAGAAATGAAACTCCTGACCCACACTGGATTCACTGGCTAAGATTCAGGTCCTCCCCTGCTCCATGCACTGGGCTCACTCGCTGCATCATCGTCATGGTTACCGAAAGTCCAGAGTGGCCCTCGATGTGGGTCTTTCTTCACCCGGACCCATTCACCCAGGGATTTGGCACTGGTTGGCTGCAAAATTGGCACCAGCAGGACAGTGACACTTGTCACTCAACCCAGGGCATAAGTCAGCAACCGCTCTGGGTTCCAACTGCCTGATGCCACTGGACGCCCCAGGATCCTCTCCTCCCGTTGGGTTCTTCGTACCCCATTATTTCCAGGAGGGCCACAGCAGCGCTTTGTTGGATTGTCATCTGGTCCCCTCCCCGCAACCCTGCAACCTCTGTGGCCCTCCTAACATCAACCCCGGGATGCAGGCACTGCCATCAGTCTCCCCTCACTTGAGCCGCCGTGCACAGACAACCTGTCCAAGGGCTCCCAGCAAGTACGAGGTGGAGCTGGGCTGCATGGTGCCAGCATGTGCGGGGCCGGGGGTGGTGGGGAAGCGGGGGCTTCAGGCTGACGTCCGCAGGTCAGGGCTACTGCAGGGTCTGCACTCCCCTGCATCCCCAGAGCCACCTGTAGGCCACCTAGGCTGAGATGCGAATAAGAGGCTGGGGTGGGGGTGAAGGTATGTCCAGGCTCTTCCAGATGCTCCCAGGGACTCAGCTTTGCATGGGTTTTTCCATTGCCCCTCCCTTTGGGTTCTGTCTGCTTCTGCAATGTAGGGGCTGCAGGAGCAAGGGTAAGCCCCCCAGGGCCTGCCCAGTGAGGTCGGGGCTTGTCTTCCCCTTTCACCGCGTAGGGATGCTGACTGCTCGGAGCATGAGCGCCGTCCCTGGGCAAGGGCAGACCAAGGGGTGCTGCAGATGGCATGACCAGTGCCACGGGGACGCAGACGGGGAAAGGCTGAGATCACACGGTGGCTGGGGATGCAGGGGATGGTACTAGGCATGATTCTCCACTGGGCTGAGTCAAGGATACAGTAGAGTATGGCTGGGGACAGCAAGACAGGACTCTCTAGTGGGGCAGTCCTAGAGGACACAGTGGTGTTGACAGGGCTCTGGGGAGCCTAGTTCTAGAGCTGTTCCCGGGCCTCCTATCCACCCCCACCCCCAGGTCTCTCCACGCTACCCACCCACCCCACCCCTGCCTTACCCAGTCCAGGCGCTACTCCTCATGCTCTGTCGCTGCCACTGTCTGACGCGCCTTTGAAATCTTATCTCTCATCTTGTTCTCTGTTTCCTCCCTGTCCAGGCCTCATCTGTCTCCTGCCTCCCACCCACCCCCCACCTGTTTCCCATCTGTGGCCCCTCCCCCTCTCCCTGCCCGCTGGCTCCTGTCTGTGTCCTGTCCTGTCCTATCAGCCTGGCTCCAGCTCCAGCCCTTCCCTCCCTCTCCAGGGGAAATTTCAGGGTTGTGCTTGAGGACCCTGCAGGCAGCCTCCTGCATGCCCTGAGCCCCCGCCCCTGCCCCTGGCCCCTTCCTTGGTCTTCCTTCCCTCCACTGGCCCCGACCCAGCCCTCAACCTCTCAGGCTCCCTGGTCAACTGCTCGAGCTCCCTGAGGGCTGGGTCCCAGGGCCCCTTCTCCAGGCCTTCTGACCCTCTCAGCAAAGGCCACCCCTCCCTCCTTGAACTTGCCCAGCCCAGCCTTTGCCTGAATCACATGAGTCACAGATGCCTGGGGTTCTGTCTCCAGCCTGTGACCTCCTCTAGGGCAGGGACAACTCCACCTGCATTCTTTACAGATGGGGAAACTGAGGCTTGGTGAACAGGTGCACTCTCCCTGGTTCTTCCTAGGTCTGGCTCCATTTCAACCCGTAGGTCTCAGTGTGTGTGCCACCCCTCAGTGAGGTTGTCCTGACTGCTTGACGGAACACGGCTCCTTCCCATCCCCCGGCACCCACGTACCCTCCATCCCTGCACCCTGGTTTCTTTGCCTTTGGGGCTTCACCTTCCATTTTACAGGGAAAACAGATGGGGATATCCTCACCTTCCCAGGAACCAATGGCAGCTGACAGTGGGCCAACCTCAGTGTCCACAGTGCCCCAGGTGCCCCGACAGAGGCCTCCAGCTTCCTGCCCCTGTCCCCGGGGCCCCAGCCGCCTCCAGAAGCCTCTGTCTTATGGAATCAAACCTGGAGTGAAGAGTCACACACAGCCTGCTTGCATTCCGATCCCAGCCCTACCACTTAGCAGCTGAGTGAGTGCAGGCAAATAAGCTCCTTCTCTTCGGGCCTCACTGCTTGCACCTGTAAATTGCCGAGGAGGCAATCTTGGGGGTGTGGCAAGAATTACATGAGTTAATCATGTACATGATACAAGACATCATGCAGCAGGACCCAGCACATAGTAAGTGCTCAGTAAATAGCCCTCCTTGCTCCCAAGTGCCACAGCGGCAGCAAGACTCTAGTAGCAAATCATGTACTTGAACTTGAAGATAACTGTCCCCGGATGTCAGTGGTGCCTTTGCCATGACCCCATCCCTCCTGAGTGCTTCACAATCTCAATCTCTTTGAGTCCTCTCAACAGCCACTTGGATGTGGGCTCTTGCTCCCATCCTCCGGGTGAGCAACCCAGACACAGAGGGCAGAGACCCACCCAGGTCACACCTCAGATAGGCAGGAGGTGGGATGTGGAGACCAACAGTGGGGCTTTCAGGCTGTACGACGCTGGCTCAGGCACTTACCACTGGGTGGACCTGGGAATAGTCATGTGGTCTCTCAGCTTTAGCTTATCCATCTGTAAAATGGGGATAATTGATCTTACCTTACCAAGGCACAGTGAGAATCCAGTGATGTCTATGGGCTTACTCAGTGATCGCTCAGTGAATGGTGGCTGACAATAGAAGCTCGGGGCTGGGGTTTGCCCCCGGCCTGTCGACCCTGAGTCTGAGCCTTCCCTTCCCACTCCATGGCCCGGCCTTCTAGGAGCACGTGCGGCCCCATCCTGCTGTGCTAGGGACACTCAGGCCTCTGAAACCACGTGTATGTCAACCACAGCTTCTGGGGAGGTGAGGTCTACTGCCCCATTTGGAAGCAATTGGGGCCTGAGTCTCTTGGGCCTCGAGCCCATGTTGAACTTATTTGAGGCATTTGTGTCTTCAAAGTCGAAACCTAAACAAGGAAGGGAGTGTAACAGGGTGTTTTGCTGTTCGTTCAGATTGTCCTCCTCTGAAGTGTATCACTGGCTGACACCTCAGTGGCCTGCCTGGGTGGGCAGTGAGCTCCTGGGCATGAGCCTGCCACTGCCCGGAACCTTCCATGGCTCCCGCTGTCCACAGGGACCAGCCAGGTGCCTTAGCCAGAGGACAGCTCTGAAGCGCACAGACCTGGGCCCCTTCCTGGCTATGGGATGCCAAACAAGTGTGTATCTACTCTGAGCCGCCATTTTCTCACCTGGAACACATAGAAAATATTCTCTACCTTACAGGTTTGCCCAGAACTGAGGGGTTTCCTGAGATGCAGGACTTTCAGTGCTAAAACCTGGAATGTTCCAGACATAGCAGGGTGAGTTGGTCACTTACAGGGTTGTGGTGAGGATGAAAAGTACCTCACGTGCTGCTTGGAAAAGAGTAGTGATGGCGGGGGCCTGTGTGCGCCGCACTTCACAGTTTCCATCCCCTCTCAACTCTGGGCTTCAATTTCCTCTGCTGTAAGCGGCGAGTAATCACAGTCCCTACCTAGTGGGGGCTCTTTTTTTTTTCTTTTTTTTAAGGATTCATTGAGGTAATTTATGAAAGAGCTTAGCAGAGCTCCTTAGTGGGTGCATAACAAATGTTAGCTAACAATAAGAAGATTATAATGGATAATAATTCACAAAATGTTTTCTCTTCCAGCATCCCACTGAATCCTCATAACAGCACTAGTTTGAGAAGTGGCTGTGATTCTCCCCATCTTCAAGATGAGCAAACTAAGGCTTGGGTCAGGGAGGAAGTTGCCCGGAGCTGCACAGGAAGTGGGGGCAGGGCTGAGGAGCTAGGCTGATGGGACCAGAAAAACCCTAGAGCCTACCCCATGTCCCCCTGACTGACTGCCTTTCAGCCTGTCACCCTCTTGCCCCTGCCCAGGATGGACTTTGTCCTCCGGGCTCCACTGAGAGCCCACTGACTCTATGCCCCACTTTTTGCCCCCCCCCTTCCATTGTGCTTATCACCAGTGGAAATCAAAGTATTGGTTTTCTTACTTATCAATTTCTTCCACAAAAATGTCAGTTCCAAGAGGTCAGGGACTTTGTCTTTTGCTCACCGCAAAGTCCCCATGCCTGGCACAGAGCAGGCCTTCTGTAAACTGTCAAATGATTTGATTATCTTCTAATTATTAGAAGAACCAATGCAACTTGGTGTCCAGCAGCCCGTTGTGATGTGATGCAGTGCCTGATTCATGCCAGCAGATGGCAGCAGAGAACAAGGTACCTGATGGGTGGAGCCCAGGTGAAGTTCACAGGTTTGACTTTAGAGCGTGAGTGCTTGTGTGTGTGTGAGTGTGCGCTCTCTCTCTCTCTCTCTCTCTCTCTCTCATGTGTTGCATGTACTGTCTTCTACCTCCCCCCCCCAACCACTCTTCAGGCCTGCAGATCCCAACCCGATAGAAGGAGGCCTTTTCCAATGGCGGATAACAATAGCTATCACTGATGAAGTGCAGAAGCACTATGTGCCAGGCATCATATATGCATCATCTCATTGGACGCTCACATTAGCCCTATTATTAACCTCATTCTGCAGACAAGGAAACTGAGGTGCCATAATATGCCCCAGGTCACACAGCCAGTGGGGAGCCAGGACCGTTAGACCGGGATCATTCCCTCAACCACTGTGAGATAAGATCTCTGAGCTTCAGTTGCCAGTTAGCAGACTCGGGGGCCACCCCAGGAGAACAAGCGCCACCCTTGTCTCTGGAGGTGTGCAAGCTGAGCCAGATAAGCACCCACCAGAGAGTGCCCAAAGCCACTCCTGGCCAGGTACAGCTGGATACATAATTTTCAGAACCCAGCACAAAATGAAAACGTGGGGTTCTCTGCTCAAAAGTTATTCCATATTTCAAGGTGGCAACAGCAGAGCATTAAGCCAAGCTTGGGGCCCCCCCTAAGTATGAGGCTCTGTGTGACTACACAGGTTGCATACCTTTTGGGTCTGGAGCAGGTGTGTGAGGAACAGCTCTCAGGAGCCCCTGGGACATCACCAGCCCGACGCTGCAGGAGTTCAGGGAAAAACCCCTCAGCACATTGTTTCTCATAAGACGGACCCTGCATCCCGGCACCTTTTATCTTCCTTCCCTGGCAGTGATTTATCTCCCTGTGAAGGGCTGGGGCAGCCTCAGAGGCACAAGTCCCATTTGATGGTCCATGAATCTTTCGTTTGCGGATCCTCTGGCCACTCTCTGCGTGGCCAGGCGGACCCACCACTTCCTTTCTGCCAAGTAAGGATTAGAAAGCCATAAAACAAGGAGCCCAAACCTCTGGTCAGAGGAGCGCACACATGGACGTCAGATGCGCTGGCCGCCTGGCAGGGGATGGATGGGGCTACAGGACTCAAGCCCCAGAGGGGGACCACTTTCCTTGGGGCCACCATTTCCAGTCTCCTGTCCCATGTGGAGGGGACTTCCTAGCCACACCTGGGACCAGATCTGTTCAGGGTCACACCCAGAGGGAGAGGTCTTGGCTAAAACCAGAGCTAGCGGTGGTCCTGGTGTGGTCAGGGAGTGAGGATGCTCAGGCTGAGCTGAGTGTGAGGACTCTGGTCAAGTTCAGGTGGGAAGAGCTGATCATGCATTATGTGCTGGGCAGTTAATACATATTGTTCTCATTTCTCACAAGGTTGTTCCCATCTGAATGGTGTGGATGAAGAACCTGGGGCTCAGAGGGGGTGAGGTCACTTGCTAAGGTCACACAGCCAGAAGTGATGGGTTTTAGGATTTTAATCCAGGTGAACAGATAGCAAAGCTTTGTCCCAAGGAAAAAATTTTAAACCATAATATTTAAAAAACACATTACTTATTTCTTGAATGTGATCCATTTTTTAAAAAAATTCAAAGTTGTAAAAGGCATGTGGAACAAAATTCAAAAGTGATATAAAATAACATTAAAGTTTATGTCTTCTTCTCCCTTCTCCTATTGTACTTTGCCTCCCTGCTTTTAATTCTTTAGAGTATATTCCCAGAGAGGAAATTGCTGGATTGTATGGTCCAACTTCATTCTTTTGCGTGCAGATATCCAGTTTTCTCCACACCATCTGTTGAAAAGACTGTCTTTTCCCCATTGACTAGTCTTGGCATTCTTGTTGAAAATCATTTGACCATACACATGAGGGTTTATTTCTGGACCCCCTATTCTATCCCATTGGCTTATATGTCTGTCTTTGTGTCAGTACCACACTGTTTTGATTAATGTAGCTTTATAGTAAGTTTTGAAATCAGGAAGTGTGAATCCAACTTCGTTCTTCTTTTTCAGGATTGTTTTGGCTATTTGAGGTCCCTTGAGATTCTATTTGAACTTTAGTTTTGGGGGATAAGTTTTTCTATGTCTGAGAAAAAGGTTGTTGAGATTGCATTAAGTATATAGATTGTCTTGGCTAGTATTGATATCTTAAAAATATTAATTATCCTATTCATGAACAAGGGATGTTTTTCCATTTAGTTGTCATCTTTAATTTCTTTTCAGCAATGTGTAATTTTTACCATACAAATCTTTTACCTTCTCAGTTAATTCCTAAGTATTTTATTCTTTTATTAATGCCTTTGTAAATGGAATTGTTTTCTTAATTTCCTTTTTAGATTGTTCATTGTTGGTGTACAGAAATGTAACTGATTTTTGTGTGTTGACTTTGTATCCTGCTACTTTGCTGAATTTATTAATTCTAACTGTGTTTTGTCTGTGTGTATGTGTAATTTCAGGGTTTTCAACATATAAGATCATATCACCTGTGAGCAAAGATAATTTTACTTCTTCCTTTCTAGTTTGGATGTCTTTTAGTTCTTTTTCTTGTCTAATTGCTCTGGCTAGCATGCCCAGTACTATCTTGAATAGAAATGGCAAAAGCAAGCTTCCTTGCCTTGTACTTGATCTTAGGGAAAAGCTTTCAATTTTTCACCATTGGGTATGATGTTTGCTGTGGGTTTTTCATATATGGCTTCTATTATATTGAGGTAGTTTCCTTCTATTCCTAGTTTTTTGAGTGTTTTTTTTTTTTAATCATGAAAGGGTGTTGAATTTTGCTGAATGCTGTTTCTGTGTCAACTGAGATGATCATGTGTGTTTTTTTTCCCCTTCATTTTGTTAATGTGGCACATTACATTGATCAGTTTTCAATCAAACCACCCTTGCATTCCAGGAATAAATTCCACTTGGTCATGGTGTGTGATCCTTTAAATATGTGGTGCAGCACATTTTGCACTTGAGATTCAATATTATAGATGTGCTTGTCTGTTTAATATCAATCTCCTCCCATTATGTTGAACTCATAGAGGGCAGGGACTAGGTCAATCTCGTTCACCACTTTTTCCCCAGTGCCATGCACAAGGCTTGGCACAGAGTAGGGCTCACTAAAGAATGAATGAATGAATGAACGAATGAGCAAACAGTAAAGTAACAGACAGAAGTTAACCCAAATAGATAACAATATGAGATTACATGTGATTTAAATTTTCTTTTTATACTTTTCTTTTATACATATTTATCCTGATTTTATTTTATAATCAAGTAAAAGTTAAATATACATTAATTTGATGGTAGAATGAGAGACAGCTCTGGGTGCCCAGAGGAGACAGGGTTGAAAGGCATGAGATCAGGACAGGAAACCTAATAAGGAGGCTGCTGGGATGTCCAGGTGTGGGGTGATGGCAGGGGAGTGTATACAAGAGACTGTGGGGACCAGAGCCTCAGTTTTCCCTCTGGAAAATGGGGCTAATATCCACTCCTGTACTTAAATTACAAAAGTCAAATGAAAAGAGCCATCATTTATTGAAACTTATTCCATGTCTTTCCCTGTCCTATTTAATGCCCCCATTCCCAGTTGAGGATTATTATCTTTATCTTCCAGGTGGGGAAACTGAGGCAGTGGTCCATTCAAATCCTAGCTCAGCCATAATATAAGCCACGTGACCCACAGTAGTTAGTTTCTGAGCTTCAGTTTCCCTGTCATGTATAATGGGATAACAACAATCCCTACTTCTTGGGGTGCTGTGTGAGGTCAACAGCTTTGTGCACATAAAGCTCATAGATTACCTGCCAGGATGGTCTGGCAGATACAAGCTGCCCATCATCACCACTACCGAAAGCAGTGAAGCTGCCATTCTAGGGTCACGCAGCAAACAAGTGGCCAAGTCAGGGTTCAGCCCAGGTTTCTCTGACCCCAGAGCCCAGCTCCTTCCAGTTCCTGGTGTGAGGGGCTCCCCTGGTCAGCAAGAGCTCTGGGTGGCAGGTGCCTGCGTGGAACTTACTAAGGGCTGAGTGTGAGAGGGCTCTGTGCAGAGCTTCTCCCTGGTGATGCAGTGCGGACAGGGGAAGGGTCAGCCGTTGTGACCCCATGGGGGATTTTGCGGGGACTGTGTGTCCACTGCAGCAAGCGGTTTCCCAGCAACCCACGCGCCACTAATGGGCCTCCCTTCATACAACAAAGCACTGAGATAACAGACAGATTTAATTAAAAAGAACACACGTCCTCCTCTGCAGGGCGGCTACAGCCAGGGCGTGGGGCCCGCAATTAAAACTTAGCTCTATAAAGTCAGCGCATAGGCGTGGGTGCCCGCAGCTGCCGCGTTTTCTGAAAAGAATGCCCCCACCCCTCCATGCCCACATTATTTATCGAGTTAATTTTGTTCTCTGGCCACAGGGTGAAACGACTCTGAGCCCTGACCCCGGCTGTGCCAGGCCAGCACTTGCCTCCTTTGTGGAGGAGCCAGGCTGAGATGGCCAGCTTTAAACGAGGAAGCCCGGGGTGGGACTCTCCCTGGCTTTGTGGTCCCAGGCAAGTGACCCACTCTTCCATCAAGAAATGGGGCAGAACCTGAATCTGTCCCCTGAGGCCGGGTGAGGCCCGAATGAGGCACATGGTGGGCGCTCAGAGAGTGTCAGCTCTTAGTTGTTGGTGGTGTCATGACCACTGGTGGAGAGAGCTTCTGGAAGGAAACCAGGAGGCCTTGGCGAGAGGGAGGCTGGGATGGTTGGGGAGGCCCAGGCTGGGCACTCAAAGATGTAGATGCAGCCATTGAGTGGAGACTTTGGAGTCCGAAGGATCCAGGTTTGAATCCTCCTTCTGCCACTTCCTAGCTGTGTGGACCTGGGTGAGCGACTTCCCCTTCTGGGGCTCTGTTTTCTCTTCTGTAAAGTGGAAATGAAAACAGAACCTTCCTTTTGGGTTGCAGCTTGAGGAATCCACAAGCTGGGTACCACACCTAGCACTGAGTGAAAGCCCAGGAGGCGTGGGCTTGGGTACTGCGGCCCGGGGAGGTGGCTTTGAAGGCCGAGTGGAGGGGTCAGAGATGCCTGGTTTCTTGCCTGGCTCAGGGCAGTTTCTCTAGAGGCCAGTAGCTTGCAGGCAGAGGAGGCCCTTCCATGCGTTTCCTCTCTGGGTGCCCGCCGCTGTCAGGCTGGGGATGGGGGCGCTTGCCTTGCGACCAGATAGGTGGCCTGATAGCAGGGTCTGCGAGACAAAGCTATCGGAGACGTCAACAGGATACGGAATGGGCTTCTCTGAGCGGCGGGTACAGGATTGCTTTTGGCTCAGATTTAATTAAAAAGACTCAAATCTTTCTGATAATCCTCCCAGCAACGGCTGGAGCAGGGCCTGAGGCAGGGTCCCTGGCAACGGCGCATCCTGCTGATAAAGAACTTTGGGGGGAGGACAGAGTGAGCCCCCTCAGCTGGTCCAACGTCGCTGCTATCAGCCCTGCCCATCGCCCAGCCAGGGAGGGACAGCAGCTGCCGCCACCCTCCACCCCCACCCGCTCCCTCCCTGCTCTGTGCCCCTCACTCCTGCTGTGCACATGGGTGGGTTGCTCTGTTCCTGGGTCTGAACCCTCTGCTCCGCCTTCACACCTGCTCCCCCAATCCAGCCGCCCAGGTCTTGCTTTTCTCCTGCTCCTCCCCTAGTGCACCAGCACTGAGCCTGGGGTGTCCAGTTTTGGGTGTTCATGGAATGGGCAGGTCTCCGGCTCTGCTTGGAGGCTGAATCAAGAGTGGAAGGGTGAGGCCGGGCACCCACGCCTGTGTCGAGGGGTACTCCTCCCCTCCTACCACCCAGGCTTCGCTTGTGCTCTTCTCTCTGCCTGGTCTCCCATTCGTGGATCCTGACTCGTTCAAATCCCAGCTCTAGGTGTCTCTCCTAGCCCTCCTCCATTTACATGTAAGTCCACAGAATCCAGCACAGAGCCCAAAGAGCAGGGGCTCAAGGGTTATCTGATGATTGAATGAATGGAATGAATGAATGAAAGAAAGAAATAGATGAGCAAGCCTGAGCTTGGTGTAGGAGTTCCTTTTTTTTAATATTTATTTTTAAGGTTTTATTTATTTGATAGAGAGAGAGAGAGCACAAGCAGGGGGAGCGGCAGGCAGAGGGAGAAGCAGGCTCCCCGCTGAGCAGAGAGCCTGACGTGGGGCTCGATCCCAGGACCCTGGGATCATGACCTGAGCCGAAGGCAGATGCTTTTTTTTTTTTTTAGATTTTATTTATTTATTTGAGAGAGAGAGCATGAGAGCGGGGAGGGTCAGAGGGAGAAGCAGACTCCCTGCTGAGCAGGGAGCCCGACGCGGGACTCGATCCCGGGACTCCAGGATCATGACCTGAGCCGAAGGCAGTCGCTTAACCAACTGAGCCACTCAGGCGCCCCAAGGGTAGGGGTTCCTATACTATTTTACCTCATTACTAGGCCAGTGACCTGGCAGGCAAATGACTTGCCTCCTCCGTGCCTCAGTTTCCCCCCCTGCACATCAGGGGCACCCATCAAGAAGGTAGGCTGCCCTGCGGAGGCGGGGGGGGGAAGAGGTGTGATCCCTGCCAGTTCATCGCCTCCTGCCCCCACGCCAATCACTGCTCTGTAGGGGCCTGAGGGCTGCTCCATGGTGCATCCAGCACCACATGGCCCCAGCTTTGGCCCCCCAAGGCCAGCTAGCAGGGCTGAGACGAGTCTTCCTCTCCACCTTCTTCTCCCTGGGCCCTGCCTCACCCTGGAACCCATTAAAAAATATTTTAAATTTAATTATTTTGATATACAACAATCCATGCAGCTCAAAGTTATTTGTAGACAGAAGGGTGAAGCCCCCACTTCCTGCCTCCACCTGCCACAGCCAGCCACTGCTGTCAACTTTTGGGTGTCTTTCTCAAGCTTCTTTATGCACATGGACGTTTGATATGATCATAAGATGCGAACAAAACAAAACTCTGCTCTGTGATCTTTACCTTGCTCTTTCCATTTACTGGGTCCTGAAGATCTTTCCATGTCGCTGTGGAAGGGTGCGCTTTTTTTTACAGCTGCATAGTATTCCATTGAGCAGATGGCCTGCTGTGATGGACATTTTGATTGTGGTCTGTCTTTTGTTATTATTAACAAAGCTGCTTGGAAGAACCGTGTACACACATCATTGGGTCGTTTGTCTGTAGAGCAATTCCCAGAATAGAACCTGTTCGATTGAAGGTGTAATCCATTTTAATGCAGCACAACTCAGGCATTCTGTTGTTCATTTATCCATCAATAGTGTGCGTACTATGTGCCAGGCACTAAGCCAAGTGCAGAGGGCTGAATGGTTGAATGAGCCAGGCCTGATCCTTGTCCTCTTAGAGTATAAACTTCTGCTCCATGGTCTTCTACCCACCCTGTCTACTGCTGCTGGAGGGCTGCCCTCACTCAAGAACCTGCTCTGGCTCCCTATGGCCATTGGCTCACATTTAGTTTCCCAGACTAAAGGGTGAGGTTCTCTGTCCTTTCTCATCTGGCCTGTTATGTCCTAATTTTCCAGCCAAAGCTTTCACCAAAGCTTCCTTACTGACTTCACCTCTGGGCAACCCCAGAAAATAAGCCCCAAGCGGGGTGGGTACTTTTGCTATTGGAGCACCTGTGATGTGCTGGGCTGCTGGGCTGTGTTTGGGAGCACTGGCTCTGGGGTCAGACCATTTGGATTCAAATCCCATCGCATCACCCTTGAACCCTGTGGCCCTGGGCAAACCATCTAAGCTCTCTGGCCTTGGCTTCCTCATCTGAAAAATGGGGACAGTAATCTGACCTGCTTCCAGGCTTGTGGTGAGAAGGAGATGATCTCAGGCGGCAAAAGCAAGCACCAGACAGGAGCAGGCTGGCATCATATGCTTGCTTAATCCCCCCCAATACATTCTGAGGGGGGTTATTGGCCCCACTTTACAGATGAAGAAATGGACTGAGCCACCCAGGTGCCCTTTAGTATTTATTTTTAAGGGTTGGAATCCAGCATGTTGGGCTCCAGGTCCTTACCTTCAATCACCAGCCTCTCCAGCCACCTGTGGTTTGCCCACTGCATAGTGATGCCCAGCCTGCACACCACAATGGCCTTTCCTGCCTGTCTCTGTCTTTGTGGCCCTTCTGCTGGGCTCTGGCTTCTCTCTGCTTATTCATCCAGTTGTGGCTGGGCACTATTCTAGGAGCTCAGGATTCACAAGGAATAAAATGGATGTTACCTGTGATGATCAGCGTTGATGGGGGGGGCAGGGTGTGGAGGGAGGGAGAAGCCAAGAGAAGGAAGAATCTCAAAGGAAGGTGGGTCAAGAAGCTGGGACAGGACAGAGATGCACCTGGAAGGGGGTGGTGGCTTTGGTGGGTGAGGGGAAGTGGGCAGAGCCTGAGTGGAGGTGCTGAGGACCCTCTTGGGAGTTTGCCTGTGCAGAGGTGAGCAAAGAGAGGGCCCAGACACTGGTACAGGGAGTCCAAGGACTTTTCCTTTAAGCATGGAGACCAGAGCAGGGTTAGGGCCACAGGAATATGGAGAGAGAGATGAGAGGCCTCTGATAAAGGGGCTGGAGGCAGAGCCCAGCAGGAGGGATTGGCCACAGGCTAGGTGGCCCCGTGGTGGGGGGACTTATTTTTGGGGCCCTAAGAAGTCAAGGGCACTTCCCCCCTGAAGCCCCACCTGCCCTGGGAAGAGGAGCTTGTTGGGGGCCAGCCAGTGGGTAAGGGCCTGGGGTGGGGGCCCAAGGAGAGGACCAGACGGCCCTGGCGAGGTCTCCCCATCACCAGGTGACTGCTCACTCAGAGCCCCTGCTAGGCTGAGAGCATTTGTGTGGACATTCTCATTCCATCCACACGGCACCCCAGTGATGAGGCACGAGCATTATGCCCATTTACCAGAGGAGGAATCTGAGGTTAGAGAGGATGGGAGTTTGCCTGAAGCCACACAGCTGAGGAGCCAGTCAAGGGCAGTGATGGGATTTGATGTCCAGAGGCCAGGCCTTGGACAGGGTTCCCTTCACCCAGGACAGAATCCTGGAAGACCCCACCCCTCTGCACGGGCCTCAGCACCAGGGCATTCACCTGCTCTCTCCTAGCCTGTGTCCGGCGGGGGCGGGCACTGGAGGCACAGAGGGAATCAGGTCCACGCTCACCCCAGGGGCTCACTGTGCTCTTCTGATGTGGGGGTGCATCACAGGGGTTGCCACACTCTGGCCCCGCCCATTGCTGAGGTCTGGCCTCTGTCATGCCGGGTGCTCCAGGACACCCTTCCACCTCTCGCCGAGTGGCTGGGCCTGGGGCCACCAGACTCCCTGAGATCCAGACCAGAGGGACAGGGAGAGGAGCTGGGGCTCACCTGGTTTACCTCACCCCATCCCCAATGTCCAGAGACCCATCGTAGTGTGGGAGTGGGGAGTTTGGGAAAGATGGGGAATGAAGGGCGCTATGAGAAATGAGGTGTGCAAATGTGTGTGCCCAGGATGAGCCCACTCAGACTCCAGGGGCCTTCAGTCTCCCCTCCCAACCAATGTCACCCTTTCCTCCAGTCCTCCTGCACCAGGACATCCAGGGCTCGGCCCTCACCTGCTGGGAGTGCGGTGTGGGGAAGAGGACACAAGGAATCTTGGGAGGTTATGAGACCCTGTGTGCAGGGGTGTCAGGTGCTGAGCCCAGTTGGAGAAGCTTGGGGTGGTGTTGGGTTGGGTGAGGGGCAAGAGAGGAGGGCCAGAAGCCCCCCCACCCCCTGCGGCAATTCCAAGATGAGATTCCTGAGCCATTGGCGATTCCGTGCCGATCGGGAAGCCCCCACTCTACCCACAGTGCACCAATTGGAAGATAGGCATTTTCTAATGGGGTGTTTGACTGTTGCTTGTTAATGTGTAAGAATCTTTTGTGAGCCAGCAGGTGTGAGGGAGGAGGGGGTGGTCAGGATAGTGCCAGCCTCCCTAGGCATCTGCAAGAGAGGAAGGTTCTAGAGTGTTCCGATCAAGCATCCTGTCTCCAGGGATGCAGCAAGCCGGCCACAGTTTCAGGGCTGCAGGTCATCTGCCCAGAATGGGGTTGGGAGGGATGATTGGAGTCCAGGGAAGGTGAGTTGTTCTGGAGACCCCGGGACTCTGGGTACAGGATGGCTGCTGGCTGTTTCCAGTGTGAGGGTTATGTCTGAATATGCATTCAGGATTGGCTTGCATGGGTAACAGTGTGCCAGGAGGCAGAGTGGGGGCCACATCCCAGATTGGGAAGTTGTACGTGTGAAGGTGTGAGGGGCCAGGCCTATTTCAGGTAGAGTGACAAGTTTAGTGGGGGCGAAGGGGAATGTGGTTCAAGAGAGACGGGGTGCTGTATGACTTCAGAGTAGTAAACTGAGGCCACCTCCCTAGAGGCCTTGAATGTTGGGATGTCAGCGAAGCGGTAGCATCCAGCCCTGGTCTGCGGGCTACCCAGTCCCCCGGCACCCTCCAGAGAGCCGGCTGGGCTGAGCCAGGGCTTGGCAGCGTGACTGTTTTTATAAGCTTCCAAGTGAGTGTGATGCTTGTTTGGGATGGAAATCAGGACAGTGGGGCAGGGACGCTAGGGAAGGGATCTTTACTGGGAGTGTGCCCTGGGCAGACTGTACCATCACGTCTGGCCCCACTTCTACCATGTCCCCAGACTCAACCACGTAACCCATTCCATTGATCAGCCTGTTAGTCACCAATTTTCTAGAGAAATGATTAGCTTCTACTTTTTTTTTTAAAAGATTTTATTTATTTATTTGACAGAGAGAGACACAGCGAGAGAGGGAACACAAGCAGGGGGAGTGGGAGAGGGAGAAGCAGGCTCCCCGCAGAGCAGGGAGCCTGATGTGGGACTCGATCCCAGGACCCTGGGATCATGATCTGAGCCGAAGGCAGTCGCTTAACCGACTGAGCCACCCAGGCGCCTTAGCTTCTACTTTTTAATCAAAGTTATGAAAGTAATGCACACAATACCAGTTCAAGAAAGTTTAGGGGAAAATGACAAATAGAAAAAAATAAAAACTATTCGTAGTCCTGTCACCTAGAAACCAACACCATTTAAGATATATCTTCCAGGAATATGCATTTTAATTGATTCAGCAAATTTTTTTTTTTTTTTGAGAGAGAGATTGGGAGAGCGCATGCTAGCTGGGTGAGGGGCAGGGGTAGAGGGAGAGAGAATCTTAAGCAGGCACATGCTAAGTGTGGAGCCCAACACGGGGCTCGATCTCACGACCCTGAGATCATGACCTGAGCCGAAATCAGGAGGTGGTTGCTTAACCAACTGAGCCACGTAGGTGCCCCTCAGCAAATGTTTATTAAGTCCCAATTTTGTGTCCCAACAGTGAGTGAGATGAAGTAATGAATAAGCCAGATACATACAACACACACACACACACACACACACACACACATTCTTTTTCTTTTTTTTAAAGGTGGGATCATGCTATTTGCGCTATTCCGTAAACTAATTTTTGACAGCTTTTGCATGTGGAAGTACACACACATATTTGGCATAACGTTCTTGTTTTATTTTTTATATTAAAAAATCACAAGATAAAAAATTTAGAAGTACCAATGGCTTATATCCCATCCCCCTTCACCATCCATTGTTAACAATTGAGGGGGGAGCATCTTTTTAGGATTTCTGTGCCTATACATGTAAATATACATATTTTTCCACAACATATTTTCCTATACATCCTGCTTGGCATTTGCCTTTCATATTTAACCATAGTCTTGCGGGTGGTTCCACATCAGCACACGAAGATCTCCCTCATTCTTTTTAATGCTGCTTAGGATGGGTGTGTAACAATTTATCTAGCCTTTTCTCTAAACTTTTACTTTGTATCCAATTTTTCACATATTTATAAACCTTGCTTCACAGAATACTCTTGTGCATGGAACTTGTTCAGTACTTTATCTTTCATGATAAAGTACCAGAAGGCTGTTAATGTGTGTTGCCTCCTCCAGAAGGCTGCACCAGTTGGCTCTCCCTCTAGCCGTGCATAAGAGTGCCTCTTTCCCTGCATCCTCATCAGCACTGTGTATTACCACTCTTTTGAATCTTGACCAATCTGATAAGCAAAATGTGTTATCTTGATGTTATAGTGATTTACCTTTTTTGAGCATGGCTGAGGTTGGCACTTTTTCTTACATATACAGACCATTTTAATTTCTTTTTTTGTGAATTATTTCTATTGTATATCTAGATTTTTAAGAGATTCTTATATGTAAGTATATTCAGTTCTTTCTGTCATATATCTAACGAATATCCCTCCTCCCTCCAATAAGAGTGTATCTTTTATATTTTGCTCATTTGGAATACTTTTATGTAGTTAAATATAGCAATTAAAAAGATTTTTTTGGTCTTTGAAGTTACATTAGAAAGATCTTCTGTGGGTGCCTGGGTGGCTCAGATGGTTAAGCGTCTGCCTTCAGCTCAGGTCATGATCCCAGGGTCCTGGGATCGAGTCCCGCATCGGGCTCTCTGCTCCTTGGGAGCCTGCTTCTCCCTCTGCCTCTCTCTCTCTCTGTCTCTCATGAATAAATAAATAAAAAATCTTAAAAAAAAAAAAAGAAAGATCTTCTGCACACTCAAGATTATAAAAATACCAATATTTTCTTCTAAATTCCCTTCTAAAGGCTTAAATCCTTAATAAATCTGGAATTTATTTTCATGTAAGGTACGAATTGAACTTAATTTTTCCCCAGTGGTTCCCCTAATGTTCCTACTTATTTATTAAAAATTCCACTGTTTCCTTATGGATTTGAATCGTATATTTTGCTGTATTTAATTCTCATTGTCTTTGGATCTGTCTTGTTGGCATGCTTGTCTCTTCCTCTGCCAGTGTCTCTTTGATTTATTGACTATAGTTTTACAATATGTTTTGTTATCTTATAAGCAAACTCTCCTCATTAATCTTTTTTTTCAAAAAATTTTTGGTAATTCTAATACATCTGTATTTCCAGATGAACCTTAGAATTATTTAATTAAAAAAAATAAAAATCCCACTGCGTTCTGTTTGTAATTGGGTTAAATTTGTAGATTACTTTGGAGAAAATAAGCATTTTGTAGATTTTTATAGTAATCAGTCTTCCCATCTAGTTATCCAAAAGTGGTATGTCCCTCAATAAAGTTTTTTAGTTTGATTTGTATAGGTCCAATACATTTCTGGTTAAGTTTATTTGTAGGCATTTGGTACTTTTTATGGCTTTTATAAATTGGATTTTTTTTTCATTATATTTTCTGACTGCTTCTCACTGACATATAGAAAGCTATTTCTACTTATCTAACCCCTAGCTATTTTACCAAATTCTCTTTTTAGTTCTAGTAATTTTTAAGTGTTGATTTTTATTTAAATCCCATTTAATTCCATTTAATTAATTAAATTTTATTTAATTTTTTTGTTTAAGTGTCAAGTTTATAAGCAAACAGCATCTTCATCTGAAAATGGTGATACTTTCTTTCCCAGTGTTTCTACTTCCTATTAGCTCCCTGGGATGTCATGCTTATTTGGAGTGGGTGGTTTACATCCGTGGACTGGGAATCATGAATAACCTCCGGTGTGGCTTAGTCAGCTGAGCACCAGTTTCAACACCTGGGGGTGGCCAGAAGAGAAGAGTATGTGAGTGCATGTCTGTGTCTGAAGACAAAAGGAGGAGGGCTCCTGAGCCGGCAGAGCCAGGACAACGGGGCAGGGTAGTTGCCATCACAGCTGTCCTTGTCAGCGGCCTGGGCTGCTTTGTTTGTGTACTGCGGGCGTTTCATTCTTAGGTGCAAAGTGTGCACAGTATTTAAACTGAGAATGAGCATTGAATGCAATGGACAATATAAGTAGCTTTTCCTCATGTTGACCTTGCATTCTTGGACCTGCATTCCTAGAATAAATGCTATCTAATCATGGTGTATTATGCTTTTAATGTCCTACTAGATTCTCTTTGATAGTGTTTGACTTCATATTTCCCCATCAGTATTTCAGAGGAGATTGACCTACAGGGCTTATGGCACTGTCTTTGTTGGATTATGGCATTAGATTTATACTAGCTTCACAGGATTGTAAGTGAAACTTGCCATCTTTTCCTATTCTCTGGAATGTATTAATTGCATGTGAATGATCTATTCTTTGTGAGAGCTCATATTGGTGCCATATCTGGACCTGGTGCCATTTTAGGGTCATCTTTCCAAAACTGAAATTTGGTTAGGCCACATGCTTTCAACAGCTTTCCACTGATCACAGGGTAGGGTGCAAATTCTTCAGTCTGACATTCAAGATGCAGCATGAATTAACTCTGCATCGGTCTCACCATTTCCCCTCCCTCTCTTATACTCTGGCCACACCTAACTTCTGGAAGTTGCCCAGCCCCTAGAGTGGGAGATTCAAGAGGGTAGGAACATGTTTGTTTTGTCCAATGCAATATCTCTGGCACCCTGCAGAAGCTTCCTTTTAAAATGTATTCTTTGAGTTCTTACTGAATGGCATTCGCTCTGTTAATGTTGCTGTATCTTTTAGTTTATGTCAACACATGTTCACTAAGCATATCCTTTGTGCCTGGTCATATGCTGGCCCTGGGGAGAAGGAATCCCAGGCACTGTACTCAAGTTGCTGTGTTGGCTGTTGGGGAAACAGGTGGGTAGAAAGACCTTATACACAGTGAGGTAACTGCAGTGAGGGGGATATGAATGGGCATCAGGGGAGCACTGGGAAGGGCTTCCTGACCCAGCCTGGGGAGAGAAATCAGAGAGGCTTCCTGGAGGAGGTAGCCATGGATTTAGACTTACCTGATAAGGAGAACTGGGAACAGGCCGTTCCAGGCTAACAGGATACCGTGAGCCAAGGTCCAGAAGGAAGAGCCAGCATGGGCCCCATCATCTCCTCAGGACAACTGCACTTGCCTGCTAGTGCATCCTGTCCTTCCCCCTGCTGAAAATCTGCTAATGGCTTCTTAGATTACTCCAGATGAATTCCAAGTCCTTGACACAAATAAGGACCCTGTGTTTCTCTGAATTTACTGGATCACTCTCTTCCAACCACTGCTGTTCCTTGCATAGCCCCAGTAGTCCTAACCCAAGGCCTTTGCATGGTTGTTCCCTTTGCCTAGAGACTCACACCTTTGCTTTCTCCAGGTCTCTGCCCAAATGTCACCAATTGGTTAGGCTGTCCTCTACTCCTATAGGAAACAACCCCCCCAATTATTCTCTGTCCTTATCCTGCTTTGTGTTCCTCCCTGCTAGCAAAGCCACCTGATATTATACATACACATACATATGTTTATATATACACATGTATATATACACACACATATATATGTATGTGGGTATCATAACCTATGATATGTATATGATTTTTAACTTTTTTTGCCTGCCAGGATGAGAGTTGCAGTAGAATAGGGATTTTTCTTGTTCACTCTTGTAGCCCCAGTACCCAGAACGCCCCATCTAGAGGAATGTGCTCAATAAATATAAGCAGTTTGGCATTGCTGGGAGCAGAACGTGTCTGAGGGAGGAGGGGGGAGATGAGGACCAGTAATTAGCATCAGGAGGCCGGGGCAAGCCTCCCATGATAGCGAGGAGCTTGACCTTCTCCTGGAGGTGATTGGGAGCCAGGAAAGGGTAACAGGATGAGGCTTATGCCCATTGGAAGGGTGTGGGCTGGAGGGAGTGAGATTGGCAAACATTGAGGGCTAGTTACCCCAGCGTAGGCAAGAGGTAGTGGTGAAGGGCTGGTGGTGGGGATGGCAGACAGGGAGGAGGCCAGATGGATGGCCTGGCTGCGGGGGCGGTGGGGGGGGGGCGTGGGTTGAAGATGCTCTTCGCTGAGCGGGTGAGTCCCAGGGGGGGGGCAGAGATTCCATTCTGGACGTGTCACATCCAAGGGGCTCCTGGGCATGCTACTGGGGATGTCCAGGAAACTGGCTGGGGTCAGGTGGGTCTGGAACTCAGGAGAGAGGCCTGGACTGGAGAGAGATTGGGGTTTGGAGCATGGGGAGCACGAATGACTTCATTGGCATGCTGCCATGACCACCACTCATAATCCTCAAAGTAACTTTTTTTTTTTTTTTTTTAGATTTTATTTATTTGACAGAGAGAGACACAGCGAGAGAGGGAACACAAGCAGGGGGAGTGGGAGAGGGAGAAGCAGGCTTCCCGCGGAGCAGGGAGCCCAATGAGGGGCTCGATCCCAGGACCCCGGGATCACGACCTGAGCCGAAGGCAGACGCTTAATGACTGAGCCACCCAGGCGTCCCTCAAAGTAACTTTTAATTGGGTGCCTCATATGTATCAGGCCCTGTGCTCAGAGCTCTGGTAGATTCTTTGTGGACTCTTCTCTAGAATCTGGTGGTATGCTGCTGCGGGTCTTACAACCAGCTCTCTGGAGAACCAACCAACCAACCCTGATGTGTATTTTGCCAATTTCCATGGTATAAATACTCCCAACACGGCTGATTTCAAGCTACCAGCATGATGTCACCAAACATGGAGTTGGAAAGGGATGTGCAGTGGTTCACCATCATATGACGTTTTTATAACACAGAGGCAGTGGACAGAGACAACCTCAAGAGCATCGGTAAGAGTAAAATGAAGTAAATTTATAAGAATCAATGACTTTGGAATATTTATTACCTTTGATTTTAATATCACTTATTTAATTGTAAATTTATGGCTATTTTTAACAACCAGCTCACAAAATGATTCCTGAAAATTAACAAGTGTTTTCAGGCCAGTATCAATCAATTCCAGCCCATTGCTACAGTCCCATGATGTAACAGGGAGGTGAAGTGAGGTCTGGTAAATGAGAGAGCTGGGTATCCTTGGGCAAGTAACTTCTTGTCCTTGAGCTTCAGTTTCTTCATCTGTAAAATGGGGACAAGTAATGTATTTCCCAGGAAACTGGGGAGACACAATGAACTCATGCTTGTTTTTTTTTTTTAAGATTTTATTTATTTATTTGAGAGAGAGTGGGGAGGGGAAGAGCACGAGTGGGGTGGAGGGGCAGAGGGAGAAGAGAAGCAGGCTTCCCGCTGAGCAGGGAGCCGGACGATGACTCGGGGCTTGATCCCAGAACCCTGGGATCATGACCTGAGCTGAAGGCAGATGCTTAATGGACTGAGCCACCCAGGCGCCCCTGAACTCCTCATGCTTGTAAAGCACCTGGCATACAATAAATGCTGGACAAGTGGGAACCCTAGTGTGTGATAGTTATTTTGATAATAATAATCAACATGGATCCTGCCCTTAAGCTATTAATGGTTTAGTGGAGGGAAGGAGCCAATGATAAGACATATACACGTTCATAGGATTCTGATTCAGGCAGAAAAGGAAGGCTTCCTGGAGGAGGCTGCATTTGAACTGGGTCTGGCAGGTTTGGGAGAAGGGGGGCCCATGGGGTTAAGGGGGAGGCATTCCTGGCTGATGGTTCACAACAAGCAGAGGATGGACCCAGGACGCAGGAAGATGAGAGTGCCAGATGAGGCTGGAGGCGACAAAAGGAACATCGAAGCCAAGACAAAGTCTGAACTTCCCTCTGAGGGCAGTGGGGAGCCCCAGTGGCTGTTCAGCAGGGCCTGAGGGGGATCTGATTGGCCTTTGGGAACATCAGTGCGACTGCAGCGGGGAGGAGGGCCAGGAGGGGGCAGGAGGGGAGGCGGCATTGGCCGTGGGTGGGGTGGGGTGGGGTGGGGTGGGGTGAATGGAAGCTTACCCATCTGGGCTCCTTCTCTGTGCCTGGGTGGGGCTGGGGGTATCCAAAGACACAGGCTCCCTTGACCCCTCCTCTCCCGTAGCTCCTGGAGGGGAACAGCAGGGTTCCCTCCCTCAACAGTTATCATCCCCAGACCTGCCTCGGCCCAGGTCCTGCTCCAGCAGCTAATCCTGGTCACACTGGGTCCCAAGGCCGGGGCGGGGCAGCCGGGCAGCTGGCCTCAATTAGCTGGGGAGCCGGGTCTGGACAGTGTCATTAGGAGAAAACCAGAGCCCGGCCATAAACTCTAATGAATGCATTAATGGAAGACTTGTGCGCCTCAAAGGGAAAAAAAAAAGCGGGTCTAAATAAAGTTATTAACACAGCCCACCTGTGTTCGGCTCTTGGCCTATATTGTTCAAATAGCCCATTAACTCCTGAAGCATCCAGTCTTGAAAGTGAGCCCTGCCTTTCTGAAGCGGACGTTTAACTGCGTTCATATAATTCAATTAGATTCCACAGTCATGGTCCAAAGGCATTCTCTGGGCTTTCATCTCAGTAATGGCCTGCAGGCCGGCGTGGAGAACAGGGGGTTAAAAAGAGGGGCTTGGAACCTGCCTTTTGGCCTGACTCACCCCATCACCTGGAGGGGCCTCCAAATGAGTTTCCTGGGGCGGAATGTGTTCCTCATGCACCCGACTCTTAGATGGTCTTTGGTGCCTGGAATTTGAACCCAGACCCTTCTCGCACCTTCTCCGTCCAGCATCCAGATCCACCCCCCGACTTTGGCTCCATCCCCCTCATCCAGTGGTCCAGCAGTCCAAGGACCCCGACTCCACTCAGCTGACCCTATTAATAAAGAGTTAAGAAAATTCATTAGGAAGTGGACCTTTTATAGATTCCATTAAAGCCTTCTTCCTACTTCTGTCACTGAAAAAGGATAAAAATCCTTTTATCACTGTACAACTTGTTAATGTTCCACCCCGGGAGCACTTCATCTGTAATAAACATCTTCACAAAATATGCATCCCCAGGGAGGAGCCGTTAATTTCCTCAAGGCCTCACACATGTAAGGGGTTTTTACTGCCTGCAGGTGCTTCATGATATTGCGTGGGCTTCTAATAAACGTCCAGTAAACCGCAGGTAGTGCCTCGGAGAGGGATGGGCCCGTGCACCTGTCCACAAAGGGCCTCCACACGCCGCACCTCCACCTTCTGTCGCCCAGCCCTGGCACGGCCAGCTTCGGAGACGAGCCTGCCCCTCGGGACGCCTGCAGGTAAGTTCCTACAGCTCTAAACTCCATCCAACCTGCTTGCAGAGCCTGGCGGGGGGGGGAGCCAGGGACTCGCTGCCATTTGATGCCAGGAAAATTCTGCCCTGGAACTGCCACACCTTGGCAGGGAGGGCGAACACACAAAGACCGTGAAGGCGTGTTCTCTGGTTTATTTCTTGGTTTCCTTTCCTTGGTTGCTGTGGGGGAGTCGCCCCCGTTAGGATCTGTTGTGGAAATGTGATTATCGAGAAATTTGACTTCCCATTTTCTTAATAACTGAGATGGAGGGGAAAGAGAGCTTGTCTCTCTTAAGTGCGATTCATATGAAATGTGTTTTGTGTATCTTCAGGGCAATTTTTGGAATGTTAAAAATAATTGCTAGAAAAATACGTTGCAGCTCAGTCACTAGAAAAAAAGATTACTTAAGGAGCATCCCTTGAAGTAATTAGAAGTTTGCATTTAATAAATATCACTCTAGTCCCTGGGATTCTCTCCAAGTTGTGATCACCAAATTAATCGTGAGGTTATGTGCTGGGTACGGATCTGTGCCTGCAGATATGATGACATGAGCAGGGGAAGCTGGGGACGCTGCCAGTGGTTCTTTCCTAACCTCGATGTGAGCTGGAGAGCGAGCCCCAGGCTCCTGGGGGTCCACGGAGGCCTGTAGGGGTGTCGGGGGGAGACGGTGGGGTAGGGCATAGCTCTGCAGCCCCTTCCGGGACGAACCACCTCTGAGGACCGGAGGGCTCGTCTCTAAATCCGACAGCTTATGCCGCTTCCGGACTCTGAACAGCCTGCATTTCTGGGACACTTACATGGTGGTGGGTCTCTGAGGGACATGACCCGAGGTCTGTACGGTGGCCCGAAACTTCTGTGAGCTTGTTTTTGGTTCAGATCTGTAAAAGCTGAGCGTTGGTGTTCCCCTGCATGGGGGCTTGCTGGCTTGGGGCCCACACACTTCGCCCCAGGGAAGCTGCCCAAGCAAGGGAAGGAAGGGAGAGGACTCCTAGATTCAGCCCTCCTGGAAGCCCCCCCAGGCCTGTAGAGGCACCACACTGGGGCCCCAGAGGCTTTTGGAAAGGGGAGATTCCTCAAATCTTTCTGGAAGTACTGAGGCAGAAAAGCTAACTCCACTGTGTTTGCAGACCCCCCTCCTTTCCAGCCGGGGGCGGCAGCAGAATCTCACAGTCCCAGAACCCAGGACTGTGAGGTGAGGCAGAGCTGGGCCTTTGGGATGTGCCCGTTCCTGGTCTGGGGTGACAAATAATATTGATACTGTCATTGGCCACAGCACCCACCGACGACACACGTCCTAATGCTCCTGAGCTCTTGAGGTGGGTCAGGGCCAAGCACCTTAGGGGCTTACTTCGGGAATCTTCCTAACTACTCCTTTACAGGTGAGGAAGCTCAGGTTTAAGAGGTGAGGCTAGTGGCCCGAAGTCACCCAACAGAAGAAGAGGAGGAGTTCAGGAAGGCCTGGAGCAGAAGCAGAGGGCTCTACGCATACCCCCTCCTGGCGTCCTCCCAACCAAACCTTCGAGGGAGGTCACAGATTCCCCAATGTCTAGACGAAAAACTTTGGCTCACCTGGCAGTGGGGGAGCCTGGCACGGCCCTGACATCTGCCTCCTGCCCCTAGACATGGCTGCCCCTATCCCCCACTTCTCTGGGCTGGGAGGAGAGTGGGGTCATTCACCCCCTGACCCAGCCCTTGCCATCAGCCTGGCCCGGCCCAGCATAAGCCATAGGAAGGCTAGGGAGCCTGGAGGGGCATCAGAGGCCACACTGGACATGATGAAAGCCCTGGGGCGCGGACCCAGCCGAAAGGTTAGAGGAAGCAGGATTATTCCTCCCGGGGAGCGGAAGGCCCAGGGGGCAGGGGCCCTGGCTAATGGAGAGCACCAGATGCTGACCAGCTGTTCCCCGTCTCCTCCGGAGGCCCAGCAGGACCAGAAGGGCTTCTACAGCAGGAGGGAATTAGGGGGGATAGGAGAAAGAACTGGCTGAGGGAATGGTTGGGCTGAAGGCAGAAGGCAGTCCTCTGAGGAGCTGTAGGAAGAAACAGGATGGCAGTTCCTAACTGGGGCCTGGGGCCAGAGAGCGAGAGAATGTGGAAGGTTAGCCTTGAGGAACTGCACCCTCTTCCTCTACGGACATGATCTGAATGAATCACCCCTGCAGCGCTGGCATCCTGAGATCCCAAGCCTCTGACGGGAGCCTCTGAGGCTACTTTCTCAAGCTCCCTGAGCAGTCAGGGGCCTGGGGAGCCCCACGTCTTGGGGGCAGGGACCCACGCAGGCCAGGGACAGCTGGACCCAGAAGTCAAGACCTTCAGCTGTCAAAGCCCCTAAACCACCATGATGCCCCTACCCCCACAGCTTATCCAAATAAACGGCACTAAACTCTAAAGTGTTAGGAAGGCCTACAGAGTCCCCCTTCTCCTTACAATGAATACATGGGTGCTTTAAAACCATTCAGCTAAAATTTCTAGGTGTCCACGCTCAGCTGGTACCCTAAGCAAAGGCTCTGTCTGCTCAGTGGTCTGCTCAGAACCAGCCTGGTGCTTCCTTCCTCTGATCAGGGACAGGGTCACTGACCTGGGGGGCTTGTGTAGGGAGGACTGGGTGAGATCCTAGAAAGCCCACCGAGGGCTGGCATAGAGCTGATCGCCTCCTTCCCGCAGACCTCAGGCCTCACTCCAACCCTCCACTCATGAATGGGAAAACCAGGGTACTGATAGAGGGTGGGACAGGCCCATGGGGGTCACACAGAAGGACGATGGCAGCCAGGCATTGTTCCCGGTGCAACCCAAAGCAGTGCTTTTGTGATGGACTTGCTGCTGCTTCTGGATGGGAAAACTCGGATGTCCCTGTTCAGCTTCCTCTACCCCATTTGGAACTCAGGGCTAGGGCTATCAGATAAAATACAGGATGCTCCTTCCAAATGGAATTTCAGATAACAAGGGATAATTTTTCAGTATAAGTGTGTCCAATGCAATATTTGAGACACATTTATACTAAAACAATTCATTATTTGAAATTGAATGAATTCAATAGAAATTGAATGGTGCATCTGGTTTTTTTGTTTTTGTTTTTGTATTGTATTTGCATCTTGCCGAATCTGACACTTCTACCCAGGGCTCCTTTTCCAGTTGAGGGTGCCTGTTCCCTCCTAGGTGAGAACCTTCCAGAGAACCTGGGGTCTCTGGCAGCAGGACCCCAGGTTGGAAGCACTTGTTCTTAACATTTGGAAATGCCAGAGACCTTGTAATCACCCCTTTACTGTTGCGAAGAGTAGAAAATGCGTTTTCCTGTGCTTGTTTTCTTTCAGTATGTATTTTTTGGGGGGCTTGGGGGGCTCCCTCATGATGAGAATGATTTATCCCGGAAATGAGGCATTTTTGAGTTTGCTGTTTGTAGAGAATGTGGCCGTGCCGGCAGGCCGCCTCTGTGTTGTCTGGTTTCTCGTCGAGAATACAGAAAACAGCTGCCGTACGGGAAACTTTTCCCTCGGATGCTCTGGGAGCTCATCTCCTTGATTTAAAACTTGCTAGGACACAGGTGAATTTTTAAGGGGTAAAGTGGAAGGAAAGAAAAAGGCAGAGTACTAGCACAAGTTCTAGGGGCAGCTCTTGGAATGTGGTTCCTTGGATCAGCGGTTATTTCATTTTTCAAAATGATTGAGGGCTTTTTTTCAAAAAATTATTTCCAAAAGGGCCATTGTATTTGTCTATGAATACATTTAGGTCTTTTTCTTTCTCCCTTTCTCTTAAGCTAAGACAAAAATGTTAAAGACATTATTTGGACTGAGCAATCAGGGAAAAAATATTTGCAGAATCAAGAAAGACTGAGATGTGGAAAGAAGAAACCAATAAAAAGCAAATAAAATACATGCTAGGAAAAGTCGTTCTATTAGATTTTCTTTAAAATTTTTAATATTTGATTTTATACCTTGGCATAGTATCCTAATCCTATGGTTTCAAATTGCCATAGCTAAAATTTCAAATACTGATGGCTTTTTTTCTTACGTTTTCAAAATATTTGATGGCTTTTTCTTTTTTTAACCTCTTCCTGGACTAGAAGAAATATCCCAATGTGGGAAAACAACGTATTCCGTGTATTTCCTTTCTAGGATGGTATTCAAAGGAGGCAATCCGGCTCTGGTCTTAAGATGGCAGAATTCTGCAAAGACAAAATCCTACCTCCAATTCACACCAGAATGAGAGCAGGGGGGTTGTTTACCAATGTTCAGCCTAGCCTGAATAATGGGGAGAGTCCCTCATCACTGAGTGAAGGGTGCAGCCGGGCTCTAAGGGACCCAAACCTCGGCCTTTATCCCCTTTCTATCTCCCATCCATCCTCTTCCCTCTAGGAGCATAGACTCCAGATCAGAATCTTGGCCCCCAGCCTGGAGCCTGGAGGTGCCGCTTGATGTCAATTACGGCCCAAATCCAGAGGTGCCATCAAAGAGTTAACTAGGATGTCCCAGTGCGCAAATGTGGGATAATTGGGAAACAAATTCTACAAACATCCTGAAAGGGGCAAAAGACCTTTGATCTTTCTATAGAAAGGCCGACATTAGACATTACTGCCTTTTGGGGCCTGCACACATCTCATACCAGGTTAGAGGATGGTATCTTTCTGAGAAATCAGGCGACACCTAATTCCATCATACCTTAATTATCCTAACTGGATTCGTATGTCTCAGGGCATTTTCCCCAAAGATTAGAGGAGAAGGAGGGACTGACAAAATAATTAAATATGCAATTTGCCAAGCGTGGGCAATATGGCTTTGAAATCACCTTTTCAGGAAGTTTTACCGCTTGTTCATGGACATGTATATTGCAGGCTTCAGACTTTTATTTAAGCTCTTTTGATTGCCTTAATGGATTAATACCTGAGTGCCATCAGCAAGGGGCTGAGACCCAAGGCTGTTTCTAATTTTGTAAATATTGAGCCTGCTTCCTCTGGTGTTATGACAAAAACAAGTATCTAGAACTTGCCTTCTCACTTAAAGCAACATGCCGATCCCCGCAAATAATTGCCTGGTGTCGGAATCTGCGTCTCGCAAGTGGTGTCGTCGATTATAGGAAAACTTCCACGGTGCCAGGGGCTTGGGCTGTGGGCGGCGGCGTTGGCAGGACTGGGCAGGCCCGTGTTGCACGCGGGGCCTGGATCGGTTTTGGGGAGCATATCTGAAACAAGCCCGCATCTCTGGACTGTGCGATGCCTCTCAAACTAAGGCCCCCGGCAGTATCCCTGGGTGTGGAGGAATGTGTTACTGTCCCTGCTTATGACTCCTGACGTGGGTAAGGAACATTCCATAGGGAAGGGGCGGGGGAGGTGCTCGTCGGGATTTGGAGAAGAATCTCGGCTTAGACTGCCGCATCGGAGGGAGGCATCCGGAAACCAGAGCCCGGAGTTTGCTCTGGGGGAATAGTTTGCATTCTGTACTCATGATGGGGGAGCTGGAGTTAAGGAGAAGGAACAGGCCTTAGTGATGGCACCTTTCCCATCTTTTGACTCAGCTGGGCGTCTCGGGGCAGCGTCCTGTTCCAAGGACATTTCGTCTGGTCGGGACATCTGGGGGGTGCCCCGGGGGCCGAAGATGGAGCTTTAGGGACATGCACGGTAGCTGTTGCCCAAAGGGGTGAAAACAGAAGAGAAAAACAGTCAAAAAAGATAAAAGGACAAAAGGAAGAAGCCACCCTATCTAGGCGCACATGCACTCCACGCACACGGAGGTTGCCTTTGAAGGCCGGGGGTCCGGCCTAATTGTCCCAGGGACGCGCGGCGGGCCGGGCGGTTTCATGGTTCCCAGATCCCTCTAATGAGGCTGTGGCCTCTCTCGGTAGGGATGCTGCTCCCTGGAATCAGCTTTGATAAAGCGGACGGACCCGTCTGGGATGAGTTACCAGGTTTTCCTCTTCCTTTTGAACCCTGCGGTGGTTTTGCTCTTTCATGGCAACAGAACAGGGCCGAAGTCTCTGGCCTCTGGCCTCGGCGGACGCAGGCCATCCCACGTCCTGGCTCGGGGGACAGGGAGATGGCAATCCCTGGATGGGGGACGCTGGCCCGGGGCCCCAGGCAGTGGGCGAGGAGGGGGCTGGAGACTCAGTATTCAGACCCACTCGCCATCGCACGGGCCCCCGGGGTAAGCATTGCCTAAAATGCGTCTCGGCAAATCCCAGCAGCCCCGGGGCGGGCTGGCGTGGGGTGCACACGGGCCAACAATAACCGCGGCCGCGAGGTCCCTAGCGCTCGCCGCTCCGTGAGCGTGCAGTCTGTGCCAGGCGCTGTGCCAAGCGTTTGCCGAGGGTTTAGTGCGGTAGCACTGTTTTGCCCCTTTCACGGAAGAGCAAAGGGAGGCTCCGGGAGTTAGGTGGCTTCCTGGTCAGAGGCAGCATGGGACCGAATCTGTCATCCCACAGTCCCGGCTCTTAACCTCTAGCCTTGCCCAAGGGGCGGGAGCCTCAGCTGGCCCTCAGGCCCCCTCGACAGACCAGTTTTCTATCTGCATGGTTCTTCCTTCATTTCTTCTTACTGGTGCTGGGCTTTCTGAGGCCACAGCCATACAGCCCGCTAAGACCCCAGTTCTGAGGTCCCTGCCTCCTCCAGGTGTCCAGAGGTCTCCCTGAGCCCTGACTGCCCTGGGCAGCCTCTCTGGCAGGGAGAGGGCATTGAACCAGGCACCCTGGGTGAGAGGAGAAAAAAGGGCTGCTCTAGGCCCTTCTTGGCTGCCTGCTGCCCACCCGGGACCCAGAAGGACCCTCTCCACTCCCAGCCTGGTGGGACATGTCTGTGATCTCTAATGGTTATAACTGTATACCCTCTTAGGTGCTTCCTCCTTGTCAGAGAGGCAATCCCCACCCCCCCCACACCCCCCGCCATGCCTCTTGCTGGCTCGCGGACGTTAGAGCAGCCTGAGAAAGGCTGTCCCATCCCAGAGCCTTCACATGGGAGAGGGCCTGGTTCCAAAGGCAGCTCTGGGAAGCTCACCTGGATACCTGGTTCTGGCCAGGTCTGATTTGTCTCTGGTCTAGCAACCTCTGCCACCACCCCCATCTCTGGCCCCCGCTGCCTTCCTCCTGCCCTGATCCCAGCTGCCTGCACTTCAGGCTTTCCCATGCCGACTCCTCAGGCCTGCCGCCTGCTTGCCCTCCACCACAGCTGCCCAGAAAGACAGGCAGCCGGTGTGCCCAGTCCCCACACACCGCCAGCCATTCACCCGGGTCTGTGGTCAGCTGGGCTGTGAGCAAAGACCTTAAGTTTATTCTCACTGGTGAAAAGAGAACCTCTCTGGTAAGCTTTAGTTCATTCCATCAAGCACCCAGTTTGTGCTGGGCTCTGGGCTGGCGCCAGGAGCCCGCAGCGAGGGGGCTGGATGTGGCTCTGGCACTCACCGAGGGGTTTCCGATTCTGCTGAGCGCCGGATTCTGTGTCACACACTTCACGGATGATTGGGACAGCCCAGACTGTGGCTGTGCCATGAGCAGAGAAAACTATGGACATTACTTCGTACTTGGTGTCTGATGAGACGGTCACTTCAGCTTTGTGCTCCCATCTGAACCAACTCTTTCCACAGCTCGTGGCAGAGCCACGTGACACCTCCATTATGAGAGGGCCCGGCAGAATGTTCTTTCATGTCCCCTCATGGATGTGTTCCCTTGTACCTTTGGGTCACATTTGTGGTGAGAGCGTGCAGAGGGACCGAGCAGTAAAGGGAGAGGCATGATGGAAGCGAAGGATTTCCCCCAAACTTTATTATGAAAATATTCAAACACCTAGAAGAGTTGGGAGAAGGGTCCACAGAGCCCATATACCACCTCCTAGACTCAACCCGTGTAAACATTTTACCATACTTGCTTTATCTATGTATGCGTATATCCGCAAGGGTTTTTCTGCCGTAAGTTTGAAAGTAAGTTTCGTATGTCATCCCTAAATATTTCAAGTGTCTCCTCCAGAACCATAACACCACTGCCATTTGAAGAGAATTAAGAGTAATTTGAGAGGGTGGGATTTTGATAGACGTAAGTACTGGTACCTCAGAAAAACGAAAGACACAGCAGAACAGGATTATTTTAAAAGCTTCCTTTGGTTTCAGTCGCCATACGGGGCAGCTAGGAGGACACTCGGTGGCAGAGTCTGTGAGTTCGGAGGGAGCAGAGTGCCGGCACCCAGTAGGCGCTGGGGAGGCTTGCACGCCAGGCCCGCCCCCCGGGTCCCCCCCCAACGGCCCCCCCCTTGTTCTGACTCCACCCCTGCTCAGGACAGAGGCCTGTTAGGAGAGCCAGGCTCAGCAGGCCGACTGGGGCTGGGTTTCCATCTTTGTGACGATTGTGAAGTACCCCTGAGTCCCCGGCTCCCCTCGGGCCGGCAAAGCTGGGCTGAGGGGGCACTCACTGCGGTGTCCCCCCCGGGCGCAGTGCGGCCCAGTCTTTTACCCTGCCGAGGGGGAGCATCTTGAGGCGTATCTGTGGCCGTGACCGTGTACTTGTGTATGTGACTGTACATGTGGGAGGTTAGACGAAGAGCTTTGCTACAGTGGAACAGTAGTCAGCTAGAAAAAGGAAGGACACTGGGATGCACACTCTAACAGAGAACCCGGAGGCCAGCAGGTGAAATAAGCCAGTCACAAAGCGACAGATACGGTGTGATGTCATGCACAGGACGTAGCCAGAGGATTCACGTTCATAGACGAAAGAAAGAAAAATGGTGAATTTTACGTTCCGCATGTTTTACCACAAGAAAGAAAAGTAGGGTTTTGGTGCCTGTCGAGCTTCTGTTTTAGGACGACGGAGCTCCCCACCCAGCCGCCCCTTCCCCGGGGAATGCGACTGCTCGTTGTCACTCACGGAGAAAGCCGGAATGTTGTCAGTCCGAGGGTCTGATGGAGCCAAAGATACTTGGGAGTATCAGGCCCAAGACCCGTTTCTGGAAATGGTGCCTCATTTGAAGCGAATCTCACCAGGCAGGAATGAAACGGGGGCATTTTGTCAAAGGAAAAAACTTGATGAAAAATTGTTTTATGAAACCTGAATTTTGGCAGGTTTTCACATTTCAGTTTGTCAGAAGGCAGACCAATAAATGTTAAACATGTTGTTTGTTATTATGCACGGCTGATTTCTTTATGATGACAATTTTATTTTAAAGTTCGTCCTAGAGGAGCTGCAGGACGGGTGGGGAAATCTAGAAGAGAAGGGCCAAGGGACCATTTACAGCGTATCCCTGCAGGACTATTGGGTGAGCACTTTTTATTAATGACGACAAAAAAGGAGGTGGCCCAGGCCCAAGGCCTGCTCCCGCGGCGCACCGGGGGGTTAGCGTGGCGTGCTGGTGGCTGCCCTTGGGGCCCCGTTACCGAGCTCCGGGCACCCCACTGTGGTCACCACTGGCTCGTGCAGGCCCGGCTTGCCGAACCCCTCGGCCTCGCTGCTTCTCCTGCGGTCTTTGTCCTTTGGGCGCTATCCCCTTGTCAGGGCTGCTGGTTTGTGGTTGTAAGTGGAGGGTGCTGGGACCAAGGGCCTCCGTGCCAGCCTGTCTCCCTGCGGGGTATGGCGGGCCCGGCAAACCAGCCACAGCAGCTGTCCCGAGGGGGAGAGGTTCCACTTGCGTGAGTCCCTTTCACTCTCACCCGGTCTTTACTGGCCGTGGCTGGAGACCGGGTCAGGTTCCAGCCCCTCATGAGCTGAGGGCAGAGGGACCTAAGAAGATGCTGAGGTCGCACAGCTGGTCCTTCCTGCTACCTTCCCTCCAAAAGCCTGTTTCCTCCACTGTGAATGGGGGTCTCCAGACCCACCCCTCAGAGCTCTGAGCTCCCATTTTGTGGGTGTGCACCCTGGACTGGGTGCTTCGGAGGCAGGATTCCACCCAAACCCCAGGACAACCCGTGTCCAGTTCCGATCCTCATTTACGGATGAGGAATCTGGGATCAGAGAGGGAGTCCAGTTACCCAAATTGCCCAGTAGTGAAGGTGGGGCTGGGCCAGTCTGTCTGCCCAAACTTGTGGGGGAAATAGGATGACTGCTCTGCCCTGGCTGGCTCAGGGTGGGCGCTTGGTACCCATGAAGTGACCTGGCCCCTGGTCTCAGGCTGAGGAGGAAGGGCAGGCTTCTATTGAAGCCCAAGGGTCCTGCCAAACATGGGCAACTGTAAGCCCTTGAGGGTCTCTCCCTTGCTAGAGCTAGGGCCTTGGGCTCCTGAGTCTGTGCTCTTGGCCCAAGTCTGGTCAGCCGGTGAAGGGACTGCCTGGGCCCCACACCATGTATGAGTCCCCACATCTGCTTGGGTGGTGGGGCGCTCTTTGGTGGGTTCTGGGCTGGGAAGGCAAAGTGGGGGCAGTAGGTTTAGGGAGCCCCCCCCCCCAGGAAGAGAGGCACAGGACTGGCTGTCATGCAGAGGAGTTCTGCAGGTCCAGAGCTCCGGTGGCCCTGGTCTGCTGTCACACAGTATGCTGGCAGACGGCCCCCTGCCCAGCCCTTCCTGAGCCCCCTGGTGAGGGCACTGAGGCTCGGGCCAGTCAATGCCCCACCTTGGGCTGCCACATCCTCTGCTTCCTTTGGCATGTTTTGGGGAGAGGGGTTGGAGGGAGGAAGCACGCGCCCCCCGCCACGGTCCTCCCCACTAAGGCCTTGTTAACACTGTTTTCACACCCAGACCTGGATCAGTGGCTTTGAACACAGATACTGGTCAGGACAAGCTGAGGGGGTCGGCCAGGGGATAGTTTGGCTAGTTTGGGGTCCTTTTCCTAGTTTGGCCCAGAAATCCATCCAGCCACCCTCTAGGGCCCTTGGTCACTACCCCTGCTGGAGAAAACCCTTTTGAGAAAGGGCAGTCGGGGGGATCAGCTCTGGACGGGGAGTGAGTGTCTTGGCCCTGGCTGGTGGTGGGGGCGGGGGGGCGGCAGCTCCTGCCCCTTCTGACCCAAGGCTTCTTCAGCCGCTGTCTGGCGGGGCCTCCAGCAAGGCAGCCTGATCCTCCATAGAAGGATAAGGATCTCATTCTTCACTTTTTAAGCCGCACAAAAGCTGTATGCATAATTAATGTGCAATAAACGTGAGCGGCTGGAAATTAACTAAATGAAAAAAACATATACTTAATTGTAAAAATTTAATTTTGCTTTTATTCTTTTCTTTCTCCCTCTTCCCCTCCCCCCCGTTCCCCCCGCCCTTTTACAACTTGTTATATTCTCGGAGCCCCTCAGATCTCGCCGGAGATCATATTCTGAAAGAGTCGCCTCCTGACCTCTTGCGAGGGAGCCGTGGACAAGATTAGTTTTAAGCTGCAGCCCAGCTAGTTACTTTCAACAGAGGGTCTGAGCGTGCCCACGAGCGGGGTGTTACTGTGCCGCACAGAGGAATGTTGTAATCATCCCCCAAGACCTTCCTTGGGGGACCTCTGTGCCTGATTTTAAGGGCTTTGGTAGATGTAATTTTGAGAATTGCCTTTTGAAACTTGGAGAGCACCCATCACGGTATTTAAAATTCCTAAACATGAATTCAGTGGTTAAAAAGCCAAAGGACTAAATACATTTACATATATTCAAACAAAGTATTTGAAGCAATACCATCTAAAGCTTCTTTTCTTCTAATTTTTTTTTTTTTTAAAGGACAAGACCTTTCCTAGATGATAAGACTGGGTGGCAAAATTTCCCAGAGGAAAAATTTATTGACATATTCTTATTGTCACATCTCTGAATAAAACCCAAGGATTCAGCTTCAAGAAACAACCCATCCACTTGAAAGATTTTTTTAATTTTTTTTTTTTTAGGAAAATACTCTATTAACAGATACTTTAAAATATGATTTATTGCACACACAGAACAACAATAACTTGAAATATCAGATCCTTGGAAATAAATCACAGCCGATCCCATCTGCCTTACATACCCCTGTTTTCCTGTTTCTGCCGTCTCTCTCGGCCTGGTCTGTATCAGCAGATAATTTTAAAAGAGGCAGAAAAATCAAGAGACCCAACCCAGAGGCATCTAGGTGGTTTGGGCAAGAATCGTGTTTTCAGAACATCCTACTTTGTTCTGGACAGTTCGTCGCTGGCCCTTCTCAAAGTCTTTGCAAATAAAACAGTAACCAACTTGGGGTGTCCCTGAGTCACTCTGTTACCGGATTAATTTATAACAAAGAGTCCAGTTGCTCATGCTTGCTGCTGCCTTTGCCCAGGTACCTGGTCTTGTCTCGGGCAAACTGCCATCATCCCAGAGATGCCCAGTCGTCGGGGACCACCGGCAAGCCGTAAATAACCAGGTCTGTGGCTTCAGATCATCTCTGGCCAGCCAGGTCCACCACAGCCCAGCTGGCAAATACGGCTGCCTTTGTGAACAGGTGGTTCGGGGGTGGGGGGTTGCCGAGGCCGGGCAATGAGCTGGGCCAGCGGGCTGGTTTCTGCAGCAGCCTTTAAGACCCAGTCCGTTTGGAGCCTGAGCCAGCCACCCGGGGCTCGGTCAGGCCCCAGGCGCAGACCTCTGCATTAAACAGGTTCTGACACTAAAAATCAAGGTCTGTCGGCTGTTGTCATAGGAATGCAATATCCTCTGCAGGTCCCCTTATTAAAAAAACTCAGTCTTGCTGCTGCTGCCTGGGATAGATTTCTATTCCATTTGTATTGATCACGGGGAAATGTCTCATTCCCTGGCTGACAAATACAGTCAGCAGGGAGGGAGTTCGTGTGTGCTGGAAAACCTTTGTTTCCACAGTGATTTGGGGGACCCCGAGCTGAAGCCGTGGTTGTGCTCCACGAGGTGGTGGCGGGTCACCGCTCTGATGCGGCATGACAAACGTTGGGGGTTACGGTCTTGCAGAACAATGGAGCCTGCCAAGGCTTCAGAGATTATCCAGTGTGGCCGCTGCATTTCGAAGACTTCAGAGAGGGGACTTGCTGTACCCACATCCCAGGTAGTGGCGTTTCTAGGAATCTGTCCTACAGAGAATACCTGTGTGTGAAAGGGTATTTAGCACAGAACTGTTTGTAGGTGCAAAAGGTGGGAAACCACATAAATGTGCATCACAGGAAAGTGGGTTAAAAAAATATATATTGTTAAGCAGAACCATGTTAAGTTGCCAGTTTTGCTGGTCAAAACTGGCTGGATATTGACCATTTCATGGTTGAATCTATTACATCTATTGAATGGAATGACCTGCTGTCTTAGGAACGAGATGGAGAATTCTCCAAGATATTCTATGAAATGAAAAAAGCAAGCTGCAGAATAGTGTACCTGTTATGCTTCATATGCGTTTTTTTAAAAGGGCAATAGACACGTATTTGCTGGAATAAGCCTCAACTCTGGAAGGAGACCTGGGGAATTGTCCCTGGTGCCTGCCATGGAGGAGGGGGCCCAGGGGGCTGAGGAAGGGAGAGAGCGAGACTGACTTTGCCCTTGACGGCCTCTGTACTTTCTGCATTGTAACCTCTGTGTGTGTATGGCAGATAGAAGATAAATTAAGATGTAAAACACAAAGACCAAAATGTCCGTGAAGCCCCCATTACTGGGGGTTAAGAGCTCAGGCTCAGTGGTCTGAGAATTTCGGGCTTCAAGCCCCCTCATCTCAAGGAGGCTCAGTTTTCTTATCTGCCAAGTGGGGGTAATAGCGGTGTTCACTTTGTAGACTGGAAATGAAGATTTCTTTGAGACCTGAATGGGGCTCGGCACAGTGGCACAGAGAATTCAGTAAATGTTACATGTGGTTCATAACACACACGGAAGTCCTTTCAATGACCTGCTCGGCATTTTTGTTTTCTTGGAAGAGAGATTAAAACTAGCTGTGTGTGTTTGGAGTCAGGAGCTGAGACTCCAGAGTACTGTGTGGACTTCTGTTTGGGGGACCATTTCGTGACGCAGGGACGGCCCATGCTGCATTTACAGGGTGGGTCTGATGATTTTTTTTTTTTTCTGAACCAGTAAATGGTCTTCTGCATCTCTGTGTATACAAGCAGGTGAACTAATAGAATTAAGCTTATTGGTTTAATTCCTCTGGGCCCCCTTGGTGAGGGGAGAGCAGCTGGATGAATATTTTAATTAAGCTCTGACACCCAGAAGTCAAAGTCCCCAAGTGGTCCCATCGGGCAAGGTCTCGCAGTTTGGGGTTTAATCAAGTTCGGTTTCAGAGTTCAGATTTCTTTCTGGACAGAAATATGTCATTAGGCGTCCAAGATTTCCACTGGAAAAAAAAATACAACTTGACTGTATTTTCTCTAGAGAATGACACCATGATTCGATTAGCCCCTTTTCCTTGACATTTTGCCCACTTTATTAACTTCTGCTTTGCTTTTAAGCAGGCAACTACTGTTTTACTTCCCTGAAGAAGCTCATAATATTATAATTCAAGTGTCAGGACAGATTAGGTTAAACGAACTGTGTAATTCCCGAAGGAAAACAAACTTCAAAACGGACGCAGTTTGCCTTGTAACATGTCATGGATTGCATTAGCGTTGAATGGGCGATTCTATCACCTCATGTGCTAAAGTTGGCTCGAGTGTTCCCCACTCTGCAAGGTGAGAAATTACTTAGCTAACAAAACATTTCGTTTTCCTCTCTTTGCATTCTTTCTTTATGAGATCCTGAATGTGACATTTTCACCAAAAAATCCCTGTGCTTATTTGTGAAAAATGTATATTAAAACCAAAACCCATCAAATGGAAAGAAATCACAGATGGTTTTATTCACAAGCAGTAGAATTAATGGCCTCTCTTCTCTTTATAAATATTAGAAGCAGATGAGTTCATTACGATTTCACCCTAATAGAGAAAACCTGCTTGATTTTGACAAGACACCGACTTATCTAATACATCTCTTAAATAACAAAGCTACTTCCCGCCCGTAAAACACGGCTCGCAAACACCAGCTTTACCTGGACCGCTCCTAAATTAATGAAAAACACTCGAATCCAAAGAGAGCAAAAGAAGTGGGGGTGGGGGGTGGGGGGGTTGCTGCGCGGAGAGATGGAATTCGAGGGATTTTTGAAAATGTGACTGATTTTGAAAAGAGCGAGTTTTGAAATGTTTACTTTGTGGTGGCTTGAAATTTTTACATCTTTCAACAAAGCGCGCAGAGAAGTGAAACCATCTGAAAGGGCTTTTGAAAAGAGCGAATCAGCACAAGTTGGATGAAGCTGTGGTTCCTTTATCTTAGGCAATCTGTGCCCATAGTGCAGGAGGGAGGCCCGGCCCTCGCCCCCCTCTGCTCCTGGAGCGCTGGGGCTCAGCCGGCTCGCCCCGGGCTTCAAAGCGCTGTTGGCGGAGCATCCTGGGAGGGAACCGGACACCTCACTCCGGGGCCCACTCGGCCTGGCCAGCTCGTTCTTCTCCCCCAGCACGGCTGCCTGATGCGGTCATCTTGTTAGTCATGGAAAGCTGGGGCCCTCTATGTCTGTGCCGCTTTCACCACTTATTAAGTGAGAAGTGGGAGGCTTTACTCGAAACGGCAAAAGATGTTTTTTCTCCCCAGGGCCACAGCAGTTGGGGCCGGGGCTTATCCATCACTGCAAAGATCGGCTCTCTGAGAAACGGAACGAGCCAGCCCCGCCCTGGGCGTGTGTGTGTTGGGGGGGGGAGTGGCGTGGGGAGAAAAATGAGTGGCACATGGGGCCCACTGTCCCAGGACCTTCCTGGCTTGGCTCCCGTGGAAGGGCGTGGGCTCCTTCATCTGAAAAATGCTGAGGGAACGCCTTGGGGGAGGCAAGACCCACAGCTTAAGAAAAATGGCACGTTTCCGTGGCTTTGGTGTCCCATTCTACCAATCGGGACTCTACGATTCCTTTCCCAACTTCCCCCAGCTCCGAGACCACCAGGGACTTACACTGCAGGGATCCAAATACCCGTACAAACGTGCCCCTGCTGGGCTAGGGGGTGGTGGTGAAGGTGAAATTATTTCTAAGCAGCTCCTTAGAAGTGAGTGGATTCCGGTACCTCCGCATTGTCTCGGGAGCCTGCATCTCGCTGTTCTGTGCTCCCTTCCCCCAAGTGAGGGGCTGTGGCATCTCCGACAGGCCCAGGTGGGATTCTGAGTTCTGAGATCATTGGAGTCCCTCCTTCAAGCCTTGGTTCCACAAGCGTCAAACTCCTGTGGGGAGATTTTGGGGGAAGCAACATGTTTGAGCCAAGAACCCATGATTGAAATTCTCCAATAAATCCCTCCCAGCTGAGCCCGTAGGGTCTGTAGTTGGTTCAGCAAGCCGGGATGGCAGGAAGGGGGGGCGGGAAGGGTTGCAAACTTCAAACAGGACCTGGGCTTGGGGGAGAGACTGCGGAGGGGGGAGGCCACCGACAGAGGGCTGAGAGTTAATTAAAGAGGCTGCGTTTTGGGTTCCTATAAACGCAGCCCTCTCCATATTAAAGCGCCAGCAACTCGAGTTCTGTGCAGGGATGCCCGCTTGTCCGGGGCTGAGCCTGGAAGGGGGAGGAGGCTCGAGCCCCACTCAGGGTGGACATCTGCAGCCCTCTGGAAGGCCCCGGCCAAGGAGCACTTTGCCTTTCCACCTAGCAGTTCCAGGGGGGGGCAAGCCTCTGCTCAAAAGCCTCCTTCAACATCGAGGGTTGGCTGTCTTCCAGTTGCTGGGTTGGGTATGTCACCTGGAAGATAGGGGCCATCATCCCTCCCATTTTACAGAGAGGGAAAGTAAGGTCGAGAGAGGCCAAGCCACTAGCTCAAGTATATATGGCTGGTGTGGGGGACAGGCAGGGTTGGAGCTGGGGATGGGGCAGAGACCAGCAAAGGACAGGTTGTCCCTGCTGCTTACATCCTGCCCTCACCTCAGCTCAGCCCTGCCCCGCCCCCTCGCACTGTCCTTGACATTCAATCAGGTGCTGGTGATGTCTGGCCCAGCAGTTGGGGCTGGGCCTCCCCAGCTTCCCAGCGACAAATGGTTCTCATTTGAAAGAGAGGTTATAAAAACACATGCCCAAAGACACTGTCAGAGAACTGAGGATTAATCTCATTTCAGTCAAAGACCATTCCAAATGTTTTTTTGGGGGAAATGGGGGCCGGCAGCAGCCCTAGTTGGGAAGGAAGTCAGGGTTCTTGGCGTGCACCTCAGGTCGTGGCGGGTTTGGAAGTATGTTGTGATGTGGGCTGGTGGGGGTCAGGGGTCACCCCCTACCTGGCCTGGCTGAGGCTGACCGAGGTGTTGCTTTGCTCCCCAAGCCGCAAGGCTGGCTTTGCGGGAGGCCAGGACTCCAGGGTGGGCCCCCATGCTTCATTCAGTACCTTGTTTTCAGTTCAGGGCAGTTTCAGTTGCCAAAAGGAAGGGAAGGATTAGACGCCTGGGACATTTCCATTTTCTGGCTGGTGTCAGAAAGCTGAGTGTTTTTGCCTGGTGACTCAACCAGAGGGCCCGAGACCAGGGTGGAGGGGTGTGGGCACCGCCTCGCAGTCGCCCGTGAGCTGCAGGTGAGCGCCCTGTTTGAGGCAGGGCGAGAGGGAGCTCCAGCTCTGCTCTGAGCCAGCAGCTCCCAAACCGGGTGGCCTGGTCCCAAAAGGGCAAGCTGTGGGCTTCTGGAGCACAGGCGAGCGGCCAGACTCTGGGGGGCAACGCTGAGCTTTCATGACAACCCCAGTAGCTGCTTTTCCTGAGAGCTGAGGGGTGCCAGGCAGCTGCTGCCATCTCCTCTGTACAGTGGCCTTGTAAGGACTTCCTTGTCCCCATTTTATGGCTAGGGAAACTGAGGCTCAAGGAGGTAGGTGCAGGTGGCTTGCCTCAGGCCGGGAAGCAGGAGGACCGTGATAGGATGGATTCCTTTAACTCTCTCAGCAACTTCCCGAAGTAGGGACTGTTGACTTCCCCGTATTAGGGATGTAGCAGTTGAGGCTCGGAGTGGAGGTTCTGTGATGTGACTTGTCCAAACCCCCCATCTGCAAGGGAGGGTGGAGCTGGGCGCTTCCCGTCCACGGCCGGCCGGGGCTCAGGCCCTCAGCTCTTCGGGATTCCAGGGTAGGGCGAGGGCGGCCGGCCCGGCCCGTCCTCCACCGGGGCGATCCGGAGTCCACGCGGGCCGCTCCCCGTGGACTTGGGGCTCGGTGGGACCCCAGAGGGACGCGGAGGGGGCTGGCGCTGCGGGCTGGCGTCCACCCAACCAAACGTCGGCGGCGCGGAGCCCAAGGATTGATTTTCTGGCCGGCAGGCGAAGTTGCGGAGCTGCGCTTACTTTCTGGAAGGGTGGGAAAAGCACCAGCACGGCCCAGGGGCCCGGCCGGGCGCAGCAGAGCGCCCCCGCGCGGCCGGACTTGGGCGTGCGGCCCGGCGCCTCCCGGCCCTGCGGGCGGAGAGGCCTTGCAGGCTGGGCGCTTTCCGAGCCCTGCCCAGCCGCCTTGAGAGGGAGCTGCCAGGACGGCCCTAATTTTACAGAGGACACAACAGGCAAGAGAAAAGTGCAAGAGACTTCCCTGGTTCCCCCAGCTGGGGTTTGCCTCCCTGCAGAGTGCCATCTCCCTGGGAGCTGCTGCAAGAGGCTGCCCCAGCTCCTGCAGGAGCCCACCCTGGTGAGCCGTCCAGTCGGTGGGCTGGGGTGCTGGGAGCCCAGCTCTGCAGCTCTTGCCAAGCCCACAGTGGCTCAGTACCCCGGCGGGAAGCTCAGACGGATACAGCGAGGCCAGTGCTGAGCCTGGAAGCAAATTCCAAACAGAGCACTTGGGCCTTCTGGCGAGATTCGGCCAGGGAGCATTGATGGGGCACCAGCATTCGCTAGGCTGGAGGCTCCCACTCCAGGTGGACAGGTCTGGGGTGCGCCATGGTCACCGTAGATACTCAGTCCCCTTTCTTGCCTTCTGGGGCCTCCCCTCCCCATGGCAAAGTGCCTCTGGGTCCCTCCACTGCCCCCAGCATTGTGTCCTGCCCCGGGCCCAACAAGTTATGGGTCTGGGTTCAGTTCCTCAGGAGCACCCCGGGTGCCTACTTGCTGTTAGAGCCCCTGGGTCACATTCAGGGGAGGTGGCAGAGCTGGGCACTGAGCGGGGCCCATCTGACCTCTAGGAGTTCTCCCCGCCGTCACCACCACGTGACAACACCCTTCCATCCCGCCCGTGGTCAGGGGCAGCACTGGAGTTGGGCATTCTGGGATCGCCCCCCACCCCCCACCCCACGCTGGCTCTGGTTTGGCTGGCTGTGTGCTTCCCAGGACCCTCTGGAGCTTCTGTTTCGGGAATCACTGCGTGCAGGACTGTGGTGGTAACACAGTGAAGTGTGCACTCTGGCCATGTTTGTGGATGCCGTGTGGACAGGTGTGATGGCGCCCACCGCCCACTTGTTTGCGCCTCGGTGGGAGCATCGTCCATCCCAGGCCAACCCTGTGTAGACTCAGTGCACACCTTGTCTCCCCCAGGGGCTCCCCCTCTCCCATCTTCCAGGGCTCCTCTCCGAGGGAAGGTCCTGGCAGGAAAGAAAAGGTGTTTTTGAATCTGCTTGGGAGGATAGGAGGATTCTTAAAGCAAGACACGGAAAGAACTAACCATAAAGGAAAAGATTAATAATTAGGCTATATTTATTAATGTGTTAACAAATTTGTAAGTTATTTTTAAAATTGAGGTATAACATTATGTTAGTCTTAGGTGTACAGCATAATGATTCTGTGTTTGTATATATTGTGAAATGATCACCATTACAAGGCTAGTGAACATTGGTCACTATACATGGTTACAAAATTATTTTTCTCGTGATGAAAACTTAAGATTTATTCTTAGTAACCTTCAAACATGCAGCACAGGATTATTAACGATAGTCACTATGTTGTACGTTATATCCCCATGACGTATTTATTTCACAACTGGAAGTTTGTACCTTTTGACCCCACCCCCCACCACCTCTGGTAACTGCCGGTTTCTGTATCTCTGAGTTGGGTTTTTGTGTGTGTGTTTCTTAAGATCCCACATATAAGTGAGATCATATGGTACTTATCTTTATCTGACTTATTTCACTTAGCGTAATATCCTTAAGATCCATCCAGGTTGTCACAAATGGCAAGATTTCATTCCTTTTTATGGCCAAATGGTATTCCATTGTATCTATAAATCACACCTCTTTTAGCCATTCATCCATCAATGAATGCTTGGGTTGTTTTCATGTCTTAGATATTATAAATAATGTTTCAGTGAACATGAGAGTGCACATATCTTTTCAAGTTAGTATTTTTGTTTTCTTCAGATAAATACCCAAAGTGGGATTGATGGGTCACATGGTAGTTCTATTTTTAATTTTTTGAGGAACCTCCATACATACTCTTTTCCATGGTGGCTGCATTTTCATTTGGAACAACAGTTCTCTGTATCCTTGCTAACACTTGCTATTTCTTGTCTTTTTGAGAATAGCCACTTTAACAGGCATAAGGTGATCTCATCATGGTTTTGATTTACATTTTCCTGATGATGAGTGATGTTGAGCATCCTTTCATGTACGTGTTGGCCATCTGTCTGTCTTCTTTGGAAAAATGTCTATTCAGGTCTTCTGTCGATTTTTAAATCAGATGTTTGGATTTTCGCTATTGAGTGCTGGGAGTATAACTTCGGTTCATCAAAAGACACCATTAAAAGGGAGGATAGGCAAGCCATAGAGTGGGAGGAGATATTTGCACAAATCTATGTTAAAGAACTCACTTTGCGAATATATACAGAATTTAAGAAATAAAGTAAGGAAAAGACAGGCCATACAATAGAAAAATGGGCAAGAGACTTACCAGGTTTTCACAAAGGATGATATGCAAATGTTCAATAAAGGTACGGACATGTGCTCAACCTCATTAGTCAACAGAGAAATGCAGATTTTAAATGCAATCAGATCCTACTTCACATCTACTAAAATGGCTAATTTTTCAGTCTGAAATTTTGTTAAGGATGTGGAGCAACTGGAACTTCTGTGCATTTATTTATTTTAGAGAGAGTCAGATGCTTGACTGAGCCATGCAAGCACCCCAATGAGAGATGATTTTAGGTATGATGTTGATACTTCGGAATTTATTGAGACTTCTTCAGTGGCTTAGTACATAGTAAATTTTAAAAGGATATGAGATCTATGTTGGGTCGGAAGTGCTGTGCTTCTTAATTAGGCAAATTACTCAAATCTTTTATCTGTCTGCTCATGTATATTTTTTAATTGAGGTACAGTTGCCGTATAACACATTAGTTTCAGGTGTACAATATGATTCAGTGTCTGTATATCTTGCCAAATGGTCACAGCAAGAAATCTAGTGAAGATCTGTCACCCATACACAGTAATAAAAATATTTTTTCTCGTGATGAGGACTTTTAAGATCTATCCTCTCAGTAGCCAAATACGCAGCACACTGGGTATCATTATATTCACCATGCTGCATGTTAGATCCAGATGAGTGTTGTCACAAGTGGCAAGATTTTATTTTTTGTGGTGGAATAATCTTAAGTGGTATAGATACACCACGTCACACATCGTCTTTATCCATTCACCCACGGATGGACACTTAGGTTGTTTTCATGTCTTGCCTATTGTAAATAATGCTGCAATAAACATGGGGGTGCAGATACCTTTTTGAGTTAGTGTTTTTGTTTCTTCAGGTAAATACTCAGAAGTGGAATTGATGGGTCATACAGTAGTTGTATTTTTAATTTTTTGAGTAACCGCCATACTGTTTTCCACAGTGGTTGTACCAACTGACATTCTCGCCAACAGTGCACGAGGGTTTTTCTACCTCCCCTCTAATACTTGTTATTTTTTGTCTTTTTTGATACTAGCCATTCTAACAGGTGTGAGGTGATATTCTGCTGATTTGAGGAGTAATGTTGAGCATCTTTTCACCAATCTGTTGGCCATCTGGATGCCTTCTTTAGGAAAATGTCTATTCAGGTCCTCTATTTTTTAATCAGATTGTTAAATTAATTTTGCTATTGAGGTGTATGAGGTATGAGTTCTTTATATATTTGGGATATTAACACCTTATCAGATACATGACTTGCAAACATTTTCTCCCATTCAGTAGGTTGCCTTTTCGTTTTGTTGACGATTTGTTCTGTACAGGAGCTTCTTAGTGTATATAGTCCCACTTGTTTATTGTTGCTTTTGTTGCCTTAGTGAGGAGTTTTTTGATCAGACTCCAAAAGCAAAGACCGATATCGTGGTGCTTACTGCCTATGCTTTCTTCTAGGAGTTTCATGGTTTCAGGACTTACACTTAAGTTGTTTGTTCATTTTGAATTAATTTTTGTGTATGGTGTAAGAAAGTGTAAAGAACAATTTTGCGTATGGTGTGAAGAAAGTCCAGTTTCATTCTTTTGCATTTGGCTGTCCAGTTTTCCCAACACCATTTATTGAAGAGCCTGTACATTCGCCATTGTATATTACTGGCCCTTTGGCATAAGTTAATTGACCATATATGCATGGGTTTATTTCTGGGCTCTCTATTCTGTTCTGTAGCTCTATGTATTTGTTTTATGCCAATAACATACTGTTTTGATTACTATAACTTTGTAATATAGTTTGAAACCAGGGAGCATGGTGCCTCCAACTTTGTTCTTTTTTTTTTTTTCCAAGATTGCTTTTGCTACTTGGGTCTTTTGTGATTCCATACAAATTTTAGGATCCTTTGTTCTAGTTCTGTGAAAAATGCCGTTGGAATTTTGATAGGGGTTGCACTGAACCTGGAGATTGTTTTGAGAAGTACAGACATTTTAACAATATTAATCCTTTCAATCCATGAACATGGAATATCTTTCCATTTATTTGTGTGTTCTTCAATTTCTTTCATCAGTGTCTTATAATTTTTAGTGTACAGGTCTTTCACCTTCTTAGTTAAATTTATTCCTAGGTATTTTATTCTTTCTGATGCAATTTACAAATGGGATTGCTTTCTTAAATTCTCTTTGTGATGGCTCATTATTAGTGTGTAGAAATGCAACTGATTTTTTTGTATCTTGATTTTATATTCTCCAACTTTACTGAATTCATTTATTCTAACAGTTTTTTGGTGGAGTCTTTAGGGTTTTCTATTGTATCATGTTGTCTGCAAATAATGACAACTTCTTTCTTCCCAATTTGGATGTATTTTATTTCTCTTTATTGCCTAATTGCTCTGGCTAGGACTTCTGATACTATGTTGAATAAAAGTGGTGAGAGTTGGCATCCTTGCTTAGCTCCTGTCCCTTAAAGCTCTTCACCATTGAGTATGTCAGCCATGAGCTTGTCCTATAAAGCCATTATTATGGTATAGAGAATGTATAGGTATAGGAACATATAGGTCCATTCCCTTTATACCCACTTTGTTAAGAGTTTTTTTTTTTATCCTAAATGGATGTTGAATTTTGTCCAATGCTTTTTCTGCATCTATTTCATCCTTTGTTTTGTTAATGTGGTGTAGTATTGATTGATTTATGGATGTTGAACCATCTTTGCATTCCTAGAATAAATCCCACTTGATCATCGTACATGATCCTTGTAGTGCATTGTTGAAATCAGTTTGCTAATGTTTTGTTAAGGATTTTTGCATCTGTGTTGACCAGGGATATTGGTTTGTAATTTTCTTGTGTCTTTGTCTGTTTTTGGTATCAGGGTCATGCTTGCCTTGTATTTGCTCATGTTTTATCAATTTGGCTAGTTTCTAGGAGAGGCATAGTAAAATCTTCAAGTGTAATTGTTGATTTATCGGTTTCTTTTTCTCTCTGGCCTGTTAGTGTTTCATGATGGGCAGGAGCAGGTTGTTTTAGATAAGACCCTAATGTTTCCAGTGTCCTCCTCTCTCTCGGGGGGATAGTTTTTGTTTATATTAAATTCATGTTCTGTCTGGACTGTTCTTCTGGTGTTGTTTGGTCAGTGTCTTGTCTTCCTTTTGGTGGACCAGCTCTTCTGGAGTCTGTTTTTTTCCCGTGGATTTATTCCTGGGGACTCTAAGCTTCATTGCTGGTAACATGTAACGGAGGGATGTGGTTAAAGCCCACAGCTTGGTGGTTCTTAATCTCAGCTGTACATTGGCATCACCTGGGGAGAATGAAGAAGACTGACTCATGGGTCCTCCTCCAGAGACTCTGATTTCACGGATCTAGGTGTGGTCTGGGCACAGGAAGTTTTGAAAACACTCTAGGTGGTTCTATTATGCAGTTAAGGTCATGAAACTTTGTGCTCCCTCCAGAGGAAGATGGGGGGATGGATGTGCTTTAGGTGTTCAACTGTGCCAACGTCTGCCTATGTGCCCTCCCCCTTCAGGAGATCCAGACCCTCATGGAAATGGCCAAGACCTCTTCCTAGCACCACTTGTCCTAAGACTTATGTCTCTGGTTGCACTTACCTGGCCCAAGGTGGGGGTGAGGGGAGGAGGGCACTCAGGGGTCAGCTGAGCTGCTGTTTTGGTGGGGAAAGGATGAAATGACCCACCCGGGGAGGGGGGGGGTGGTGGTGGTGGTGGTGGTGGGTGTGTGTGTGTGTGTGTGTGTGTGTGTGTGTGTGTGTGTGATCAATGAGCATAGCCAGCAAATTGCTTCCCCATGTCATCTCTCATCTGTGGCATTGGCCATCTTTCCCTCTGGTCTGCTGCTCTTCCCCAAAACCAAGCCCCTCCTAGCTCCTGTGATCCATTGATCATCTTCTTTTTGTGGCAGCCCCATAAGTTGGGCTTGAGGTGGAGAACCAGCAGCCCATGGCCATTCATCTTCCTGCCACACACCCATCATGGATCTTATTGGATGCCGTGGCTTCAGAGATGGGCCAGGTGAGGGACCAGTTCTCACTCTGGTCTCTGGCCTCTTTGGGGTCAGCATCAGGACTTGTCCAGGGAGGGCTGCTGCTGGTCATCACAGTCCCTGGGGTGGTCACAAGCATCGCAGCAGGTGCCACTGGGGCCCATTCTTCTTGGGCTGCTCAGCAGTGGAGTCCAGCCCACCTGTCTCCCCACCTACTTTGAGGAATTCATTCAAGGAGCATTTGCTCATGCCTGTTTTTTATTCTAGGCCTGTGCTAGGTGCTTGATTTGCATATGTGTGTGGCTATGGAGGAAGGTGTCCTAAATGAGACCTGTACCCCTTCCTTTGGGAGCAGATCATCTAATGAAGGAATCAAAGGGCTGCAGTATTGCCATTGGGTCAGTGGTTCCAGTGTACAAGGTGTGGGGTGGCTTGAAGGGGAGGAACGTTAGCTTTGCCTCCAAGGGATCAGGCAGGACATTACATAGGAGGTGTATGAGCAGAGTCTTAGAGGATGAGCAGGACTTGACCAGGCAGAAAAATGAGGGAAAAGCATTCTAGGTAGAGGGAATAGCATATGCAAAGGCAAGGAAGTACAGAGTTTAGAGTATGCGAAATCACAAATAATCCATCAGAGAGATTTGCAGGAGGTGAGGCTGGGACAGGAGGAGGGGTCAGACTGAGAAAGGTGGTGTTGGGAAACCTCAGGGGCTTCGATCTTGTTCTTAGGGTAAGGGGTGAAGCATTTTAAGTGGAGGAGCCCCGTTAGGTGACTCTGAGGCAGATGGATGGGAGAAGAAGACCCTGGAGGCGGGAGGGGGGGTGCAGGAATGGTTAAGGGGCTGATGCTGTAATCCAGGTGAAACGTGTCAAGGGGCAGAATTGGGAAAGGAGCAGCTAGAAGAGAAAATAGTGGCTGAGTTTGAGCACAAATTTAGATGGGCGAACTATCCAGCTGGAAAAGGGGTGATCACAGATGGCTCCAGGTGGTGGTGGGGGCACCTCTGCAGGAGATGGGGGGCCTGTTCCAGGACAGGGAGTCAGGAGAAGGGGAGCAGTTTGGGGCTTGAGGGGGGAGATGGTACACTGGGCTTGGGATGTGCTGAGGTCAAGGTGTAACACCCAGGTGGCGCTCCCTGGTGGCTGCTGGAGCTCAGGGAGATTGGCCTGTGACCCAACTAAGCACAGTGGAAGACCCAGGCTGCCCCCCGCCCCCCAGGCAGCAGCAGGGAGGATGCAGGAGAGGGAGAGGTCAGGGTGGGGCTCAGCGAGCCCAGAGCCGTAGGGATGAGCCAGGGTGGCTAGGAACACACAAGCAGAAGCAGGGGGAGAAGTGGGAGAGACATGGCGGAGGGGATGTGGGGGGTAGAGTGGGACAGGCTAGACTGTCAGCTCTGTGAGGACAGGGATGTCAGTGGTGTTGGGTCGCTGCTGAATCCCCAGTGCTGGGCTCAGGCCCTACACACGGAAGGTGCTCCTAACACACGGAAGGTGCTCCTAACACACGGAAGGTGCTCCTAACACACGGAAGGTGCTCCTAACACACGGAAGGTGCTCCTAACACACGGTGTGAGGGGTTGGACGGATAGATGGTTGGGAGGATGAATGATGCTCCGTCCACCTCAGTGGCTTCTCCCCGTGGCACGGATCTGCTGATGGAGGATTTCTTTGTCTCCCCGGGCAGGGCTGCCCCTCCTCCCCCTCCAGGCCCTCGCTCTCCTGTCAATGGGGAGATGTCTGTTGAGGGTCTGAATAAATCTAGACCTGCTCCAGATACGTTATGATCACACACTCCCCTGCCCCCAGGGCCTGAGCTGCCCGGGGCCAGAGGGGTCACCTGACCCAGGGTGACCAATCAGAATCTGCCCCGGGATTGTCGCCTTTGGATCTTCTGAACGGACACATAAACTTGAGTGGCCTGTGGACGCATGAGTGCGTGTGCGTTGTGTGCTGGCATAGAGAGCACACGGGAGGGAAGGCCAGAGTGTGTGAGGATGGGAGGCAGGTGGCCAGGTGGAGGCAGGTGAGGCGGCATGGGCAAGAACAGGAGAAACGGGCGCCTGGTCTGGCCGTGAACCCTGCCCTGGCCTAGGCTGCGGTGAGTAGATTTTGGTTTCTTGCTGCCCAAAGGCCAGTGAGGTGCTTCCCCCGGGGCCCCAGGGGATCCATTTGTCTGCCTTCCCGAGCAGAGCATGAGGCCTCTTGCAAACAGACTCTGTGTCCTGGATGCCGGAGGCCATCACCTGCACTCCCCTGAGACCCAGCACTTGTAGGGACTCAGTGGTGTGGACGGCCACACAGAAGCCTGGCCCCAAAGACCTGGCGTGTCCCTTGGTCTCTGCTTATGCTCAGTGCCCTGCGGGCGTCCTCATCCCATCTTCCCGGGGCAAGCCACGGAGGGAGGCGGTGGCCCCCTTCCGGGGGTGCTGGGTAACTGGCTGAAGGCCACATGGTCAGGCAGTGGCAGAGCCAGAATCTGAATCTAGCTCTTCAAACTCCACGTTGAGTGTGCTTTGTGGGTTTCTCGTGGAATTCTCTGGGCTGCTTTCCCTTTCTCCCGAGAGCTGCCAGAGTCGGGCGTCCTGGGCTGGAGGCACGGACACTTTGGGGGCTCTCCTGGTCCTCATGAGAGCTGAGCTAAAGGTGACCCCGTTCTGAGTGTGGCATAAACAGGGCCGGAGGCAGTGACAGCTCAGACTCTGACGTCTAGCCCAAAAAATGCAAAGGTCACTTCTAAAGGAGGCAGAGCTTTGACAGTGAAACCTGAACTGACGGGGCTTCGCAAGGAGCCCCGGGCTGTGTCCTGCGGCCCTTGGGTCCCTTCCCTGGCGCTCGGAGGGGCATCTTGCACGCAGGTGAGCAGTCGGGACAGGACTGAGACCGTGGGGGCCGCATGTCCTCCCGAGCAGCCCGCCGGCTCTGAGCCCGGCGCACATGAAAGCGCACCCCTGCATTCCTTGCTGGCGGCCTGTTGCAGCGCACGTGGTTCACGTGCTTTCGTGGTGACAGGGGTTTTCGCCTGCAAGGAGCATTCCTGAGGGCTGTTCCCAGAGAAGGGCAGGGCTTGCTTTGCCCTCCTGAACTCCTCTGGCTTGTACCCAGGTCTCTCAACTCAACGGGGGCAGAGAAGGCCACCAGTGCTTTCTGGAGGGCTGGGAGGCCCGGTGGTGGCTCTCGGCGGGCCCCGCCAGCATCTGAGAGGAGCTGGGGTGGGCGCTGGGGCCTGGAGCCTCCCCTGAGGGACTCTGGCCTCGCTCAGGTAGCACAGCAACAAGCCGGGAAAAGGTTAAAACAAACGTTTATTTAACAAATTATATTAAGACAGACAATCACACAGTGAACTTCCCTTTGCCAAATACAAGAGTCACCTCAAATAAATACGGTAAGGACATCGTTCCTAGGGCAAGTGCACAGCGGGCGGCCCCAGGGCAGCTCCCACGCCTTCTGCCGGGAGAACAGGGGGGTGACGGCCGCTCCCGGGCCACATTCACAAGGGGCGAAGAAAGAGGGGCGACCCAAGGGTGCCAGGCTGCTTGGGTGGGGTGGGGGCCTGGCCACCCCCTCCATGGCCCGAGGGCACGGCGGACGGTGAACCGAGTCAAATGAGCTCGGCTTCTGGCCCCCACAGGCATGCACCTGCTTGGCCCTCAGGCTCCCGGGTGTCCGGGGGGGGCCCTGGCCGGGGTGGAGCGAGCGGGCAGGTGGGCTCCTGCCCCACGCTGAGCACCATGGCGCCATGCAGCAGTGGCCGATCATGCTAGAACCAGCGTGGCTGGTGGCGCTGGGAAGTCTTTACTGGACATGTGCTTGTGACGGGGCGGCTGCGAGACGAGACTCGGTTCCAGATTCCGGCTCTGCCCTGTGCCCGCTCCGTGCCCGCGGACGGGCCTCCACTGCCCCAAAGAGCAACGGACATCCACTTCTGGGTGTGTGTTTTTTAGGGGGAACAACAGGAGAAAATGTGCTTAAAGTGCCGGCCTAGGGCCTGGCAAGGAGCAGGGGCTTCGATGCGGGTGAGTCCTTGCTGTCTCCTGCCCCAGGGGGGTGTCCCGCAGGACACTGGGCAGGGGAGTGTTGGGGGCGGCAGTCTGGACTTCCAGCGAGGGAGGTGGCCGGGGCACGTCGCCACCGGGGCTCCCAGACCCCCAAGCGGAAGAGGGTCATGGCCCGGATTAGTTCCTGGACTCGGGGTGGGAAAAAAAGCCTTGAAACAAATTTGCGAGTGGCCATGAAGCCAACGACTTACTCCTTGTTACCTTTGTGCCATTCCCAAGGGCTTTGGAGGGAGACTGAATTTTCAGAGGGAAGAGGAAAGACAACAGGGAAGCTGTGCTCTGGTTAGTCTTTCTGAGGGGGGACGGCAGCAGGGCGTGCTGGGGGGGCCGAGGGCCAGGCTGGTGCAGAAACGCTCCCAGGCACGGGCATTGCAGAGATGAGCCAGGGGTCCAGGCTGTCCTGCAGTCCGCACGCGCCCCCATGCGCCCCCCTCCCCCAGCCTACTGTCACACGCTCGCTTGCCCCCACACCTCTCAGAAGGCCAGGAAAGAGGGCAAGCCTGCAATCTACCCCGGTCACTGTCTAACTTGTCTAAGGGGGGCTCAGGGGTACAAACGGTCACTGTCACACGTGGCTTCTGTCTACGAGGTGGTGGAGGTGGCACAGCCTGTCCAAGCCCAGCCGCTCTGCCCTCTTCCTGGCGGCCCCCAGCCCGGCCTCGCTCTTGGTCCGTCCCCTATCTGCAGGACGGCCTGGGGGCTCGGGAGGTCGCGCCCCCCTCCTCCTCTCCGGATAGCCACCCTCCCTGCCTGGCTCCGCCTTCGTGCGCCTGGACTCGGGCTCCCGCGCGCATGTCTCTGGACCTCTCTGCTAAAATGCCCGGTTGTCAGACAAGGGCCACCAGGCGCTGTCCGGTGACCATCTCACGGGCTGTGACCAAGTGAAGAGGAGTAATCAGTTGCCCCTCTCGGTTGGGCTTCAGGTCACACGGGTCACTTGGTTCTGGACCAGCCACCCATCCAAAAAGCAGCAGCAGACCCGGGTCCTCTGGGCCCCACGGGGCTCCAATGCCCAGAAAGACGACTAGCTAATTTCAGTGGGGACATCTGAGACCAGTTCAAGAGCTCTCTCCTCTCCTGGTTAAGCACCAATCCCCAAGGGTCCTCCGACGGACTGCTGGCTCCAGCCTGTGGCCCCCTGGGGGTTCCACCCACTATCTGCATTTTCCTGCCACTCTGCTCTGTGGGAGGCCCAGAAAGGCCGGCCCCACCAGGGATGTCCTCAGGTCCGGGCGCAGGCAGGGAGAGGCGACCACTTCCCTAATGCACAGAGATCAGGAGGTATCGAATGATCCACGGGCGACCCAGATGGGCAGGTGGAGCTGCTGGAGATGGTGGGGCCCATAAAGGTACATGAGGTATTTTTGTCCGCCCTACTTCTTAGCCAGAGGCCACCCTCCTCACGGTGCTGGCCTGTTGTGCCCCGGCCACCACAAGCCATCCCAGGAGCCCCAGGGAGGTGGGGTCCATCCCCGGCCATGGCTCTCCTGGGCTCCCTTCGTGGTGAGGGACCCTTCCCGCTCTCCATGCCGCCCCCCCCCCCTCAGCCTCCAGACACATGTCCAAAGCTCCCACCATCTGGGGACCCCCAAGAGGGGAGAGACCAACATTCTGTGGAACTAATTCAGGACCAGTCCTGAGAGCTAGACCAGGCAGGCCACTGGGGGGAGGGCCCGAGTCCCCAGGGACGGCGGCAGCCGGCATGGTGAGAAGTGCCTGTGCGTCCACTGGCTGGTCGTGGCACACGTGTCCACGCTGGCCCCAGTTCGGTGGCCTGGCTCACGTGGACTTCCTGAAACAACTGTTGCTGTTTGCGGAGCGCGTCACGATGCAGCCAGGCTCTGAGGAGCGGGCTGACCCCGTCCCCGCGTCCCTCTGGGGCTGGGCACTGGCTGAGCGGCTCCTCACCCGCGGCGGGCCCGTCCCTGGGCTGAGGTGGCTGGCATGGCAGTTGGCACGTGGGCATTGCAGAGATGAGCCCTTTGGGAGGAACGGGGGGTGTGGGGGGTGAGCACAGTGTCCTGGGCAGCGAGACTCGCCTCCGAGCAAGCACCAGGTCCCTCCGCCTTCTCGCCCAGAAGGCAAGTCCCCTGTGTGGGCAGCCAGGCGGCTGTTCCCCCACCTCAGTGGGGCCACCACTGGGGCAGGGACCCAGGCTCGGGGCCACTTGGGGACGACGGGCTTCTTTCTCCCGTGCGTCATCCGCGTTGCCGTGAAATGCGCAGGGCGCTTGCTGCTGTTGGCGGGAGGGACTTGTTCCACGGCAGCCCCGCGTCTGGGGTCCGCGGTGAGGCTGGAGGGGCCTTTGTACAGCTGCCACCCACCCCGGGGCTTCCAGAAGGAACCGGATAGCGTCGTGGCAGCCAACAGTCGGGAGGAAAGGGGGCCCAAGGCATCACTGGGCGGCTCCAGCCAGTGTGCGGGGCCCTCAGGGGTGACTCCCGTGGCGGGTAGGGTTGTTCGTGGGAGGGCTGGTCGTCACACAGACACGTTAGGAGCCGCTGGTCACTACAGCACACACAGATTAGTCCAGATTATGAAGAGTGTCGCCAGGGAGGCAGGGCTGTCCCGTCAGGCAAGCGGAGGCCACAGCCCAGCTGCCCAGGGTCTCCCGGATGAGCCCCACGGTGGGCGGGCAGGAGGGCCTGGGCGAGGGAGGGGCACTCAGTAGTCTGGGCAGCCGCGTCTTCTCCCCACGGGGCCAGGGTGGTGGCCGGCCCCTCAGGACTGGGGGATCTGCTGACACCGAGTGGGGCTGGGCGGGAGCCGGGCCGCAGCGCTCTGCTCCGTGCGGAAGCTGTATTCATACTGGAGGAGCGAGAGAACAGAGCAGCAGGGTCAGTGCGGGAGAACAGCAGAGAGAAGCACTCCCAGGCCTCAGGCCTGGCCCGTGGGGGGCCCCGGTGCCACCTTGCTGAGCATGCGCGCACAGAAATGGGCGCCCTCTGGGTGCAGCGTGCGGGGGTGGGGGATGTGGAGAGACACACACCTCTGCGGCTGCAGGTGGCCCCCCAGCTTGTGACTACAGTCCCTGCTCCCCTCACCGTTAGGGAGGGACCGTGGTGCCCGAAGCCACGGGCTGACCGTGGGCCAGGCTGCCTGCCGGGAGAGGGGTCGCAGGCAAGGTAAAGGACTGCCCTGCAACTCCATCCCCCACCTGACCTGAGGCCAGCCACCAGGCCCAGGGGACCCTTGGACTCGGTGCCTCCTGGCACGCCTGCTGACATGCTAGGTGACCCCGGGGGGTGGGGGGCAGCACCCCACATGTGCGTGTACTCTCCTGAGTTCCCAGCACCGCTCCCTGAAGGGTGTGTGACTGTCCTCAACTGACGAGGGCCCGAGGCTCCAAGAGGGCAGCACCCCACACCGGCCACCCAGCCTGGACCAGGGCGGTCCCTGGAGGGGCACACCTGTCCCACCTCATGCTGAAGACTGAAGCTTACCTGATTCTAGGTCGTGGAAACGTGTAAAGGTAGGTTCCGAGTCTGATGGAAATTCAAATGCAAGTACCTCTGTTGGGGAAGGGGGACCGCCTGCGGTTTGCCCCGAGGGCCAGGAGGGATGGCACCGACCAAATGTGGGGCTGGTGGGCCGGGCAGGCACAGGCGAGGGGGGCCCTGCAGCAGAGCTGGGCCGTGGGGTCGGGGGCAGGGCCTGGCACACTATGCCACAGAGGCTGTGGTCCCAGGGCTTTAGGAACGAGAAGCTTAGATGAGGTCAATGGTGGTTAAACGTTTTAAATCCTATCGAGACTTTTTAGCAGTAGAATTGCCCTAAAAAGGGCTCCTCCCTGTAAGCAGAGCAAAGTGGAGCTGCCCTGGTTGAGGAAGCTATTTCCTCAGGGACACGGCGGGGGTGGGGGGGTGGGGGTGGGGGTGGTGTGTGTGTGTGTGTCTGTCTGTCAGGAAGCCTGGTTGCCTGGAACAGCTAAGCGCTGAGGGCTTTAGCGGTTGGTCAAGAATGAGGGGCAGCTACAGACCTTTGAGGGTTTTCCCCCTCAAGTGGAAATGGTGAGGAGGCAGCCAGCAGACCCGGCTGCCCAGCACTGTGTCCTCAGCTGCCCCTGCCTGAGGGCCCCACGGGGCTGGCCCAGCACAGACAGACGCAGACCGGGGCTGAGCCCCATCCTGTCCCTGTGTGAACCACAGGTGTGAACAGCCTCAAGCGGCCCCGGCGACACAGGACGGTGGTGCCTACAGACATCGTCTATCACCAGAAGGGGCGGGAGGGAAGGACTTGACTTTGGAAGGTGACCTCAGGTAGGTCTTTGCTCCTCTCTGAACCTGGGCCACGGTCAGAAATAACAAGTGTTGGTGAGGATGTGGAGAAAGGGGGACCCTCGGGCCTGCTGGGAATGCAAACGCGTGCAGCCGGCGTGAAACACGGTATGGAGGATCCTCACAAAATTAGAACTAGAACTCCCCTAGGACTCAGCAATTCCTCTTCTGGGAATTTATCCAAACAAAACAAAAACACTAACTCAAAAAGATACCTGCAGCCCCACGTTCACTGCGGCATTATCTCCAACAGATGTCGGACGACAGGTGAAGGGATGAAGAAGACGCGGCATAGAGCTACAATGGGATCTTATTCAGCCATAAAAAAAGAAATCTTGCCATTTGCAACAGCATGGATGGACCTTGAAGGCATTATGTGAAGCGCAGTAAGTCCAAGAAAGACAAAGACCATGTGACCTCACTTATATGTGGAATCTAACCCCCCCCCCACACTTATAGGTACAGAGAACAGACTGGGGGTTGCCCGGGGAGGGGGGTCGAAAGTACAGATTCCAGTTGTAAAATGGGTCCGGGGGATGCACATACAGCTGGCTGACAACCATTAATACTGCATTGCATCTTGGGAAGTTGCTAAGAGTAAATCTTAAAGGTTAAAAATTTTGTAACCATGGTGACAGATGTTAACTGGACATGTTTTGATCATTTTGCAATATATACAAATATGGATCATTATATTGTACACCTGAAACTAATGTTCTATGTCAATTATACCTCAATAAAAAAGTGGGATCACAATCTCTCCCAGGGCTGGCTGTGGGGATGGGGCGAGCTATCGCAGGTTAAGACCCCACACACTGTGGTCACTAGACACATTTGCTGGCTACTTGAGAAACTCTAACAAAGCAGCTCCCAACCTGCTCCCCGATGACCAGGGCATGGGCCACAGCTGGACTCCAGCTCCAGGAGGCTGGCCCAGTGGAGCAGCCCCAGAGGAGGCCGCCTCCGGGCAAAGTCTGGGACAATACCGCCACCTGGTGGCTGCTTGGGTGCATCACGGCAGGAAAGGCTCCCTGGGCTCCATCAGCACCCACCACAGTCTTCACCCCGTGCTAGGCCCCAGGGTCGGGCAAGAGCCCCACGAGGGCAGTAGGGCAGGGGCATGTCAGCACTGCTAACCCAACTGGGCAACACAGGAGGAAGGGTGGGTTGGGGGAGAACATGAGTGCATTTCTGCCCGTGGCTCTGGGGTAGCTGCCTGGCTGGGGAGAGATGGAACCAGGGACAAAAGGTTGGGAACTGGAAGCACTGGGGATGCTGGGGTGGGGGGGAAGGGTAGCTGGAATGACGATGGAGAGAGGTTTTAGGAAATGCGCACAGGCTCAGAGGGTGAGGACAGGCCTGGCACTTGGGGTGGAGGACCTGGGGGAGTGGCCCAGGGAGGAGAGCAGACTCGGTTGGGGAAGGTTGGAGAGCTGCCAGTGTGGTGGGTGGGGCCGCCCCTCAGGGGTGGGGAGGGGGGCACCCAGGGCAAGTGCTGGGGCGGGTTGATCAACCTTTACTGCGCAAAAGTCCCTGGAGGCCCTGGTAAAATGCAGATTCTGACTCAGAAGGCCTGGGGTGGGGCCCAGGATTCTGCATTTCCAACCAACTCCTAGGTGACCTGCCGCTGCTGTTCTGGGGACCAGTTCAGACCGTTCTGTGGCCCAACCAAGGGGACGCAGGAGTGGATGTGGGTGGGAGTGGGCAGAAAGCAGAGGGCTAGAGACATTGGGGCGGGGGGAGCTGGCGGGCTTTACTTCGGCTGCCCTGAGGCCATGCCTGGGAGATGCCTGCCTGGGGGCAGCACACAGAAGGCACCTCTCAAATGAAGCAGCGAGAAGTCCCGAGTATGCTGCCCTTTCCGGATTCACAGCCTGCGCCCGCCCCTCCCCCCTCCAGAAGGCCAGGACTCGGCGCAGTGCACAGATTGCTGTCCCCCCACTCCTACCCTTGGGAGCTTTCCCTTTTTAGGTTATCTTGGCTGGAGAAAAGCATTACCCTCCCACCCCCAACCTCTTGTTTTCTCTAACTCCCGAAATGAAATTTCAACATATGTCCCCAGACATAATCCCCCTTAGGCTGCGGATAACCCTTCCCACAGACACTGTCTTCTGCCTGGGATTGCTGGCCCCAAAGTGTTTGCCCAAGAGACTAGGGCCGCTTCTGGAAGGCCTTTCACTCCCTTGGGCAAACAGCGAGTACCTTTGAAGGTGGATTTGGGCCCGGATCTGTTTACTCAAGACATTAGTCTCCTGCATAAGGAAAACCTGCACTCGCGTACAAACAGCAAATCCTTTTTGAATTAAAAAAATTTTCAATTAAAAAGCATTTGGGTTCGCAGAGCGGAGCCCAGCTGAGCGGCGCCGGGCCATGGCGCCCTCTGGTGGACATCTGCCATCACAGCAGCCGGGCCTGGCGGTCTCTCTAGGAAAGAGATGTCACTGTCAGGAGCTCTGTCTGGAGCTTTCCTGGGGCCCAGGGACCACAGCGTGCCTCCGTCTGGGAGACCCTGCAACTGATGCATCGGGCCTCTCTAGCTACGGGGCGTGAGGCCCAGTGGGGTCATCGTTCTGGTCAGTGGGACATGCGGACCCCAGCTTCCAGCTTCACGGTGGAGGCAAACTTGCCTCCACCCAGCCTCACTGGCACGAAGGGGGCCATCAAACCCTCGTCAACCCACGAAGGTGTGAGGATTACCTGAGACGATTCGCCTGAAAAACCCAGTCCTCCTGATGCATCAGAGTAAAGGGTTTTAACCAAGCCACAGGTGCCCGGGCCCTGTCTGGGGTGGGGTGGTTCTGGTTCACCAGGCATGGCAGGGCAGCATTTTCCAAAACACCCAGGAGATCTTCCTGGTTGGGCAAGGGAGAACCACTGCCTGGAAACTTTTACCAGATACAATACAGACGGTCCCCAATTTACGATGTTTCGACTTTACGACCCTGCGAAAGCGATAAACCACACCTCAGATTTTGAATTGGACACAGTCTTGCGATGCTCGGCAGCCGTAGCCCCCAGGGAGCCACGCGACCACGAGGGTTCACGACGGACATGCTGAAGGCCATGCTGTCCCCATACGACCATCCTGTTTTCCACTTTTAGTACGGTATTCAATAAAGTACATGAGATAGCCAACATTTCATTATAAAATAGGCTTTGTGTTGGATGCTTCTGCCCAACTGTGGGTTACTGGACGTGTTCTGGGAGTTTAAGGTAGGCCAAGCTAAGCTGTGCTGTTCGGTAAGTTAGGTGTATTAAATGCATTTTCAGTTTACAGTTGCTTTCCACTCATGATGGACTTATTGGGGGGGGGGGTCACCCCATTGTAAGTTGAGGAAGATCTGCAGAGGGCAAAAAGGGCAAACATATACCCTCCCTTCCTGGGTCTGGCAACGATCAGATCAGAGGCTCCAGAGGAGAAAGGGCAGTAAGGGATTATTTCCAGCGCCTAAGCTTTACAGATACGGAAGCTGAGACCTGGGGCAGGATCAGACTTCCCAAAGGTCTGGAGAGAGCCAGGGCAAAGGTGGACTAGGCCCACAGGCGTCCCAAGGGTGGGGGACAGGCAAGGGTCTGCACCCGCCTCTCATGCAGGTACAGCTCGGAGGTGGGGGCAGAATGACAAATGTGAGCCAATGAGTCAACATAAGTTGGCACTGGGGTGGATCACGGAAGAGCCTGGAAGGGTGTGTTAAGAGCAGGCCTAGAACGGCCAGGCTGGGCCTCAGAGGCCTGGCCAGGGGAGAACAGGTCGGGGGGAAGTAAAGGGGCCAAGATTTAGGTGAACAAGAAGTCTGGTTCAGGGGTGAATGGACACTGAAGGGTGGGCTTCGGCAGTCACAGAGGGTCCCCTGGGCAGGCAGATGGGCCTGACCCCCTACAGTCAGGAAGGTGGAGGAGGTTCTTAGTGGCCCTGCCCTCCCAAGCCCGTCCTGCACTGCTCTAGTTCCCCACAGCCCCAGCCTTGACGTGGGCTCTGCTCATCACCCACGGCTTAACCGCTCCAGGATTTCAGCTATGGGAAGCCTCCACTCCTCACTTGAGAGCTCCATGTCCTCCCCTCTGTCTGAAGAAGACTGGCTGCTGGAACTCAGCCCCCAGGGGAGGAAAAAGCCGGTGCCCCAGTGAGGAGTGGGCACAGAAGGGCCTCGCATCCCCAAAGGGCAGCCTTGTCTGTGCACCAGGGGAGGCCCGTCCAGCTGATTTGAATACGTCCACACCTTCAAGCTCCCGAAGGGGAGACTGAGGACCAACGCCTCATTGGACAAGCCCGGGAGTCCTTGTTCTATACTTGGGACTATGGTGCCACAGAGATATTGGAAACATTGAGTGACTGGGGGAAGCACCGGGGTCCTAACAGGCATGACGAATCGCTTGACCTGGAGGTGGTCTGTCCACGTGCACACTGGGGGCACAGGGGGAACATGGGGGATGCCAAGACTGTCCTCCCCATTCCACAGGGAGGTTCTAGAACACCCCAGAGCTGGGGAGAACAGGCCTGGAGCTCAGGGCTCATGGGCTACAGCCCATGACCCCGGTGGCCACTAATAAGGTGACAGGGGCGGCAGGAGATGCCACGTCCTGAGTCGGGGTGCTGGGAACAAATCTGTATGCCCCGTGAAGCTGGTATTGCTCTTTCCACCCCAGGTGGGCAAACCGGGGCTCTGAGAGGCTGAGCAGCCTTTCAATGCCACAGGGGGTCAGGGGACAGCAGGGAGGCGTTTTCAATGCCACAGTCAGATACGGATGCTTGGGTCCCATGCAGCTCACAGAAGGGTCGTCGTGGCTCCTGCAGGCCCTCAGGGAAGCCGCTTCGGTTTCCATTCCAGCTTTCCCATTGGGTTCCTGGGCTCTAATCTGCGAGAAGTAACCCCGAGTCGGGGCCCTGAGCCCCACCCAGGCCCACTGCTGGGTCCCTCTCTAAATGATGGTCTGAGGAAGGGCCCCTCCAAGACCCACCTGCTCCGCAGGAACCGCGTCTGTCTGCGCACTGGACCTGGCACGGTGCCAGCCCAGAGAGGGGCTCCAAAAGCAGTTGCTCAATTCATTACTTTCACAGCCTTCTGCTGATTTAGCCCCTGCGTCTTTCTGCTCTGGGGCATCCAGGTCCCTTTCAGGGATCCTCAGCACCCAGCCCTCCCCCGTTTGCTGCTCTAAGCCTGGGACTCCCTGGAGGGGGTGGTGATAACCATGAGCTTGCCTCCTGGGCTCAGTGCCGGGAGAGCCCCCCACTCTCAAGGCACCCTCAGCTCACAAAGCACCTTCCCGCTAGGACCCGGACAGAGGAGCGTCGGAGAGCTTCTGGGAGCGGCGCAGTGACTCCCACATCCCTGCCCTACGGCACAGCGCCAGGCCCTCCCTTCCTCCAGAGTGAGGTTTGAGCGGGTTCTGCAGAGACCTTTCCCTGTGCACGGCTCCTGGACCTCTCCTCCCTCCCTGCCCAGCACCGAGTCCTAAATGGGTCGGCCCAGTCACGCCTTTGTGCCTTTCCGAATGATGTTTTCCCTAGGACACTTTCTCCCTTCAACGGCTAAACCCTACTGTCCTTTAAGGCCCAGCTAAAGGGGCACTTGTTCTGGGACATGTTCCCTCCTCCCCTGGGAAGAATTCATCCCAACCCCCTGGGCCTCCCCAACACTCCACATATCCTCCTAAGTGTGTGGTCAGGAGGGGCCACAGCCATTTCTGTAGCTCCAGAGCCTGGTGGAGTCCATGGCCTAGAATAGATGGATGGACGGACGGATGGATAGGTGGATGGATGGATGGATGGATGGATGGGTGGGTGGATGGA
>NC_058415.1:84778520-84830557 GCF_002201575.2 Neomonachus schauinslandi | reverse complement strand
GGACGGACGGATGGATAGGTGGATGGATGGATGGATGGATGGATGGGTGGGTGGTGCAGGATGGGTGAATGAAGGGACAGATCAGTCTCTGGGCACAGCTCAGTGCAAAGGAGAGAAAGCAGCTAGCTTAGGGCTACGTTCTGAGGCAGATGGCAGGTTATTCTGATTTTCAGTCTTTTGTGGAAGCAGCAGTTGGTCCAGCCCTGGGTTTTCTGACTTCTCCAAGCCCTCTGAGCATGATGGTGGGATTGGTCCTATCTTGTGGTATTTAACTCATGCATGTAAAGTCCAAAGCCCAGTGCTTGTCCACATCACCCCTGTGAATGGAAGATTATGAGTCAATGTGATTTGTGTTTGTATCTCCACACACACACACCATGTGCAAGCTGGAGGTTCATACACTGTTGGCCTGTGGGGTGTTTCAAAATAAACACTGAAAAGTTGAGAGACTGCATAAAATGCCAACATTCTCCAGCTTTTACTAGAAAAAAATAGGGGGCTGTGGCAATTCTGGATGTTCATTCTTGCAACTAGAGGCTGCTTCCTTTAGAGAGGCATGTACTTTCCAACTTGCCACACTCCCACCACGCCCTAGAAACTGCCCAACTGGGCAGTGTTAACTGCCATGTTATCACTGTGACTGTATTTTAAAAGTGAGTGTGTGGGGTGGTGGGGACAAAGTAAGCAAGAAAGTGAACTATTCCTTGCACCCATGACTACCAAAAGTAGGAGAGTGAAAGAGACTGAGAAGGTTGGGCAATTTTAAGGAAAATGGGGGAAAAGCCGATTTCGTGGTGGGACTGAAGACTGCCGTGTGGTCAGTGAGGACACAGAGGTGTCTTGCTTGTCCTGGGCCCCTCGCTCACTGCAGGGCTAGTGGCCTGGCGGGCACCTGTGTGTCCAGCCTGCTTGCTCTGCTGTGGGCATGGCCGCAGATGGTGCCTTTGCTGCCGAAAACACCATTTCTATGTCCGCAAGCAGCCGTGGGGCTTTCTTCTCAATGGATCAGCATTTCGGAGCTCACCTGGGTATTACCTTAAAAAAATGGATAGGTGTACTTTCCCTGCCCTAGGCTATTTGTAGGAAATATTTAAAACACCACCACTTTCCAGCACTGGAAGATGAGGGACGTGGTCACTCTGGGAAAGCACTCCCCCTATTCTTTCTCTCGTCTTCATGCTTTTTACCTGCATGACAGGCAACCTTCTCAGAGTTCAGTTTTGGTGTGTGGGGGGGAATATTACTTTAAAACTTGGGGGATCAGAGTTCCCAAAACATGAAGAGAGAAAAATCCTTTCGTGAAAGGACTTGCAGAAGACCACCTCGTCATCTTGACTTGGGGTTGCATGAGCGCGTGCACAGCTCACGAGGGCAACTGGGGCAGGTGATGCTGCCATAAAGATTTCCAAACATTACCTCTGCCACAGCTTCCTTGCCACCAGCTCAGCTTGCTTCTCTCATCTCTGTGATGAATGCCCGGGGCCCCCATGGGAGCGGGCTGAGTGGGGGCTGCTGCTGGGGACGCTGCCGCTGGCAGAACCCCAGGGGTGGTGGGGGGTGGCGGGCTCGGAGACTCTCAGAATTAGGAACTCTATTAAAATAATCTAGCATATTAATGTGCCCATGGAGAAAATACATGATCATCTCAATAGATGATTAAAAGACATTTATCAAAAGCCACCATCCATTCCTGATAAAAAACAGAAAAATAGAAATAGATGGCTAATTCCTTAGCAGGATTAAAAAAAAAAAGAGAGAGAGAGACGTGTCTATATATAACAAGCCCAAACGCGGCATTATGGGTTAACGTTGAAATGAGAAACTTCTATTAACGCACAGGTGAGCTGAGGTGGCGCGGTGGCCTGAAGACGGCAGGTGAGGTGCAGACCTTGGAAGGAGGCCCCGTCGGGGTCTGCTGGCAGCAGAACTGCCTGCCAGGGACCCCAGAGGAAAGCAACTGAACACCCATCAGAAACAGTCAAAGAAGTCAGTGAGAAGCCCACAGGTTCTTGATATAGAAATGTTGGGAAATACAACGTCAGAAAAGAGCCATTCACAAGAGCCGCAAAAACATCAAACACCGAGAACCTGAGAAGCAGCGTGTGGGGTCATCAGTTCTGCTCTGCGTGGTGACAGAGACCAGCCTCGGGGTGGGGACTCTTCATCTAAAATCACTCCTCTAAAATCACTCCTCTGTTGATCTATGTAGTCAGTGCGGTTACAATAAACACTTAGAACAGTTTCTGGAAACCCCTCCCCCCACCAGAAGGCTCTCTAATGAAGCTGGAAGAATAATCACGTGAGTATAATTAGAAAAATTGAGGGGTTATAAAGGGAGAACCCTATCATATATTAAAGCTTATCATAGAACTATAAGGTTCAAAACAGTGTGGCAATAATATAAAAAGAGAAGAACAGAGTTAAGAGAAATGTCCATTGATCCACTTACATAATAGAATAATATGATAAAGACAGCATTTAAAAGTCACTGAAGAGGGGCACCTGGGTGGCTCAGTCATTAAGTGTCTGCCTTCGGCTCAGGTCATGATCCCAGGGTCCTGGGATCGAGCCCCGCATCGGGCTCCCTGCTCGGCAGGAAGCCTGTTTCTCCCTCTCCCACTCCCCCTGCTTGTGTTCCTGCTCTCGCTATGTCTCTCTGTCAAATAAATAAATAAAATAAAAAAAATTCACTGAAGAAAGTATTCTAATCAGTGTTAAAAAAACTGGCTAATGCCACGGGAGAAAATAAGGCTGGTTCTAATTCTTCTAATAAATTTCAGATGGATTTAGTAGTTGAAAAGAATTTAGTGTTTTATTTTTTTAAAAGATTTTATTTATTTGACAGAGAGAGACACAGTGAGAGAGGGAACACAAGCAGGGGGAGTGGGAGAGGGAGAAGGAGGCTTCCCACCGAGCAGGGAGCCCGATGCGGGGTTCGATCCCAGGACCCCAGGACCATGACCTGAGCCGAAGGCAGACGCTTAATGACCGAACCACCCAGGCACCCCAAGAATTTAGTATTTTAATATATTAAAATGTGAAAGAATGGAAAAAACAGGACTGATTATTCTTATAATCTTCTATGACACAAAGCCCCAAATAAAATGTTAAAACAAAGACAAGAGCCCATGAAAAAATTAAACTATTGTATAGCAGAACACATCATTAACAAGAAAAGCCACTGGTTAAAGGTGTGTCTGAGAATGTGACAGGGAGAAAGTTGTTATAAAGAGCATAAAGAAGGGGCACCCGTTGGCTCAGTCGTTTAAGCGTCTGCCTTGGCTCAGGTCATGATCTCTGGGTTCTGGGATCGAGTCCCACATTCCAGCTTCCTGCTCAGCAGGGAGTCTGCTTCTCTCTCTCCCTTTCCCTCTGGCTCTCCCCACTGTTCCTTCTCTCTCAAATAAATAAATAAAATCTGAAAAAAAAGCATAAAGAATTCTTAAAAACAAATGGAAAAATGAAATAAGCCAACAAAAAATAAGGCAAAGGGTACAAACAAAAGATTTGCAAAATAAATACAAGTGGCTGATAACCATTTGAATGTTCACCTTCAGATGCTGGTGATGCTTAGCCGTAGTGAGAATGTGGGAAACAGGTACCCCCCTCATATACTATGGGGTGGGGGGCTCTGAATGCGCACTCCCTTTTTGGAAGGCAAAATAATATATATTCTCCTAAAGAAAGACCCAGGGGAGCAAAGACACATGTACAAGGAAATATACTGCAGCCGTGTAATAGCGAATAATTAGAAACAACTCAAAAGTCAATCAATAGTGGATTGCTTAAATAAATTATGGCATAATCATAAAAGGGAACCACATGTAGTCATTAAAAAGAACAAGGCAGGTCTGTGTGAAATGATAGGGAAGGTTGTGGAAGTGAACAGCAAGGTGAGGCTGTGTACTGTGTGAGCCCATGTAACGCGTGTGTGTGTGCACCTTTTACTTTACATGTTTCTGTGATGTTTGCAGTTTTATAAACACGTACAACCTTTGAACTCAAGGGGAAAACACTAAATAGTAAACGACTGATTCTGCCTGGCAGGGTAGCTGCTTCAGATGATAAACTGCCCAAGACATCCGCTACAATTTATGGGGACGGAAGTAATCCTGTGGCACGAAGCTGGTTCCTACGGTGTGGTCACACTCCCGAAGAGTCTATGCAGTGGTGGTCCCCAAGCTACTTCCCATATTTCAAGAGAAGCCTAACACATCTTGTGTGCCTTCAGAAGGGCCATCCGTTAAACTAATTCATTAGGTTTCTTTGTTTTGGGCGGGAATGATCTAACTGTGTGTGTAAGGGTTTGGGCGGCAGCTCGGTGCCTTCGAGCAATTTAAAAAAGGGGAGCAGAACAGGTTCACGTCTATTTATTTAATGGACTTTTACTTAATAAATAAATTAGGCAGGTTTCTTTTCCAAAACAGATCAGCATCCTTACTGAAAAATCCAGAAAAAGGGTTCTGGGTGGTGGAAATGTTAAATCCAGGCAGAGAGAACGCTGCTGCGGCTTTCCCGTTGCAGTTTAAGACCTGACCACTAGATGGTGCAAAGGGACTGCAAATTTTGCGACCTCTCCCTCCACAAAATTCTTTAACGTTAATAAGCACAATGAAAGCTTTCCAAAAGTAGAAAGAATGAACAATTGTGCTGGGACATGAACATTTTGCTTTTATAAAAACTGGGACTCTGCCATTTCATTACTGATACAAAAATCTTCTGCCTCACTTTCTTCCCGCATACGCAGTTCCCAAGTCTACTCTCATCTCATCTATTTGAAGGGGGCCAAAGAAGCCCGTGCAAAGTGGATGTCCAAAAGTTGAATTCGAAATTTTTTTTTTTTACCTTGCACTGCCAAATGTGTTTCCATTAATTTCACCTCAATGTCGTGACGTAAATGCTAGTGGAATCGGCCCCAGGCTAAATAAGCAATAAGCCCCATTTTTCAACACACAAACACATAAAGATGTCAGCTCAAACTGTTTACTAATTAACACTTAAAAAGACACAAATTAGATATGCGTGGCTAAGAGCAATTATAATCAAGACGAATTTCTCTAGTCATTTGGGAACTGAGAAAAATGCCTAATTGCTGGAACCAATGTTTTAAAAACTGAAATCACGCCAGTTAGCAAATATGTTCATTTAAAGAACATTCCACGTGACTACACTCTTGAGGATTGACTACAAACATGAGAACAAGGAAAATATTTAGGTATAAAATTAAAATTTTAAGCTCCCTTAGATTTATAACTTCTTCATTAAATACGTCTGCACACAGCAGCCCATAAAAACCTGTAGCAATTAAGTGGTTAAATGAACTGCCTCCCTTGTCAATTTTAAGGGAGTGATTAATATTAGATCGTCCCTTTACTAATTAGACTCTCCCGTGTCTTTCAGCTTTAAAGTCGAGTGAAAATGGAGGCTGTGTGCCCTACCAGGAAGCATGGTGGGCTAAGGACGCTTCCCTCGCCAGGCTGAATTTTCAGCGTGGCACCCACGGAAGGGAGGGCGAGCATTGTGGTTTTCCGTGGGAGGTCGGCAGCAGGTGGGGAGATGGCTCTGCACCGAGCTGGAAGGCACTGCGGATGCCGGATGCCGCTTCATCATAGGCATTGTTGGCTCCTATTTTTAAAAGGCTTGCAGGTTGTTACGTGTGCAGCGTGAAATCTACAACCAAGGCCGCTGTCTCTTGGCTATTATTCCTTGAGACAGGGATGGAGGGTCTGCAGGCGAGGCGAGACTGGTGGTGGCCGGGCCACAGGGCAGGTGGGGCGGTGGGCGGTGAGGCAGGATAAACAGGCATGGTAAAGGGAACGGAGACACTGGCACGATTTCGAAGCTGCAGCCTGGGCTGCAGAGCTGGGGTGCTCCCACCCTGGCTGTGACGGGGAATCCATCAGATGGAGAAATGGAGCAACCGCTTACAAGGGAAATAAAGAGCGGCAGAGACAGAGAATATTTATACGCCCATCTTCTCACTCCCAGAGCAGACGCTTCATCACGGGGGTCGGCTGCAAAATCACACTTTTCCTGACTCCTGAACAGACAGAAGCTTTTGTTTGGGCTGTGAGGCGGACAATAAGGGTTTCACGGGGCCACCAACCCTCCCGGGTGTCACCATCACCCTCCTGCTGCCCAGCTCCGTGGGGGAGGGGCGGGGCCAGAAAGCCTCCCCATCGCTGCCACTGGTCACCTCCCGTGGCTGAGGGGAGATGAGCCGAAACTCACTTTCTCCTGCCTCGGACTAATGTGCACGGCAGAGGCCCTGCTCCAAGCTGGGCACGGACGCGGACGGCAGGGAATACGGCTGCTGGAGGGCAGGCTGGGCAGGAAGGAGGCTGCCATCCCCACCTGGTGCCAGGAGAGTGACCGCATTCACGGGGGAATTTATTAGCCACAGCTTTGTTCATTTTCAACACCCACACCTGAGAGTATTTCTTAGTTGTGAGAGGTTTCATGTTTGTCAAGAATTCCCCCCTCCCCTCCCCCCGGTATATCTGCTCGACGGCAGGTAGAGGGATTTTTAATCACAACCTTACAACATGACCTTCCTTTGGGGGTCTTTCAAGAAACTCAAGCCAGTGCTACATGCCACGGCTTCCGGGGAACTCGCGATGAAGTCAGGAGCAGCAGCTGTGGGACGAGTGAGGCACACGGGCTGGGGCCATGAGGCCCGTGGGGGCGGGGGAGCCAGGGGACCTGCCCAGGGTCGATCCTACGCGGCAGAGTTGGCGTGCTACCCCAGCATCCAGACTCAAACTGTGTCCTCTCCACCCTACCCCGTTGCCTCCACTGTCTACATGGTCCGTAAACGTCCCTGCGAACACCCGGGATGTGCCCTCCAGTGTGACAGGTGGCTCTGGTCCACACGGCCAGCAAGCCTTGTCCTGTCTTCCTGCTGGCAGGGCCCCGCATCACATGCTCCCTGAAGCTCAGCTAACTTTGCGGGGCTGGAGGTGCACTGCCCACCCACATCTGGGGTGACACCTGGTCTCCATCTTTACTCGGGCGATTCTTGGCTGTGGCAGGCTGGGGGGCACTGCGGGTCTCTGCTCACCCTGGCAGTTGGGGTGTTCCCTTTGGTCCCCAACAAAGTCAAGGTTGGCAGGGTCACGGGGTTCGTTCATGGAGTGAACTGTCCCTGTGGCCAAATGGTGGCGATGGGGCATGGGCTTAAATTCCGAATCACCCCCCAGGCAGAGCATGGTAAGTAAAGTTGGCAGGAAAGCAAGCCCACCCCAGTTCTGGACAGACAGAACAACGTGCTGCCATCAGGGGCTGCATCTTCAGCTTCCTTCACGGCGGGGACCACGCGAGCCCAGGGCTCTGCTGGAAGTCCAATCAACACCACTTCTCCACACAGGGGGCGGGGGCTGGTGGTGGAAAGGAGAGAAGCACCTGCCAGCACAAAGCAGCCTCCGTGGACGCTGGCATCTCCCGGCTGCTCAGGAATCCGAGAGCTCGGGGAGGCGCTCAGGATGGGCAGAGAGACGCGGTTCTGGTCGTGTGTCTGCCCCTGAACCCAGAGGCAGTCTCCTTTTTGTGGGAAAGGGGTTTGGCTTAACAGTGTAAAATACGACAAAATAATACACAGTGAGCCAAGCAAAGTCCTCCGCCAAGATCCCCCCCACTGCCTCCAGGGGCAGCCAGACTTGCTGGGGATGGAAAGGTGCAAAATCATCCCGACCAAAGGGACACCCAGCTACTCAGGAGCCGAGAGCTGGGGCCAGTGGGGTGGTGGGCCCGGCTCCTCCTCAGCCTCTGCCTCCATGAGCAATGCTGAGTTCAGCGGCAGAAAGGAGGAAGTTCATGTTTATTTATGGAGAAAATTCTCTGCCATTGTTGCCGAAGCAGCAGCTCGTTCACCGGAGCGTGATATCAACATACTAATCACCATGAAATGCACGTGGATAGCCAGGGCCGGTAACTTCTAAATCCTCAGATTAAATGAAAAACCACGGCATTCTTGACTGTGGTGGTATCGATGATGGTTTTACGCCCTACTTAATGTTTCTAACCTTCCCCGTTTCCCCGCTTTTTAACTCCACTTTAATTTCCTTCCACAGAGAACACAGACGTGTGTTTTTAGCCCATTACTGGAACAAGAAATAAAGCGAGGTGTGGACACCTGGGCCGGATTTGTGCTTGCTCGCGATAGTAACAGCGAGCACGACCGTGGTGGCCGAGGCTAGATCCTGTCCTGGGTCCTTCACACGACTATCTCAGACCCCGTAAGTGCTGTGCAGGCAGTACTTTCATTACTCTCCCATTTTACAGAAGAGAAGACAGAGGTTCAGAGCAGTTGCCGAGACTGCTGCCGAGACTTGCTGCCGAGACCCAAGCCTGGGGTGGCCAAGTCCAGAATGCCTCTGCACCCCTCCAGGCTCAGAGTGCCGGACAGCAAGACAACACATCCTAATGAAACGGGTGTTTAGGTGGCATTTTAGTCCTCAGCATGATAATTCAGGTTTCTGGTGGCTTCTGCAGCCTGCACCGAGCCCTACACAGGCCTCACCTATCTGTCCCATCTGGTAACTCAAAGGCCCAGCCCGCGTCAGGTGGACCCACCTCCCCAGCACTGTTGTCTCCATCAGCCCCTTTGAGGGACATGGAGCCACAGGCTTTAAGTCATAAGGGGCAGGGTTTGGAGTGTGACCACTGGGTCTCAGTCTTGTCTTGGGCAAGACCTTTCACCTCTAGAGTCTCAATTTCTGCCCCAAGAGATGAGATGAGGAATGACACCCACTTGGTCAGCAGCAGGAACCAGTGGAAATGCAGGGAGAGCCCCAGTTGAAGGCGAGCATGTAGCAGGTGCTAAAATAAAACAGGGACGACTGTGGGCAAGGGAAAGCACGACATCCAGACGGCTGCCTTCCTGATCCAGCACATGCCACCTCACAGCCTCCAACCCGCGGGGCCGGGCACCTGTGTTTACATATATTCACGTGGTGTTCCTGAAAACCCTAGGAGATACGTTCTCCTGTTATCCCGGCTTTAAAGATTTTATTTATTTATTTGACAGAGAGAGACACAGCGAGAGAGGGAACACAAGCAGGGGGAGTGGGAGAGGGAGAAGCAGGCTTCCTGTTGAGCAGGGAGCCCGATGTGGGGCTCGATCCCAGGACCCTGGGATCATGACCTGAGCTGAAGGCAGACGCTTAACGACTGAGCCACCCAGGCGCCCCTGTTATCCCGGCTTTAAACAGAGGGGGGACGACTTGCCCCCAGTCAGTGTGGAGCTGGGTTGGACATCTGTCTGTATGACCTTGTCCCTCCTAAAGGGGTCAGAGGCCATGCCCCTGCTTTACCCTGCAGCCAGAGTAAGCCACCCTCAAAGGCCTTCTGCACACTCACTGGGGCCACAGTACTCGGGACCCCACTTGAAGGCAGTTTGTAGAACCATCTATGAGTGCCTTGCTTCTGAGAAGGGCTGACACCGAGCTCCATGTGCACAGGGATCTCTAATGGAGTCGCCATTCTTTCCCCCAAGTTTACTGCTCCCCCACCCCCACGAAACCTGTAGATGACAATCAGGTTGGTTTTTATGATTTACTGAAAATCAAAGACAAAGGGGGACTTTTTTGTCTTGTTTTTGCTATGACAGGTTTAGAAATTTGTTGTACTACATTGAATCAATTTTCCTTGATTTCAGCCATCTTTCCATAATGCGACCTGCTTCTGCTAGCTAGGTATACAGGAGAAAACCCAGAGGAACTGAGAATATTGAAATGGTTCTACCATTTCCATCTTTGAGACAAATGTTCCTCTCAGAGGAGAGCTGGTTGCAAGCATGTGACTGCTTAACAGTCGTCTACACATGCAAGACGACACACACACACACTCTAATGCTGTCTTAGGAAAACAGGGAAGACATGGGCGGGCCTGACCTCTGGTTTCATCCCAATATCTCAGCTTTCAGAGTTGTCACAAGTACTCCAGGCTTGGATTTCTTTCTGTTTTTTTAGGCAAACACCCAAACTATGTGGAACCAGGCTGCCAAATGGGGTCTGGCTCATCAGGCACAACGGCACGGATCCTGATGCTGGCTCTAAATCGCAAAGAGGCTCCTTGGACACGTCCCCACACCCATACTGGTGGCAAATACTAGAGCCTGAGGAGAGAAAGGAGACTCCGTGCCCATCCCCCAACCCCCACCTCTTAAAAATGGGGGCATTTTAAAACCTTCTGAGAACACACCTTTCAGAGAACACAAGGAGGTGCTGGTCATAACTGACTTGAAGCAGTAAACACATCCAAAGTGAGTTTCTTTTTCTAAGGAATAAATCTGAGGGACATGGAAGTGTTTTCCTCAGAGGGGCACCACCCCACACCTACGTCCTCCCCGTTCCTGGGATGGAGACCCTGTGGGGAGCAAGCAGGCCCAGGCCCCACCTGCCCCCACTCTGGGCAGCTTGCTTACCTCTTTTTCAATTTCTGCCAGAGATTTGATGGTGATTCCCAAGAGATCAAAGGGCTGCATCTGCAAATACAGATCAAGTCATCCTTTTAAACGGCTGGAAAATGCTGTTTCACATTTGCTTTTATGCTTAACAATTGTGACACCTCAAACCTCCCTATGTGATCTAGCATTTTCTCTACCCTCTTTCAACAGGAAACCCACCACTGCAAATCTGTAGTGATTACACGAGCAAACATTCCAGAAAACCTGGCCGACCCCTGCTGAGTCATCTGTCGGCAACACCCGGGAGGGTCCCAGCCCTCCTGAGGGACAGGGGCAGTCACTGATGACTTCCATCTCTCCTTTCTCCCTGCCCAGGCCAGAAGCCGGTTTGCTCCTTCTGCAGCTGGGGGGACGGAGGGGCACGAGGCTTGGCCACAGCCGCCTTGACCGTGGCATCCGTGTGGTGGGATGGGTCTGAGGAACCGCGGGAGGGAATTCTAGGTCTTTGAAGATGCAAGGTGAAGGAAAAAAACTGCCCATCAATGATCATTTGAGAACTCAGTGGTGGTGAAAAATGGTATCACTGCATTTTAATGGGGGTTTCTATTATTTCATGACGATGGGAGCCTTCTCTGAAAATGCTGGCTTTCCCCCAGCCAGCAGGAGAAGTCAAGTACACGAGGCAACAAGTCAGCTGGAGGCGCAGAGAGACCAGGGCTGGATGCACGGTGAGAGGTAAGAGGGCAGCAGGCACCCTGTCCTGCAGGCCCCTGCTCTGAGCCTGTCAGCGTTCTGTATTCCCGAGAGGGGCCAGCAACTGGCACCCGAGGACGAACAGGTGAAACCGGGGTCCCGGATAAAAACCCCAGGCCCTCATGCTTCTGAACCACAGCCCAGAGGTCAGCGCAGAGCTAGAGCCCGAGCTGAGCCTGCGGGGATTTCCTGCAGGTGCGGTAGAAAGGCCAGCTCCTGAGTCCACGGACCTGGGTTCAAAACAGGGCAGCTGTGGGTTAAATCGCCGCATCACTTCCTCTCCCGCTCAGAGCAGCGTGGCTGGGTTCTCCTGGCTGGGCTGCCAGAGGGGGAACGAGGAGCACTCGGAGGTGCCCAGCACCCGGCTTGGCCCGAGCTGCCCGCCTCGAGCATTTGCTGAAGTCAGCAGCGCTGGGCAGCGGCACATTTACGAGGGCGATCTTGGGACAGGGCCACCGAATGAGGCACTCAGCTCCCGGGGCTGCTCTGCCGGTAGCCACAAAACAGTTTGGCTCTCTCCTGCTGCCAGCCCGAGTGATGAGAACGGGGCTGCTTGCCCGCGATCAGCAGAGGTCCAGCTGTTGCATCATTAGGCTCTAACTGCCCCACTAAACTTTCCCGACTGGAGCTGGTGCGCAGGACAGAACAGCCTCTCCGAGGGAGCGGGGGCGGGAGAGGCGCCAGCGTCGCCATGGCAACGCGGCCAAGTGGCGGCGGCTGAAGTTACTCATGCTCCGCATGTCACGTCACGAGCATTTTTCAAGATTAAGCTGCTTACCAGAAGGGTTCAGAGGAGGCCTATTATATTTCATGAAAATGGAAACTACAGAGCAGGTCAAATCGCAAGCCGGGTGGTTTTAAGCTGGATCCAAGAAATACATTGAAGGATTCCTTAGCTGGTACCCAAACTGGGGCCCTCACGGTTGTTAGCTACTCAAAACAAACTCCTGCGAAAAGGATAAAAAACACCCAGAAACAAGGCTATGGAGCCGGCATGGACCAGGACCACCTGGGGGAGTGGGGTCGGGTGGGGGGCTCCCACCTGGGGGGCAGGTATCATCCGAGAGAGGGTCCCTGGAGTGCCAGGTGGGGTCTGCAGCGCCAGCCCACAGCCCACAGCCCACAAGGCTGCGTGTGGTGGGCACCCCTCATGGTCTGGGTTCTGGGCTGCAGGCCCAGCCAGCTCACACAGCCCCTCCGCCATCACAGGTAGCTCAGGGGCCCTGGCCGGCTGCTGTGTGTCGTGGGGTCCCTGCGGGCCTGTAGCGAGCGGGCGACCACAGCTGTGGGCACGCACACTGGCCGACCAGCCCTGCCATTCGGAGGCCTCCCTCCAATTCGGAGCAGAGAGTGTGGTTATCACAGAATCCGGGTTATAATGAAAAAATGAGGCAGCCTTCTTTCTGCAAGATGTTGTCATGGTTAAATAAAAAAGAACAAAAATCATTCACTTGAACCTGGGAACCAAGAACATTCAAACTAGTGAAGTTCAGCCCTATTTACCATCACATTTGAAAGAAAAAGGCGCTGTTGTGGCGGAACTGGGAGTCTGTCTCGCTCCCTCCCCGTGCCTCATCCCTACTCTCCTGCCACTCCTTGAGCACCTACTGTGTGCAGCGTTAGCTGGAGGGGCCCAGAGAGGAAGCCCTATCCTCGGGACGACATGAGGGCAGGGGCCTGCGGGCCGAGCAGAGGGAACACAGGCGGGGGGTGGCCGAACCGAAGGGCCATCACGCAGAACACTTACACTTTCTGGAACGCAAGAAAACTTCTCTGAAATCATGAAAGGCACACCATCCATTGCTGTAAGAGAAGAGAAAAAGAGAAAATGGCGTTGGAGGCACCAGCGGTGTTCAGTGACTGAGACACAATACAAGGCTCCGCCCCTGCACCCAGGACACACACCTGAGCACCCCACAGAAGTACAGACAGAGCTGTGGGGGCAGAGAAAGGGCCAGAGCCCACCCTCAGAGTCTGGTCTCTGACCTGTAGGTGGTGGCAGCTCCCGAGGGGCTGGCGGCAGGACAGAGGGGCATGCAGGCGGGGAGGGGACAAAGCTGTGCTCTGTGAGGTGGGCAGGGAGCATATTCGGGAGACATTCTCTCCGCTGAGAATGACGCCATACCGCAGGCTGCTGGGCCCACAGGAAAGGTCTAGGTTGGAGGAGTGACTCTGGAGTCAGAAAGACCGGGTTTGAATCCTGGCTGTGGGTTTCGGTGAGTTTAAGGTACGTTTTAAAAGGAGGATGGCAGGCAGGGGCACCTGGGTGGCTCAGTCAGTATCGGAGGTCCTGGGATCAAGCCCCGCGTCGGGCTCCCTGCTTGTCCTCCCTGTTCCTGCTCTCTCTCACTATCTCTGTCGCTGTCTCTCTCTCTCAAATAAAAATCTCTAAAAAAAAACAAACAAGGAGGATGGCAGGGCCTGTGAGCAGGGGTGTGTGTGAGCTGGAGGTGCGTGCAGCATCGGACACAGAGCAGGTGGGTGGGCCACAGCATGGCCACCATGGTTCCCTCTCCGTCTCCTAGTCCCGGGCTTCGCGGCTGACTCGAGGCACCAGGCTGCTCGAAATGGGACACCAGAGAAAGATGGGAATGGGTCCCTAGCAAACGAAAACACAGGGTCAGTGGTGCAGTTCCTTTCCCACAGCCCGGAGGGAATTGGTCTTCTGGCCCATTCGGCTTTAGGAAGACACGGGGAAGGCCTGGTGAGGGGGCTCCCCGGGAAGTCATGATCTCTACTTCCCCCAACATCTAAGATGGGTTTTCTCTGGTACACAAGCGGCAGACAATTTCTTTCAGTCCTAAGAAAGAAGAGTCGCAGAAACAGAAAGAAGGCAGGCAGGGAAAAAATAAGAGAAAGAGAAATCTGGGACAAATCCTCCCTGATCAGCAAGCTGAGCCCAATGGCTCATTTTAAGCTATGTTCAGAATGTATTTCAGGGAAGGAAAAATGAAGCCTCCTCTGGTAGGTCTGAAGAAAAGGAAACAGCACAGCTGGACCCAGCTGCCGCCCTGGAAGCCTCCTTTCTTCGGAAGGCTACTGCCCAAGGTCCGGGCCCAAGCTCAGACAGAGACAGCCACGGTCGGGGGCCTTCTCCCATCTCGGGCCCCTGCAAGCTGCCGGGACTGCCTGGGGGAGCACCGGCTGAGGGCCAGGAAGTGTGACACTTCTCCAGAAAGGAGGTGGGGAGGCCGCCCACGGTCATCTACGGCACGTCACACATGCAGACATACGAGTTGACACTGGGGCACACGTGCGTGCTTTCTCACATATGGCTGGGAAAGCCCATCCTGAACAGACGACCCTTGAAAGGCCACACGCCTTCTAGAGAGGGACAGGACGGGGCCCCACCCAAGATCCAAGAAGAGGCCATGCTCCCTTCCCATTATCTGCCCAACTCCGGCTGTGCGCCAAGGCCTACCCTACACGGCACTCGGACGCCTGACCCTGACCCCCTGCCCCTTCTGGTCGGCGGACACATGCGGGCAGGTGCCACTCAGCACCTGCGGTCATCTCACAGATCGGGGACTGCTGAGGGCACACAGGTAGCAAGCAGGGACTCCAAGTCCTCTGGCCCTTCCACTGGGTATAAGTGGAATTTCTGAGAACAAATCTGCCTCTTCCAGACCAGGACCTTTCAAGGTTTTGAGGACCATTATCATGTCCTCCTGAAGTCTCCAGGCGTCCCTTCCACCAGCTCCTTTTGGTCAGACCTACGGGCCAGGAAGTGGGTGTGTGCGAGAACAGTCCAGTCAGACGCACCACCACCTTCTCCCCAAACCCGCTCCTCCCTGCGCCTTCCCACTTACTGGCCACGCCCCACCCTGCTTCCGGCCACCCCACGCTCAGGGCTGGAAGCCACAGCCTACTCTGCCTCTCCTTTAAGTCCCACAAGCCCACGGCTGTCACCTGCCAGGGCCACGGTGCTGTCCGCTCTCTGCACACACACACACACACACACACACACACCTCCTTGTGCTTCTTTCCACCCCATAGACAGACGGCAGCGCCCAGAGAAGAGCTCCCTCCACATGCCCCATGGACTGCACTCGGAAGCAGGCTGACCAAATGCCTGGTGAGTAGTTTTTGGCGAGCACATCTTTAGCACACATCCCCACCCTGGGCACCCCTGACCATTCACTCACTAGGCTTTCTGTTTTAAAGACCTTATTCGTGTCTGGGGGCTTCTGATGAGATAGGTCAAGAACTCCCCCTTGCTGCTAACAGTGCTTCCATCTGAACGTCAGGGTGGGTTTAGAGAACTCGTATCCTGAAGGGGAAGTAGGGTGACCTTCCATGGCCTGATCACCCCCGAAAACCAGAGGCCCGGGGAGCACCGAGAGCAGGAGCTAGGCAGAGAGGTGGCTTCATCTGGTCCAAGGCTGGTAGCCACACCAGCGCCCCACACAGCAGGATTCCCAAGGGGGGTCCTCACCAGCACATAAGGGCCTGCAACCCCTTCACAAGAGGCCCCTTCCCCTTCCCACAGAGTTTCTGAGCCACCAGAAGGGGGGTTCATTCAGAGGCGCCTCCTGTTCACCTACAGCCCCTCCCCCCACCACCTCATTCCCCAGGTGAAATCCTCACTCCCAGACCTGGAGAATGGTGGAGATTTGTTGGGGCCAAGGGCCAACGCCCCATGTGAACAATGAAGGTGTTTGGTGAGGGCACGCCTTCTGGTCCCTGGGTAGGCTCAAAGGTAATTTCACAGAGCAACTTCTTGAGGAGGCTGAAGGCAGAAGACCAGAAGCGACATCCTATGGGACCACACCAAAGATAGCCCTTCTGGAGAGAAGAAAGGGAGGAGGCACCCCCAAGACTGTGTGAGAAAAGACAGCTGTGGTCTTCAGGGTGCCCTCCTGATGGGCTCGGCAGCAGAGGAGATGGTGGGGAGGACCACTCAGACCCAGTCTGACCCCCAAAGGGAGCTGTCGGCTGATGGGAACTTTGGGATAAATTTCCACTGTATCTTAAAGTTCATGACAGAAGATGAGCACAGTCAGATCCTTCTCATATTCTCTTAGAAAACAGACTTTAATAGTCTCGGAAGAAAAGAAAGTGAGTCACTAGGATCCTATGGGCTGATAGCTCCCAATGGAGCTGGCGAGAGAACAGGATGCTCTCACCCATGCATGGAGCCCCTTAAAAGGGGAGCCAATAAAAGTTTGCTAAACAGATAATCTGCTGGCCAAATTTCATTTATTTAAAAAATCTAGTATAGCAAAGATTATGGTAGGCTGAAAGAATGTGGATTTTAGCAAAACATTTGACAAAATTTCTCATGTTACCCATGTGGACAAGTTGGATAAATATGACTGAACAGTGTTAAGAGGAGGAGAATCCATAACTGGTTGGACTAGATGTTCAAGAAACGGATTAATAGATTGATGTTGACCTCAACTGACCTCTCTGGAGGGTACCCAGGGCATTATCAATTAGTTTAATGAAGACATACATAGTAGGCCTATCTCAGATGTGACTGATGGGGAGTCTGGGAGGACAATCTATAAGCTGGATAACTGGGAGAAATCCAGTGAAGATCCCCCCAAATCGGGATCATGGTCTAAATTTAAGGATGGGATTTACTATAGGTCAATGCTAGTACTTTAGGTCTTAAAAACCAATTGTATTAGATAGAATGAAAGACATGTGGAATAACAGCAGAAGGTATGAAAAAGACTTGTAGCTGAATGAGTCAGTAATGCCATTCGACTAACTCGAGGCGGGAGGGCTGCCGAGGTAAGTAACAGCGCTACAATCCTGGTGTGATGTGAGGGAGCCGCCATCTTGGTCTGCTCTGGGCTTGAGTTTGTCAGAGGGTCCTCCCATGTGGCCTACAAGGAGTCCCAGGATGGTGGGGGACCTGAAGCCAGACCACACGAAGAGAGGGGAGGAAACCATCAGGCCTGATGCTCCAGGAAGGCATCCTCCTGTCCATTTTTGTTCACCATCAGCCCCTGCCCGGCACCTTAGAACTCAGCGCCAGAACATGGGGAAGTGCCTCGAGATCTGGTCCAGATAAGACTCGAAGGTGAGTGTAATCAAAGGTCTGCCCGTATTCTTAGAGCTGCCACAGGGTGAGGGCTAGAGGCATGGTTCCTTCTCTCGACGAGACGAAAGGGAGGATGAGCAGAGCTGGCTGAGCAGGGTCCCGGCAGGCGCCACGTGTGGGGGAGCTCAGGAGAGATTTTGTGTGTTTGGTGGAAAGCTGATCTGTGGGACGACTGCTGAATCCCCTTCTAATTCCATAACAGCCATTTCTACTCTCTTTATCTGGGCAGCCATTCCATATTTTAAAATATCTAGAGATTTGCCAAACATTAATTCTTAAAATCAATGGCACACATTTTTCATGTGTTCCGAAAGAGTGTTCATAAATCATCTCCATCCTGGCTTCTCATGGGGGAGCCACGTTTCCTTCCTTCCTTTCTTTCTCCCCTAGCTGAAGCCAGTATTTTGTCTTCACTATTCTTTAGCGCTCAGAGACTGTGACACTCTCTCTAGCCTTCAGTCTATTGCCCAGTCTACTCAGCGGGACATGCGTGGGGGAGCTGGATGGAGAGTCATGAGCGAAGGGTCCCTGCTCTCAGCGAGTACGTTTTCATCTCCCAACCTGCCCTCCCAGTCAGCCTGGGGGATCCCAGATGGACACCGCCTGACCAGTCTGCGGTCATGACCCAGAAGCAGGGACAGCGCCTGCAACGCTAGCATCCCTGGGGCACACGGCAGTCCCCTCTCCAGGCCCCTCGGCTCCCAGTGTGACAAGACACAGGCCGCCCCCAAACCTTGGAGGTAACAGACCTGCTCTCGAGGCCCAGTTCTACAAAAGAAGAGAGGAGGACAGGAAACCCACGTTTGCTGGCTGCATACTAGGTAGTGAACATGAACGTGCACAGAATAACTTCAGCCTCAACATGATCGCTTGCAAGTTATCCTCGAGGAAGGCGAGGCTTAGAGCAGTCAGGTAGCTTGCCAGGGCCAGGAGTCGAGCACCGAGTTGGGCTGGTGGTGGTGGAGGTGCTGCAGGGGTAGGGTGGGAGGGCGGGCCTGGCACGTCAACAGCCTGGGCCTTCCCTCCAACTCCGCGGGCATGAGCGTGTGGCCCAGAGGGCCGCCCCACCACCGTGAGCCTCAGCTACCCTGTCTGTGAAATGGGGAGAAGACGCAGCTCTCAGGAGCCTGCATGAGGGTGACAGGGGCCACAGTCCAAGAGAGGGGAGGCCCGCCGGCCGGCAAATGCTGGTGTCCGCTCCGACCTAAAGCCACATCCAGACAGCCTTCCTTTTAGTACCAGGACACTGTTTTCTTATTATTATTCCTTTTTTTTTTTTTTTAAATTTTGTTCTTGGTGGCAGTTTTAACAAAGCGCTGATCCACGACACAGAGAAGCACACAGCAGATGAGAGCAAGGATGTGCCGCGGGCTCCGCAGTGCAATTAGCATTCTCCTAAACAAACGAGCTTCAACAGAGCTGTAATTAAGCAGGCCTGTAATTAAGTATATGCCCTTTATCATAACGATCATGCTTAAAAATGGCATGATGCATGGAGCTCTGTTATTAATGCTGTAATCCCAAACCGAAGTGCGAGTACATAGAAATCAGCGTGTCAGGCCTGTCACCGTTGTGTTTGTAAAATACATTAAAGAAAAAAACCAGGAAACAATGAGCTCATTCAACTGTTCTTTTTACAGTCAAGCACTACAAGTCAAGAGGATGGTGAATGCTTACAGAATCTGCAGGGTTTAAACAAATAAAGCTCTAATCTGCTACTGTATTAATACCACCCCTGATTTTAAAGGAGGAGGGGGGGATTTCTTTTTTTCCCCCAACTGACCCGAATACCTGCCTTTGCTGTTCTCAGGGAAGGAGTCCAATTTGCATGCTGTATTTATTTGGACAGAAAATTGGACTCCTGCTTGCACAGACAGCCCTGCTAGGACTCTGTAGGAACTCTGCCTGGCAACGGGAAAGGGTTGTTATAGTTCCCGTATCTTTCCTTCACATGGGAACTATAATTGTACTTGCCAAGGCAGGACCCTCAGAGCCATCCCTTGATTCTCCCCCCCGACACGCACACTTTCGGATTTCCCCGGGCTCGACTCGAACCCACCGCTCATTCCCAAGGGCTCCGGACCCAGGGCCACCCTACTGCCTTGGGATACCCACAGTTGCTCAGGGCTTTCGACCCCTTCCCTCACTGACATCTCAACGAGGAAATACTCCAATCAATGCATGTGTTAATTTCAACATGCTTGATAACGAGTCTTAAAATCACGTGGCAAAAAAAAAGTAGTATTAAGAGAAAGAGACTCCATGGCCAGCATCTCAACTGTCATCTGCTTACAGCTGTCAGGCGGTGTTACGTGAACCGGAGTCACAGCCCCTCAGAAGTACTTGCCAGGATGGTGGTGAACGATGTGTCTTTATTGGCAGGTAGTCATTTTTAGGATAAAGTTAAATGCAGCTGGAATCGGGGGAGGCCTTTAACCCTGGCGACTTCCTTGTAAATTATCAGCAACCTGGCTCTTTCTTCTCTCCTTTCCCGTGGCTTCAAAAGTCCTTTACAATTTGTGATGGGAAAGATGCCAACACCTCAAGATCTCAAGGCCGCTTCTCAAAACTCATTCGCATACCGAAACACCAAGCCTGTTCTGCTTTCCTGGTGATTTCACTTGGGGGACATTCCTTGGAAGATATGTGTAGGTACCTCCTAGATTGTCTGCTCGGTGACATTCCAACTGAGTCCACACTAGGCCAACAACTTCCTTCCAGATCCCCCAAGTAATCTGTTTTGCCGGTTACTCAAAAGCCAGAAGAACGGACTTATCAGCCACAGTGACCTCCCGAGGCCCACGGCACCGTGGGGAGCAGGGAGTGGGTGCCACAGTCAGACACGTGTGAGCCCTGAGCCGGGCTCAGCCACTTGCTGGCTGTGGGGCCTCGGGCAGGTCACTCAGCCTGGGTCAGACTTGCACCTGTCAAAGAAGGAGAACCACAGCTGCAGCATGGCTGCGGGGCTGAGCCTGCGGAGGAGAGAGGGCCGAGCACGGCCCAACCTGCAGCAGGTACTCCGCGTGTTTAGTTACGGGCGATCCACAGCCGCCAAACAGGCCCTGCTTTTCAGACGCGGATTCGGGCCAGGTCCACCTTGGACTTAGAAGTGTTTCATCTCTCGGTGCCTCTCTTTCCTCAACTGTAGAAGGAAGGTAATAATCCTGCCTCGCTTGCTGTGACGTTTAAAGGAGATAAAACAACTCCCTGCTCATTCTCACCGTCGTCACGAGTTGGGGAGAATGCCCTTCCAAGGATAGACCTTTTGGGTGCTTGACCTGCTTTTACATCGAAACGGAAATGCAGCCACATTAAATTCTGTAACCCATGGGCTGGGAGTCCCCATCCAGAGGCTTCTGGAGGTGTGGAAGCAATGCCTGCCCAGGACTACCTCAGAGGGTCCCCCTGACCATGGTCCTCCCTGGTGTCTGCCACCTCTGGGGTCACGGGTCAAGCTCACCTGTAGGAGCAAGACCCATGCTGGGCCCAGCCTGCTTAGCATCCCCTGGAAAAGAGCCCCAAAAGCAAAGCGAAGAAAACTGCCCTTGGGTGTCAGGAGGTTAATTTGCCAGTCAGCCAGAAATGCCATGCTCTTCAAAATAAAGGTGGCTTCACCCCACAAATGAATATTCTCTGAGGTTCTATTAAGTGGGGAAGCCTCCCCGTCCCCCATACAGAGCACCTACCAGGAAGTGTCACTTTAGCTGTGTGGTCCACTTCATGTCTCCACATCCCCCGTATCCTGGGAGGAAACTGAGGGCCCTGTACTCCCCCATCTTCCTTCCAGAGCTGCCCCTCGGGGGCCTGGAGGCTGCTGTCTGAGCCGTGGGAGCTGGGAGAGCAGGAGTCCCTAGAGGCAGGGCCATGCACGGCTGCCCACACCCCACAGCCACGAGAAACTCCAGGTCCACGAACAAGAACACTCTCCCTGCACTGCAGAAATGCTTTCTAAAACTTCATGAATATTTGGCGCCTTGGGGCAGAGACCTGTTGCATTTTGCCCACAGTAAAGATAAAATCCAACTAAGTGCCACCTTTCCACGTGAGTGAAAAGGCGCGATTGTTGAGGCCTTGCGGGGAAATGACCACGGGTTCACGCCTGCCCTCCCACAGTGCAGCACACACACAGAGACCCCTAAGCCAGCTGGAGAACAAGAGGGGCTCTCTAAAAGTAGGATAAGAAGCAGACCGAGGGGGGCCAATGAAGGTTTGCTGCTGTTAGGAGTGACCACACTCCTCCAGAACACAGGCGTGGTCTCAACAAGTAGTTTAATCCACAGCCGCTCGTGGCCAGAGGCCTGGCCTCTAGCTGTGCAGGGTCTGAGCGGCAGGCGGAGTGACAGATACCACTGCTGCTGGGGGGTCCCGCCGCATGGGCAGGAAGGTGTGCCCCCCCCGCCCCTTACAGGCCCTTCTTTGTCTTCTCAAGACCATTGCACACACAGGCAGTCCCGACTCAGGATGGTCCCACTTACGAGTTCTCGACTTCACGATGGTGCAAAGGTGATACGCATTCAGTAGAAGCCATACTTCAAACTCTGAATTTTGATGCTTCCCCGAGCTAGCGATGAGCGATTCCATCCTTTCTCACGGTGCAGGGCGGTGACAGCAGCTCCCAGGCAGCCAGGGGACCACGAGCGCCCACAGCACATACACGGACGGCCATTCTGTCCGCGTACAGCCGTCCTGTTTTTCACTTTTTACAAGAGACATTCAACACTTTGGCATAAAATAGGCTTTTGTTAGATGATTTTGCCCAACTGTATGTGGTTCTGAGCACGTCTAAGGTAGGCTAGGCTGAGTGATGATGCTCAGTAGGGTAGGGGTAGTAACCGCATTTTCAACCAATGATGGGTTTATGGGGACGGAGCCCCACAGTGAGAGGACAAAGACCTGTATGTTTTTAAGTTGTATTTTTTACCCCCCTCAATAAAGGAATATACTTCCTAAACAAACAATTCCAATGGCACAGCTAAGTTAAAGCGCCCCTTGAATGCAGAGCCCTCCTCAGGGCTAGCCCTGGATGTGGTCTATGCAGTCCCTGGGGTTCTCCCAGCCTCTTGCTATGCATGTACAGACGTGTTTGCATATACAGAAGAAATACAGGATTTTGTTTTGTACGTGTCTGTGCTTTTCATAAAAATAGTATCACCGCACAACTGTTCTACACTTTGCTTTTTTTCAGTAATTGTCCGAGTTCCCCTGTTGGTAGCTACAGATGTAGCTCAGTCTTTTTAATAGCCGAGCAGAAGTAAGAGTGGAGAGACAACCAATGGCCAGCTCATCAGGAGCCCTGACCGCCATTTTAAGAGGCCTGCAGGTCACCAGGAGGTCCCTGGGAAGCCAGTGAAGGGTTTTTGAGCTGGAGAGAGACATGTTTATATTTCAGGAATGGCTCCTTGGCTATGGAGAGAAGCAAGGATTAGAGGGAGTGAGGCTGGGGGCAGGACCACCAGGGAGGAGGTTCTGGCAGTGGATCAGGTGAGGGATGCTGGTGGCAGCGTCTAGGACAGTCTGTGACAGTAAGAATGGAGAAGAGGGGACAGATCGAAGGGTATTCAGATGCAGACCCAAGAGACTTGGCAACTGGCTGCAGTAGTTTCACTACCTTCCGGGGGGACGAGACAAGGGTGACCCTGAGATTCTGGCTTAACCATCGGGAGAACGGGGGCCCGGAGACCTGGGAGACGTGTGGGGTAAGCTGGTGGGGTCTCTTTTGTCTGTGTTGGGTTCGAGAGGCTTGTGAGACATCCCAGGGGAGATGCTGGTCAACATGGTTGGGACGTGATGAGCAAGATGCAAGACTGGTTGGTAAGGACTGCCAGGATGGAAATACAGAAGTGAGGCGGTTAGGGGAGGATCTGGGGCGTCCAGCCTGCTGGTGACTGAGGCACAAGGGAAGATGAGAAGTTCTGGGAAGAGCACAGGGTGAAAAGAGGACAGGCCCAGCTCAGGGTTCTGAGCCATGTTAACATCTGATGCTTGTGTGGAGGAAGAGAAGTCAGCCAAACAACGGGAAGAAGATTCAAATGTGCTCTGTGATGCCTGATCACAACCGGAGGTGTTGCTATGAGCTTGGCTTTAATAAGTAGATCTAGATACACTGACACACAGAGGTATGTATATATTTAAATGCACATGCGTTTATATGCATGCACGTGTGTTAAGACACACACAAATGGACGTATATTTCTATCTGCTGACAGCCCAGAAGCCATGAGCATACCTAGTGCCCAGAGTTTTGGGTTCTAGCGTTCTCCTCTGAAAGACACAGGGGCTCTTTAGAAAAATGGCTGATGGAGGGGGAGGCAGGGAAGGAACAAGCCTGGGCCATCTTGTTGCACCAGAAAGTAAGACAACCTCCAAGAATCATGGGAACTCAGCAGAAGGGCCCAGGAGCCAGCTCGAAGGGGCTCCCACTGGCTAATATGGAACAATTTGAGCATCCAAATAATGACAATAACGAATTAGAACCCCCCTCCCCAGTCCACACCAACGTGCACAAACCAGGGATAAGGGGAAGCTCATCCTTACAATAAAATGCCAACTCACATTGAAGGAATGATGGAGTTACAAAAATCAATGGGTAATCTGATTAGGAATGAACTACTTACATAGTCCCAAAGTATTTCCCACTGATGGCACATTAATTACAAGAGGAAAAACAGTAACTTTATGGTACGGAAACCCAGCAAGCAGCACCGTAAGCAGGTGATCCCAGCTGGGTCATGCCAACATCAGGAACTTCCGGATAGGATGCATGGAGAAGGACACAGTAACAGCTGACACAGTGACAGAGAAGAGAGCTGGCCTTACAGCTTGGTGTCCTCATCTGAGAGTGAGGGGCTGGGCTAGGTGACTCAGCTGGTGCTGATCTGTGACTTTTTTTTTTTTTTAAGATTTATTTTAGAGAGAGTATGTGCAAGCAGGGGGAGAGACAGAGGAGAAGAGAGAATCTCAAGCAGACTCCCTGCTGAGTGTGTAGCTGGATGTGGGGCTCGATCCCAGGATGCTGAGATCATGACCTGAGCTGAAATCAAGAGTCGGATGCTTAACTGATGGAGCCGCCCAGGCGTCCCCGACCTGTGACTTTCAAAAACTGCCCACTGCCTGCGGCTCCTCCCCTAGGAGTTTCTGATTTACTTGGCCTGAGCTGTGACCCCGGGAGTTAGTAGCTTTTCAAGGCTCCCAGGTGATTCTCAGGTGCGACTAGGTTACAGTAGCCCTGGGCTACGTGAGGTCTAACCCCCCCACCCCAGACATTCTTCCATCTCAGAATCATTGTATTAAATATGTACCAGTGATCTGAGACCTTTATTAAGCCCCAGAGGATGCAATTTCCAAACCCACTGTAGGTAACAGCTGGTTTCTAGCTGACTTCTCTAGCCCTCATCCAGATTCTACTCACAAAAGCTTCTGAAAAGCAACAATCACGAAGGGTAAGTGTAGGTTCTGGTCAGATGCCTCCCCGTCATGGAACCAGAGGGCAGGGAGAGAAGGTGTCCCAGGTTTCTGTATGTCTGAAGCCAGGAATGACTGGTCCACCATTCTCTAGAGCACCGCACCAGGGTGTGTCCGTCTGGGGGGAAGGAGAGTGTGTCAGGGCACTTGCACACAGTCCTGTTTAAACCTCCGAACGGCCCTGTGAGGCGTCGCCATACCCACCCTGCCAAAGGGACCTGAAGCTCAGAAGGGAAGGGACTCGTTGGGGCCACAAGGCTGGTAAATGGCAGAGCTGGTGCAGAAAGGGAGATCTTCCAAGTCCACTGCCTTCCCACCATATGAAGGATGAGGTGCGGATGCCTTCCTCTGAGAAATGAAAGAGTCCCCTACAGATGGCAGCCCAAGGGTCTAATCAAGAAGGGTGAGAAAGCGGATGGAAGCAGTGTGGAGGTGGAAGGTGTCCGGGGGCCACCCCCTGCAGCGTCCCTGGCTCGCTCTCTCCCAGGGGACACCCTCACAGCCGAGACAATACACCCGCTTCAGGGATCTTGGCCTTTCATTTTCAAATGTCATGATTCCATAACCAGTAAGTAAGCTTTTAATTGTCTAACTGCCCAAGTACTTTATCAATAGGACGGTAGCATCACCCAAACGGGAAAAGCAGAACCTCATTATACATTTTATTTAAGATTTGAAAAGAGATTGCCTACTGGTTAAAGAAAAATGGTCTAAAACGTAACAGCACAGAGTTCTTCTGACCTTGATAAGTGGGATCGAATTCCCCAGGGCCTGGGCATCCCCCCGTGAAGGAGAGAACTGTGGACGAGAGTCCTGCAGCTAAGGAGGGGGGCAGCCACCGTGGGAGAGGCTGCCTGAGTGGGCCCCAGGCTTCAGCCTCCCTGAGCTGCCAAGTGCTTCCAAGAGACCAGGCACAGTGACAGACACAGGTACGGGCCAAAAAATGGGACCTCCACGGCAAGTCTGACAGCCATCTAAACCCAACTTATGCTTACGTAAGATTGCGCTGCTGGTGTGCACAGGAATCAGTCATAACTTAATTAATAAAACTTAATTTGAAGAGGAAAAAAAGGCATTTTTATTTTTCTCGCTTTACAGAAAGCTCAAATACTGAACCTCCCAGTTCAAAGCAAAGGCCTGGCCGTTGTCCCCCTCGCGTAGCTAGACCTTTAATATCGGTTGAGGTGGGCAAGCTCTGCCGGTCCCCGAGGCCGGGCGTGGAAGGACAAGAGACCACAGACTCATGCCTGTAGCTGGGATGCGGTACAGGAGCACACACACCGGACCTCCACAGCCCCGTGTTTCCAAACTGCATCATTTTCCAGAAACGTTGCCTTGGGAAATGGCTTCTCTTGCAAGCAGCGTATCACCTTCCCCAAAACTCAGCTCCAGTGGACAAGCCTCTCTGGACCACACTGATATGAAGATGAAGTCTGAGACAGAACTGATGCCTGAATGGACACCCACCTTGATTTGGAATTACCCGGGAGGGCGCTCCCTTCTGTCTCACTTGACGTGTCTGCAAAGTACAATGCCATGAATTACCCAGATCTCAGATTTAATATTAACCTTTAAAGGGCATGTCACAAAAATGTATTCTCTAAATATTGGTTGTTAGCTCACTTTGTAAGTCTATCGTGGAGAATAGGTGTGAGGCTGCCACCAGTCTTGGACTGCACCTGTCATGGGCACCTCACCTCCTGCCACCTGACAGTAATTCCAACCGAACGAACAATTCAGCCATCGACTCGAGCCGCGGCCTAAGCTCAGCCTCAAGATTTAATAATAGAGCCTGCGAATATTACTCTGATTTCTAGAGCTGATGAACTTTCAGAGGCAACGCGCGTTGAAATAACCGAGCGCAGGCATGACAAAGAACTTGAATCCGCGGTTCTCTGAACTATCCGGTATAATAAGCACTTGTTCCTTCCCCACAATGGGCATGTACAAGAGAAATCTAAATAATAATTGCTGTAATTATCGTGAAAAAATATGCAGAGATTAATGGTGATTATGAAAATCTGTATAATTGTTCTCTGAAACCGCCGCTGATCAAGTGGTATCTTGAAATGGCCGCTGCCAGAGAACTTTCACCACCGAACAACATGTGGGCACAGAAATGTGACATTTTGGCTCTCTCCCTGTAAAATATTACCCTGTGTTTGTGAAGTTGGTTTTCATCATTTCCAATACCCTGGCCTGCATTTTAACTCTTCCTACCACTGCCCTGCAAAGGTTCCAAGACGCCCTTAATGGGATGCGTATGTCATTGTGGTTCAAAGCCCCACGTTCAACTTGTTATTTATTCAAATAATTAATTACTCTTGTATCCATCGAGCAGTTTGTCATGACACATTAATGACTTGATAGACTTCTATGAACTGGTGAACACAGAACAGCAGAGCGTTTTTATCGCCATTTAATTTTAAAACGATCCTGTGTGAAATTATCTAGTCGTGAGTGATGGGGGCATAAAGAACAGACTCAGCAAAGCCCCTTTTGGATCATTGCTTTATTAATGGTAACGTCAGGGAAATGAAAAATGCTAACATTGTCATATTCCGCTGCTGGGCAGAGACGGATGGCTGGAGGACTGGGCGGGGGCTCCCAGCGCTCACTGCCAAGAGCACCAAGCCCCTCGTGGCGCCGGGCCGGCGGGACCCCAGCCTCGCGCACCCACAGGCTCTGTGAAAGCACCTCCATGCCGGGTCTCCCTTTCCAGTTTATGGCTCTCGACGTCTGTTACTTTGTGACTTTGTGTGTGTGGTCTTTTTTTTTTTTTCCCCACTTGCATTTTCCACTAGTGATATAAACCACCCTCACGAAAACATTTCACTTTATTGCTTTGAACATTAAACGTTATTAATCCAATAGAAAAACGTTAAAGATATTGCTGTCACCTTTAAACGTGAAATGATATTAAGTCTCTAAAAAAACGCTGGGTTAGTAGAAAAGATGTTCCCTTCTTTTTTCTTTCAAGTCTTAAGATAACCGTTTTGGGTTGATGATAAAATAGTATTTCTACATGGCTCACAGCACAACATCTGCTTAAAAGACACTTCCTGTTCGGCTATTCTTTTTTTTTTTATACTGAAAATTATTTCTCAATTGTTTTAATTACAAACTTGGGAATCTATGCAAACTACTTCCCAGCAGTGTGATTCAAAGACAACAGACAGCAATCCCTGAAGAGCCCCGGAGCCAGGCAGCAGGTGGAATCGCAGGGGCTCTCTGACGGCCACGTGGGCGGCCCACTGGGGACACGACAGAAAGGCAGCCAGGCGCTGTCCCCGCCCTCTGCCGATGGAGAAGAAAGGGTGGGTCGCTCTTCCCTTACAAGCTTCCTGGTTCTGTTTCCCCGCTCCCAGTGAATAGCTCTGCCACCCACCCGGGTGTCTAATCCTGGGGCCTGGGGACAACAGGGACTTGTTCCCGTCCCTCACACCTGTCATCAGTCCTTTCAATCCCCAAGAGGGTAGTGGTGGGGGCGGCGGCAGCTCACAGTGAACTGAACTCCTACTCTGGCCAGGCCCCAGTCCGGGTGCTTTCTGTGTACGGACAGATTTCTCGGGACCATCCTGAGTTATGTATTGGTGTTATTCATTATTGTCATCACACCCCCCCACCTCCCGATTTCACAGAGGACACTCAGGCTAAGAGCAGTCAAGCAACAGTCAAGCTCCTGCCCAGGAGCTCACGGCCAGCAAGAGGCAGAGGCGGATCTGAACCGAGACTGCTGTACACACCCTTCCCCACAACACCACAGGGCCCCTTAATTCCCTCCAGAGAATCCTCTCCACAGCCCTGGACTTGGGGGATGCCCACCTCTACGGCCCTGACATCAGCTGCTCCACATCACTCTACTCTCCTCCAGAAAGGGATCTGGAAAGGAATGGGGCAAAGCAGTGGATGGAAAGTGTGAGAAAAGCGGAGCGTTTGGGGCACATCCTGGTGCGAGTTGAGATGGGGGTCAGAGTTCTGAGGATAAACAAATCAAAGGAGCTGAAGTTGAGTTTTGTGTCCTAGTCTGTGGAATGCTTTCCTTTCCCAGGTGGAGACACCGGGGGCTGAAGGCTCATGACTTCCACACGGACACTTCCAGCACCGTGGCAGCAAAGTGGGAGCTCAAGCCCTGGTGGCCTGAGACTCCAGGCTGTCTCCACCCAGGACCTGCCTCCTTGTGCAGGAAGCGCCAGTCCCCACGGGGAAGCAGAGCCTCAGGGAGGTCTGGGCAGAGCCCCAGAGAGCTAATGCAGCTACGTGGGGATCTGCCAAGTTTAGGGTTGCAGATTCGTTTGGGAGCCTGCGAGGAGGGCCTCTCAAAGAGACAGGCAGGCATCCTCCAGAGCAGCTGAGGCAGGCAGAGCCGACTGTAGACGCCACAGTCAGGAAGAATAGTGGTTTCAAAGAGGAGCCCCAAATGGAAAGTCCAGCCAGATAACCCAAACCGCAGGAGCCGCTGCTTCTCAATCAGGGCAACTCCACTGTGAAGCCAGCCCATGGAAAAGCAGCTCTGAGCACAGGAACCCTCTCTCTGGAGAGCAGCCACATCCCTGCAGAGATGGCACAGGGGTGGCACCCCTGTGGGGGAGGTGCCAGTCCAGACAAGTGCAGGAGGTAAGGGGTCACTGGCTTTAGACACGGTGTCTTCAGAGCTGTGCGCCGCTCCCCCCCGCCCCCCAAGAGGACGCATCCTTTCTCTCCAAACCACAGGTCCTCAAACTATCAAGTGTGTCAGAGTGATCTGGGATGCTAACAATGCAAATCCCTAGCCTCAACCCTCTGGACTTTGGCTCAGGAACTCTGGGACAAGGGCACCATGAGAAGCTCCAGTCTGTGCTTAGAGCTCTGTGCTTAGAGCTGGAGAGTACTTCCGTGAGGGTCTCATGGATATGGTTCCGTGCAGCTCTTAGCCACAGACAAGACTCTCTGTGACCTAGAAGGACTAAGCAGGCAGTATTGCAGCACCGGTCACAGCTGTCACTTGACGAAACCTTGGACTTAGTGCTAGACACGGTCACAACCCAGAGAGGCAAATGGGATCAGCCTGTCTCATGGCCGCAAGAGGCCAGGTGGTCATGCTTCCAGTCCAAAGGGAGGCCAGCAGTGTCGAGCTTAGAAGGCCAGGCTCTTGACACTCCTACATAATTTAAGACAAGATATCAAGAAATAACAGGGCCAAAGCACAACCAGGTACTCCGCTAAGTGATTATTTATCACTTATCATGAGACCCAACCACGGGTTTCTCTTTGTTTCGATCTTTTGTGGATGGAGCCTCTAAAACTCACAAGATGTTAGGAACCCAGAAAGGTCCTTGGTCTGTCTTTCTCTCTATCTGCAGTGAATTTCCTGAGCACTCAGGGTTTCTATGGCTTTTACCTTTAATAGTAGGAAGAAAAGGTAACATTCAGGTAGCTTGTGACCATCTTTTCTGGAATCCAGACAGAAGGCTTGCTTCTTGAGCTCTTCGTATCTTGAAGCCAAGGAACATAGGTCTAACTCATGCTGGATCCTTGAGTTTCCTTCTTAAACCTTTCTGTGCTTTCCCAAGTAATGACTTCCAGCCACTTGAAAATCTGCCCTGAATTTTTCAAAGGGACCCTTTGGTCAGAACAAAGTATGAAAGGATGCATTTCAATGGAACCTAACAGCTTAAAAAGACACACGTAAGTGATTTCTCCACCACAAGGCTTTCAGAGCTGCTGCAGCCGCTGGATGAACGGCAGGCAGGAATTGGGGGGGGGGGGTACCATCACGAAACGCAAGGTCCAACAGGAAAGCAGAGGCCTGTTCTTAAAAATGCTTTCTTTAAAGCCCCAGAAAAGGGGGAAATACTACGTGAATTAAAAAACCAAAAACCAGAAGAGGAAACAGAAACCCTGCAGGTCGGCAAAGTTATAGGCCAATGTGGAGTGAGGGCGTTGGCCCGGGCAAGGAGCAGCTTACAAATGAGGGAACTGAGACCCCAAGAGTTGTAAGACCCACACGGTGAATACCTGCGGTGCCTTGTAGCTTCCTTTCAGGACTGCACACCCATTAACTCCTTTATCCTAGTTTCTACCCTGTGTCCGTGAGGCCAACCCTGGTCCAGGGTCGCCATGACGACGTCCGAACTCAGAGACGTTTACGGACTTGCTCAATGCGGCCCAGTGGGCCCGTAACAGAACCGGGTGTTGAATATGGGCCTCCTGACTGCAGTGTAATCATTTATGGGGTCAGTGGAAAAACCATCTGAGTAGAGGCCTGGAAGGGACCCCAGATCCCAAAGTCAAAGGCTGCCTCTCCACGAGAGAATGTTCAGGGTTGCCGGTCTGGGAGCACTGGGAGCTCAGAGGACAAGTGTCATTAAGAGTCTGCTCAGTCTTTACTAGGAAAGAATTTGCAAATGGTCTTCGACAGGTACACCTTGAAAGCACACTTCTTTTTGGCTTTTTATTGTTTCGTTTTTGGTGGAGAGGGGACCAGCCTGCTAATCGGCGGCACTCTCAGCTTGATTCCGTCCAGACTGTTGGATAAACACCAGACCGTGACTTCATTTTCACCTAAGGCTGAGAAAACACAAGGTGGCTTTTCGATGCTGGCCTGTAAAGTCCCACAGGGCCAAGAGTGGGGTGCCACTCCAGCACACCTTCCCCCTCTGGAGAAGGAGATGCCACACTTCTGTATCCCCCATGAAGTCCCCACCCAGGGTGGTGTGAGGTCTGATAAGACACGGAGAAGGCAGGGGTGCCTGGGTGGCTCAGTCGTTAAACGTCTGCCTTTGGCTCAGGTCATGAACCCAGGGTCCTGGGATCGAGCCCCACATCGGGCTCCTGCTCCGCGGGAAGCCTGCTTCTCCCTCTCCCACTCCCCCTGCTTGTGTTCCCTCTCTTGCTGTGTCTCTGTCAAATAAATAAAATCTTAAAAAAATAAATAAAAATAAAAATTATTAAAAAAAAAACAACACAGAGAAGGCAGAAGGACAGGGAGCTGTGTCCTCGTCCCCGAAACAGCTCTCCCCCCGGGTATTTGAGAATACAACATTGGTGGTGTCTACTGTTGGTGGGAATCCTGACGGTCATGACATGAAATGATCTGTCATTTTGCTAAAGTACAAACTGCAATCCACGCGTGGGGCATCTGGCTAGCGAGTCAGCCGGACAGATGCCCGGCACCTGAATTTCAGCCCAATTGGGCTAACTCTCCACTTTTCTCAGGCAAAAGCAGTAACTTTCTTGAAGTGACCATTTCTTATTTTTTAAAACGGACTCCACCAAGGAGGAAGGGAAGACTGAGAAAGGTGGAAGAAAATGAAGGGGTGTGAGTGGCGCATGGACTGCTGACCCCTAGCCCCACGTGCTGGCAGTAAGGAAGGAAGGGAGGGGACCTGGGACGGTGTGGCCCTCGGGGACTCTGCTGGGGAAGCGACCACTAACATGGCCTCAGGACCTGGTACCTGGATGGTCCTGACAATCAGCTGGTGAACCTGGCCTCTGCTGGAAGGAGCAGCCTTCTCAGACGGAGGCCAGGCGGACCCAACAGAGCTGATCCCCTTCCTCCCTAGTTTTGAAGCCCGTCCCCACATTCAGCCAGGTTCCTGCCAACATTTTGAACATCCTAGGAGGGGCGGGGGGGGCGGACAGGGGCAAAAATGGGAACCTCGGCCAAGCACACTGACAGCCTGATTAGAAAAACCTTGGGTCTTGGCCCGATTCTTTCCTACATAAACAGAACTCACAGTTAAAATTATTATTAACGGTGATGTAATATATGGAGGAATTTATTTTAGTGACAAAATTTATTTAAATAACTTTATAAATGACGTCAGTTTTTATTTATAGAATCATTAGTTCTAAAGGTTCACCCAAATGTTTCACTTTTATGTTCCCACGTTTTGCAGAGAGAATTATGTGCCTAAAGAGCTGTTTCTAAATTTCAGCACTTGGGAATATCTTGGGGAATTATCCTACAAAAACATTTATGGTCTAATTATTGTATTAGGAAGAGACGTTCAAGATGACCTATCAAAGTTTATTGTTCTAGAATCACCCAGGACAGCAAAACCGTAATACAGTGCATTAGAGGCTCTAAAATGCTCCCCAGCCCGATTATTCAGTTGGGTCTTTGTGAGGTTAAACACATGCAGAGGTTAAAAACCGACAGAGGCCACACGGCCAGCCATTGCAAATGTGTCCTTCCTCGTGACTGGGAAATTCCTCTGGCTGTGACCAGGGCCACCTTCTCCTCAGCCCAGCACTGGGCCACGGCGGTGACCAGTTACAGAGACTGGGGTTCACTGGGGCAGGTGAAGAGCTGAGAAGAGTGCCCAACCCGGGAAGGCTTTCCTCCAGAAAAACACAAAGGCCAATTTCGCCCCTCTGGGCTCTACTGAACAAGACTTGGATGGGGATGAGGAGAGGCTGGAGCCGCATGGTGGTGAAGTGAGCTGGGAGAATATTTCAGAGGACAAAGTGGAGGCAGCTGCAGGGCTTTTGTGGTTGAGGGGACCAAGGGGCAGAGCAAACACATTTTAACAACCAGACTCCTCCTTTCACACATGTGTAAAACCTTTGGAATTTCACTGGAAAACTTTATTTCAGAAGTAATCTTTTGAAGTTTGAAAATAAAAGCAGAAAGGCTATTTTTCAGTATAGAAAGATGGTTTCAAACTTGAAGGGCCCAAAGGAAGGTGCTAACGGGTGGTAAGTCGTAGCCACTCCAGGGGATGTGCTCTGCGTTGGTCTCTGGAAGCTCTCCTCTGTGTTATTGTGGGTCGTTCTCAGATTGTCCCTAATGGGACCTGAGATGTTTGTTTTATCTCTTTCTCTCTGTCGTGTCAGGGCCTGGCCTGGATGGTACCCGGGTTGATAACGTTGATGATCCAGAGAGAAGGGGAGGCTGTGTGTGTGTGTGTGTGTGTGTGTGTGTGTGTAAAGAAACCACATGAGCCTCATAGCTGAGTAAACACGGAGCCTGTGTGACTAACTACCTCTTCCATGAAGCACCAGGGGACACAGAGGGCCAGCACGGTTGGAAACAGAGTTCCTTCAGAGTCCATGTGAGCAGAGAGGAAACGGTCACTGAAATGCCCAACTTTACAGTTAAAACTCCAAACCTGAGAATGCCGCATGGGCGAACGGTGACTCTGCCGCCCTACCTCTGAGCCCTGAGTCCCTGACCTGCCCTCACCAGGCCCCTGGCCCACCCCCACTCAGTTGGCTTCCCTTGTTCACTGGGGAAGAGCCACCTCATGGGCAGGGCTGACAGCCTGTTGTTCGGGGAAAGCTCACAGGAAGGTGGCACCTTCATGGGGTTTGTGTCCATAACACCAGCCCCGGCAAAACAGATGCTCAGTAAAAACTTCCTGTGTTGAAGAAACAGGGATCTTACCCTCCTGTATCTTACGGCTGATAAGAAAAGACACAGTAAAAGTGCCTTAATTGGTCTTCCCTATCATCCCCCCTTAACAGAGACAGACCCGAAGCTCAAAGGCAGTGAGGGGCTTGTCTTAAGGGTAGAGCTGCTACCTGGGTCCAGGGCTTTAAAATGAAACCGTCTGGTCCTGTAGTCACCTTCCCGTACCCCATTACAGGCCACTTGTCCCAGAGAAAGAACTGGAAGTTGCTAAGCATTCCACAGCTCTCTTATTTTTGGTGTCAGCAATTACCCTTGTACATTGCCTCCTGTCTTCCCTCCCAAGAGATTCCAATTATTCTTCCAATCATTTCAGCCAAAACACTTACCCAAACTCAAATCACACCCTCTCCCAAACACACACGTCAGAGACCAAAGGCACGGGCAAACGGGCTTGCACAACTCTTCCCTTCCTCTGCCGGGTGGAACACTTTCTACCTATTAACCCATCACAGACAGGCTCAACACCTGCCCTATTGTTTCCAGCAATATTCAGAATAGAACCAGTGTCCAGTACAAACAAGCTGGAGGCCCCATGGGATCTGTTACGCTGGCTGCCTCCAAGTCACCAAATGGACCGTGCTTCACCGGTGACACAATTCCCTGGCTCCCAGGCCAACTCCGAGGACCCCTAGGCCTACACGCCCCTGAAGCTGAGCGCTGGCCTTGTAGACAGAGAGCACCCTAGCGCGTGCAAGTCGGCACGCACACGAAATGAAGATCCTCCAGGGCGCTCGGTAATGACTTTCCTTTTTTCATCTACCAGAGCAAAAGAAGGTGCACGCACAGGGAGTTGCTGGGAAAGGAGTTTCCCACAACCAACAAGGGGGACTGAGGAATGAAACAGTGTGACTTTCATAACCACCCAGCTCATGACATTCCAGGTGTCCCCAGTCAACCAGCCCACATGGAATTTACACAGAGACTCTGCCAACAGCATGGGATCAATCACACGATCGCCTAATCTGCTCTTTATAGTCCGCCTGGCTTTTCATTGCTTACCTGTGCCCATAGGCTGTGAGTTCTGGGGCTTCTTTAAAGCTAAATCAGAAAGATAAATAAATGCTTTCAAAGGATATGTGTCCTGGGCACCCAGCCCAGGCCCTGAGCATTCTCTCTTCCTACCTCCGGAAGGCAGGGGACAAGGGCAGTCCCACCGCTGAGCTCCCTGCGGCCCCTTCTCCTCCATCTGCTTCTGCTCCCTCCTTTGGACTCCCGCTGCTTGTGGGACCTGACTCAATCCACTCCTCTCTGTGGAGCCCTGCTATGGTCTGGTCTCCTCTGAACACAGAGGGCTGCTGGGTGCAGCTCTCAGGACCCTCCCCTCAACGAGTGCCCGTGGCCTCGGAGGAACGACTGCTCCTCCACCCACAAGTGCCCCAAAGGGCAGACCCCTTCAACCAGTCCCCTCTGCTTCCCCGGCCCACTCTGCGGCATGAGCACCTGCTGTGGGCCGGGCGTCTCGCAAGCTCTAGCTCACAGAATCATCACTGGGCTCTGGGAGGAAGCTTTGCACGCCTCCATATCGGTTTCTACAACGGAGGAAACAGAGTGTGGAGGTTAAGAGTAGGTGCACGGCCAACCTGCCTCGCGGCAGGTGACTGTGGTGAGTGAACTAGGTTGTCTGTGCCTTTCTTTCTGGGGCTACAGGCTGGGATTAAGGACACCTCCACCTCTTAGGGTTGTCAGGGTGGAAAACACAGTTTGGGTAAGGCACTCAGAACAGGGGCTGACACTATAAATGCTGGATAAGTGCTATTATCATCATTCACTTCCCAAACGTGAAAGAAAATGACCAATGTCCATTCTGGAAACCCTCTGTCACTGTGCCCTCCCCTCTCGCCATAAAAATCTGTTTCCTGTAAATAATCCTGCCACGGGGGAGGAAGCAGGGCAGGACGGGAGGGTGCCCTGAATCCACAAGGCTGCCGTGACATGACAAATACGCTGCAGGCTGATAGTGTCTCCAAGACATATTGGAGTTTACTCTGTCGTTTGGGCTTGCCATCTCTGCCACCCTGCAGGGGGCTGGCTTCCCAGGCTGCTCTGGGAGCAAGCGGGAGAGTCGACCAGTCCCTGGACAGATCTGCGAGCTCAGGTGAGCATCCGTTAGGCTGCCTAATGAGAGGACATGGATTTGTCCACTGCCTTCCTGGGCGCCAGGCCTGCCTTCCCAGGGAGGGCCCGGGTCTGTGCCCCGCACACAGCGCAGGCAACCAGCAGGCTCGGCACCTAACGAGCCTTCCCTCCTGTGCAGCTCTGCAGCGGCCGCTGCTATGGCCCAGGCCCAGGCTGCTGGCCGGAGCGGGGACAGGACGGTGAAATGAACTTGACTGCAGGGCCCTCCGTCAACTCTGAGGCTGTCCATCAGGAGGCTGGGGTTGCAAAGACTGTTGAGGCTAAGCACCTCCCTTGTGGAACACACTGTCTAGGGAATAAGGAGACGTAAAGCTAAGAGCAGAGTGTGGAAGGCTAGGACGGAATTCTGTGGAAACCACAGTAAAGGCAGTGTTGAGACTGTGTGACCTTGGGGAACTCACTCACCTCTTCTGAGCCTCCTTTATAAAATGGGGATAACAGTAATACCACATGCTCCCCAGGGTGGGTGTACAGATGAAGTAAGTTCACACATGAAGGCGATTTAGCTCAATAAAGACTATTATCCCCGAAACCAGACAGACACTCCTATCACTTGGCCCTCCAAGGCGAGGCTGGGCGGGAGAGGACAGAAGCCCGTCCTTGTCACTGCAGGTAAAGCCACCAAAGCCATCCCAGTCTGAGTACAGCTGCCCCTGGCATTCAGGGCCTCCTGGGCCTAGGCCAGCCCTTCCAGGTTCAGAAATACTCCTCTGTCTCTGGGCAGGGAAGGTATGAAGTGGCTAAATTTGCCCAAATTATAGGCTGTCCTTACTTTTAACCATGAAGAATGACTCTCTGTCTTCCTCTGGAAATGAGCCTTAGCAAGGAGGTGCTGTGGGCATATTCACTCTCATCCGAAACCACATTAATGGCAGGAAACCAGGGAGGCCGTGCTGTCAGGTAGACAGCCCGAGAGGAGAGAGCCTGCAGGTCTCCGGGGCCCAGGGTCACCCTGTGGCCGCCGGGCCTTCTCCAACGACCCACCTCAACACGCCAAAGAGCAACCTGATCGCTATAATTTGTACGGCATGTTTCTGGTGGCAGGTCACAGCAAACCGGTGTGGGGGGGGGCCCATGCTTTCTGGGCCCCCAGCCGCTGTCCCCAGGCTCTCTGCTGGCACTACCAACCAGGCTTGGCCCTGTGCAGGCACACGGGAGGTGCTCAGTCCCCGCTGACTGAAGGTGCTGTTGAGCCCCACAGCCCCGTGTGCAGGAGGAGCGGGAGTCCTGCCAGACAGGACAGCAAGCCTGGGGCAGGGCGCCTGCAAGTGACAGGGGTGGTGCCCGGCCGGCAAGGTGGGTGTCTCCAACACCCCTGCTGTCTCTTCCACACATGCTGCCCAGTGTTCTGTGCGTGTCCCTGGAGAGTCACCAGGGAATGTGGGAGAGCTTTCAAATAGTGCTTCTCATGATCCACATTTTGGAGTAAGGCTCTTAAAGTCATTTTTTAAATGAATTACTTGGTGTTTCATGATAAACTCTTTTTAAAAAAATTTATGTGCAAGAGAGAGAGGGAGCACAAGTGGGGGGTGAGGGGGATGGGAGAGGCAGAGGGAGAAGCCAACTCCCCGCTGAGCAGGGAGCCTGACGCAGGGCTGATCCCAGGACCCTGAGATCATGACCTGAGCCAAAGGCAGATGCTTAACTGCCTGAGCCACCCAGGCGCCCTCATGATAAACTCTTAAAAACAGAACAGTCTAGTAGCAGCGATCAATCCCTTTATAACAAGGTGACTAGGTGGCCAAGAAAGACTGAGCAGGCCTAGACTTGGTCCCACTCTGAAAGCAGAGTTCCTGCCCCCCAGGAGTGGACGTGGGGCAGCTGACTGCATACGGAGGGCACCTGAGAGGTACGTGCTCATGCTTGGGTACAAAGGCGGGCCGGAGCCACCCGCGGAAGGCACCAGAGGAGTACAGGAGTCACCAGGGATGGCTTCCAGGAAGAGCGGGACTACAGGGTAGGTTGGAGGCTGCTAAGGATGAGGATGGGGAACAGGAAGGCTCTTGGGGGCGAGAGGAAAACCAAGCAAAGGCCTATGTGGGCAGCACCCTTAGGAGGAGCCTCACCTGGCCAGAATAGAGGGAGGGGTGACAGAGCTCACAGCTGAGCACCTGATAGCCAAGCGGGACAAGAACCTTCTAGAACTTAAGGCCCAAAACACAAAAAGGTACCATTCTTGGCTAAGCAGGATGGATGGAGATATGGATATGGATATATCCATCCATCCTACCTGATGAAAGAATAGTTGTGTGTGTATCTCAAACATGTGCCTTACAGAAAGAAGACATATTTTCAAGTGTCATCTGAACACTTCCTGAAATAGGTAATCCATCAGATGACAAACTATGTAGATTTGAAAAAATAAAACACTGGAGACCACATTCTCTGACCAGTGTGCAATAAAGTTAGAAACAAGTTGGGGCATCTGGGTGGCTCAGTTGTTAGGTGTCTGCCTTCAGCTCAGGTCATGATCCCAGGGTCCTGGGATCGAGCCCCGCATCGGGCTCCCTGCTCGGCGGGAAGCCTGCTTCTCCCTCTCCCACTCCCTCTGCTTGTGTTCCCTCTCTCGCCGTGTCCCTCTCTGTCAAATAAATAAATAAAATCTTAAAAAAAAAAAACAAGTTAAAAATCTGTCACTCAGAGAAGGTACTTGAGTCAGAGAGGCAATCAAAACCAAAATTACTGTATATTTATAATGTATATTTATATATGTGATGACTATATAACAGACTTCCATCAAAGTGATACACAGACATACTTCTATAGCTTTGAATACTTTTGTTAAATGTCACAAACAAAACAGGGGCACCTGGGTGGCTCAGCTGGTGAACATCTGACTCTTGGTTTCCGCTCAGGTCATGATCTCAGGGTCATGAGATGGAACCAGGCATTGGGCTCAGCGTGGAGTCGGCTTGAGATTCTTTCACACTCCCTCTCCCTCCCCCAGCTTGCATGCTCTCTCAAATAAATAAATAAAACATTTAAAAAAGAAAAAAAATCACAAACAAAATAAATGAGGTGACCATCCGACTCAAGCAGCTGTGTATATATATATATATAAACAACCAAAAGAAGCCAAAAGAAAGTAGAAAAAAGGAACTAGTGAAGATAAATAATGAAACAGGAAGCCTAATGCCTTTATTTGTAGATCAAAAACGGGTTATCTGAAAAGATAAACATAACAAATCCTTAGCAAGACCAAAGGAAAATAACTAGGAATATATATAATTGCAGGTATATTAATTTTAAAATCAAGATAGGGCGCCTGGGTGGCTCAGTTGGTTAAGTGACTGCCTTCGGCTCAGGTCATGATCCTGGAGTCCCGGGATCGAGTCCCCCATCGGGCTCCCTGCTCGGCAGGGAGTCTGCTTCTCCCTCTGACCCTCCCCCCTCTCATGTGCTCTCTCTCATTCTCTCTCTCTCAAATAAATAAATAAAATAAAATCTTTAAAAAAAAATAAAATCAAGATACTCTTAGGCACAGTTTTATAACACTAAACTTTATATATTTTTTTTACTTCATCTTTTTTTTAGAGGTGGGGAGGAGAGGAGGGGGAGAGAGAGAATCTTAAGCGGGCCCCACACCCAATGTGGGGCTTGATCTCATGGCCCTGAAATAATGACCTGAACCAAAACCAAGAGTTAGACCCCTAACCGACTGAGCCATCCAGGCACCGCTGTACTACTAAACTCTAAAATTTAGGTGAAAGGGCTGGTTTTCCTTTCAAAGAAAATATAAATGACAAAAATGATTCAAGAAAAAGCAGAAAGCCTGAAAAAAAAAATCAATCATGGTGAAAGAAAGTGAAATTGTCCCTCCTCCCAAAGTATATGCTAGTTCTCCAGGTCCATTTAGTTTTTAAAGGGAATTTTTTTTTTTCATTTTCTCCCCCACCCCCACCCCAAGGAACAGAAATGACAATACTTAAGAATATTCTCATATTTGAAGGAAAAAATTCTGATTCTTAGATCACTCAAAATTAATATTTTAATAAGCACTAAGCCCAATCTCATATAAATACCAAAATCCTAACTTAAATAACAGCAGCTAAGATCTAGTATTATAGATAATGCACCACAGTAAAAAAGGACTTCAAAAATATAGCAATTATCTCAATGTTAAATCATCAGAATAAAATGATTCATACCAATAAGTCAAATGAGAAAAAATACAATATTGTATGGATAGATTTTATTTGAAATTGAAATTAGTGCCTGAATTAAAAAAACACACACACACACACACACACGAACTCCCAGGAAAATGGGAATAGAAGAATTGTTCTTTTAACATGATCAAATTCTCTCCTGAATTAACACCCTACCTCAGCTTTGATTATGAAACAGTAGAAACATTCATCCCCACTAAAGTCAGGAACCAGGTAAGAATGCAAACTATTGCGGGCGCCTGGGTGGCTCAGTCGGTTAAGCAACTGCCTTCGGCTCAGGTCATGATCCTGGAGTCCTGGGATCGAGTCCCGCATCGGGCTCCCTGCTCAGCAGGGAGTCTGCTTCTCCCTCTGACCCTCCCCCTTCTCATGTGCTCTCTGTCTCTCTCATTCTCTCTGTCTCAAATAAATAAATAAAATCTTTAAAAAAAAAAAAAGAATGCAAACTATTGCTACTATCATTTGCTGCTTTGGATGTTCTGGCCAAGAATATGAAGCAAGAAAAAGAAATGAAGTATAAATGTTATCAAAAAGACAAAATAGTATTTGCAGATGATATTGTTGTCTACTGAGAAAACCCAAGTAAATTAGTTGGAAGCTACTAGAAATAACACGCATAGAAGAGAGGAAGCCAGTTATAAAATGAAGATTCAAGAACCAACAGTATTTTAAAATATATGTATACGCAACTCCTGGATAAAATAAAGTGGGCAAAACAGCCACAACAAAAATTTGAAACCTAGGAATTAGACAAAGTAAATGATAATATTTTACTGAATGATATAAAAGAACATTTGAATAAATGGAGAGTCATGTTACATTTCTAGAAGGAAAGATCGAGTATTTTAAAGATGACTATTCTCCCTAAATTAATTTACAGCTTCAATATTTTCTCAAACAAAATCTTGAAAGTATTTTTCTTGGAACTTAAAGTGATTCTAAATTTCAACTGGGTAAAAATCTGAGCTAGAATGACCAGGAGCATTTTGAAAACAAAGGATAATAAGACAGGATACCAAAACATATTCATTTATTATAGTTAAAATATGATTTTCCCATCAGAATATGCAATCAAGTCAATAGGACACAAGTCACAAAATGTATCATAATATATCATAGGTTTATATGATTGTTTTCAAATGAGTTGGTTAAAAAAACACATTATTTAATAAGTGGTACTAGGACAAAGATGATTTGGAAAAACACAGACCCTTAGCTCAGGTTATACATCAAAACAAATCGCAGATGGATTTTAGATTAAAAAAAAGAAAAAGGGTAACAATACACCATGAACCAGAGAAGGCCTTTCTAAAATGTGATGGCAAAGGTGCAAAACATAAAGGGGGGGGGGGGAAAGGAGAAACCACCAACTGGAAAAAAAGTAGTAGTTACACAACAGCAAAAGAAAGACTTTGTTCCATAAGGAGCTGCTACGGTTTGAACAAGAAAAGCCAGATGACTTCAAGAGAAAAGCAACAGCGGCATGGACAGGAAAGGACCAGGGGTACCAACGGCCGCCATTCAGCACAGGGAAACGTGCCCTCATGGTGAGACGCCATGTCCTATTTCAAACTGATCAGGATTTTGGAAAGTACAGCTAACCTCTTTCACATATGTGTAAGTGTAAATGGATTCAACCATTTTGGTGGGCAATTTGTCATTACATATCGAGATGCCTAAAAATTTACACACGTACCCTAAGGAACGGATTTATCTAAAGGGAAGCTTACCAAAGTATTTCAGAAGTGAAGAAAACATAAATATCCAGCCTTAGAGGACCCGTTAGATAAAGAGCACTGCATCCATGAGGAAGATCACACAACCATTACATTTGCCCTGGGGAAGACGACGGAATGGCAGGGAGGAAGCCTGTGACCAGGTGTCAGAATGGAACGGATGCTCTCAGCAATAAAAAGGAGCAAGCTACTGGGGAGCCTGGCTGGCTCAGTTGGTGGAGTGTGCAACTCTTGATCTCGGGGTTGTGGGTTTGAGCCCCACGTTGGGTGTAGAGATGACTTAAATAAATATCTAAAAAAAAAGAGCAAGCATGGATGAATCTCAAAAACATGATGGTGAGCAACACACAAAGCTACATCCTGTAGGGCTCCATTTATGACACATGAAACACATGGGTGATTGCCATGCTGGGCGTGGGGCAGGAAATGACCAGCAGCAGGAACTGGAGAACTTTTTTGGCATGGTGGAAAAATTCTGTATTTTGCTTCTGGTGGCAATTACATGACATTTATCACGCTGATTTGACATTTAACATTTGTTAAAAACTCATTGAACTGTACACATTAAAGGGGTGAATTTTACTATATGTAAATTATACCTCAATAAATCTGACAAAAAACCAGAATGACACTTAATTAGGAATATATATATATATATTTTTAAGATTTTATTTATTTGACAGAGAGAGACAAAGTGAGAAAAGGAACATAAGCAGGGGCAGTGGGAGAGTGAGAAGCAGGCTTCCCGCGGAGCAGGGAGCCCGACGCGGGGCCCGATCCCAGGACCCTGGGATCATGACCTGAGCCGAAGGCAGACGCTTAACGACTGAGCCACCCAGGTGCCCCGGAATATACTTTTATATGAAGATATATATGGTATAGAAAAAGTGGTAAGGATATATCCTAAAATATTGTCTGAATTTATAATTCAGAAAAGTTTTTATCTGTTTTTGATAAAAATAAATATTTATCAACAAACTGTTCTAACAGCAAACTTTTTAAGGTTCTTGTAGGAACTGCTGAGTCCCACAAGTCCTGAGGCAGAATTTTCTGGAACACCTCTGTTCTAGCCCCTGCAAAGCAGTTGGCTCTCAACAGGTGCTCAGAAGGGGTGGTGGGAGGACAGAGCATCTAGAAGGACCACCACCTAGTCCAATAGCTTCATTTTGCAGCTGGGAAAACTGAATCCCAGAGAAAAGGAGTGACTTTTTCAAGTTTGGAAGAGGTCAAAATGAGCTTTAACCCCCAGGGGGGCAGCGCTATTTCCACCACACTGGAACACCTGTGAAAATCCTGGTGCTAATGCCTAACTATGCAGGAGAATCAAGAGCCTGATGAGTTGAAATAAGCTACAGAAAGTATAGGTACTATAGGCCAATGTTTCCCAAACTTTAGGAAGCAACGTCTCATGCCCCAGCTTCACTTATTTTTTCCAGGATAATTATTTTTCTATTTTTCTCTACATCTGAAAACTCACTTTAAAATTTTTTTAAATTAACATTTTAATTTTATTTTGTATTATTTTAATTTTTTTCTGAAAGCCACCTTTTTTTTTGGTTGAACTTTTTTTTTGTTTTTTTAAAGGTTTTTTTTTTATTCATTTGAGACACAGAGATACAGAGAGAGAACGAGAATATGAGCAGGGGGAGAAGCAGAGGGAGGGGGAGAAGCAGGCTCCCCACCGAGCAGGGAGTCCGATGTGGGGCTCGATCCCAGGACCCTGGGATCATGACCTGAGCCGAAGGCAGACGCTTAACCATCTGAGCCACCCGGGTGCCCCTCATTTTTAATTGAAGTATAAATGACATACAGTATCTTATTAGTGTCAGGTGTACATGATAGTGACTCAGAATTTTTATACATTATAGCAATGATCCCCATAAGTCTAATTACCATCTGTCACCAAAGTTTTTACAATATTATTGACTATATTCCCTATGCTGTATATTACATCCCCATGACTTATTTTATAAGTTTAAGTTTGTACCTCTTAATCCTCTCTATTTCACCTACCACATCCCGCCCAACCACCGTGCCCTCTGGTAACCTGCAGTTTGTCTCCTGTATTTATGCGTCTTTGTTTTGTTTGTTCATTTTTTAGATTCCACATATAAGTGAAATCATGATATTTGTCTTTCTCTATCTTATTTCACTTAACATAATACCCTCAAGGTCCACCCATGTTGTTGTAAATGGCAAGATTTTAGTCATTTTTTTATGGCTGAATACTACTCTTTTGTATGTATATACCACAGATTCTTTTTCTATTCATCCATCAGTGAACACGTAGGCTGCATCCATATCTTGGTTATTGTAAATAATGCTGCAATAAACGCTGGGGTGCATATATCTCTTCAAATTGGTATTTCCATTTTCTTCAGATAAATACCCAGAAGTGGAACTGTAGAATCCTATGGTATATCTATTTTTAATTTTTTGAAGGACTTCCATATTTTCCATAGCAGCTGCCCCAATTTACATTCCCACCAACAGTGTACAAGAGTTCCCCTTTTCCCACATCCTTGCCAACACTTGTTGTTTTGTGTCTTTTTGATAATAGTCAATTTGACAGGTGTGAGGTGATATCACATTGTGGTTTTGATTTGCATTTCCCTGAAGATTAGTTGAACATCCTTTCATGTGCCAGGTGGCCATGCGTAAGTCTTCTATGAAAAATGTCTATCAAGTGCCCTGTCCGTTTTTTAAACTGGGTTGTGTTTTGATATTAAGTTGTATACCTTCTTTATATATTTTGGATATTAACCCTCTTATCAGATATATGATTTGTGAATATCTTCTCCCATTCAGTAGGTTGCCTTTTCATCTTGTTGATGGCTTTTTTTCTGTATAAAAGCTTTTTAGTTTGGTGTTTTAGTTTTTGTTGCCCTTGCCTGAGGAGACTGGCCCCCCAAAATATTGCTAAAACCAATGTCAAAGAGCTTACTGACCACTTACGTTTTCTTCTAGGAGTTCTATGGGTTCAGGTCTTAAATTCAAAGTTTTAAATCCATTTTAAATGTGTTCCTGTATGTAATATAACACAGTGGTCCAGTTTCATCTTTTATGTGTACCTGTCCAGCTTTCTCAACACTACTTATTAAAGAGACTGTCTTTCCCCCACTGTATATTCTTGCCTCCTTCAAAGATTGACATTATATGTGTGGTTTTACTTCTGGGCTTTCTATTTTATTCCACTGATAAGTGTCTGTTTTCATGCTAGTACCATACTGTTTTGATTACTACAGCTTTGCAGTATAGTTTGATATCAGGAAGCATGATACTTTCAAGTTTGTTCTTCTTTCTCAGTATTGCTTGGCGATTAGGAGTCTTTTCTGACTGCATACAAATTTCAGGATTCTTTGTTCTAATTCTGTGAAAAATGCCACTGGAATTTTGATGGAGACTGCACTGATTCTGTAGATTGCTTTGGGTAGAATGGATATTTTAATAGTATTAATTCTTCCAACCCATGAGCATGAAATATCTTATCCATTTGTGTCTTCTTCAATCTCTTTCACCAGCATGTTATAGTTTTCAGTGCACTGGTCTTTCACCTTGGCTACATTTATTCCTAGGTGTTTTATTCTTTTTGATGCAATTGCAAATGGGATTTTCTTAATTTCTCTTATAGCTCATTATCAGTGTGTAGAAACACAATCAAGTTCTGTATGTTAATTTGGTATCCTGTGACTTTATTGAATTCATTTACCAGTTCTAATTTTGTGTATGTGTGTGGAGTCTAGGATTTTCTGTATATAATATTATGTCATCTGCAAATAGTGACAGTTTTGCTGCTTCTTTTCCAATTTGGATTCCTTTTATTTCTTTCTATTGCCCAACTGATGTGCCTAGGATTTTCAATACTATGTTGAATAAAAGTGGTGAGAGTGGGCATCCTTGTCTTGTTCCTGATGTTAGAGGAAAAGCTTTCATCTTTTCACCACTGAGGAGGATGTCAGCTGTGGGTTTGTCATGGGTGGCCTTTATTATGTTGAGATAATTTTCTTCTATATTCACTATCTTGAGTGTTATCATAAATGGATGTTGCGTTTTGTCAAATGCTTCTTCTGCATAGACTGAGAAGATCATATGATTTTTATCCTTCATTTTGTTAATGTGGTGAATCATACTGATCTATGGATGTTGAGCCATCCTTGTATTCCCGGAATAAATCCACTTGATGATGATGTATGATCCTTTTAATGTATTGCTGAGTTAAGTTTGCTAATATTTTGTTAAAAAATTTTGCATCTATATTCATTGGAAATATTGGCCTGTAATTTTTTTTTTTTAAGATTTTATTTATTTATTTGACAGAGAGAGACAGAGAGATAGGGAGAGCAGGAACACAAGCAGGGGGAGTGGGAGAGGAAGACGCAGGCTTCCCACCAAGCAGGGGGCCTGATGTGGGGCTCGATCCCAGAACCCTGGGATCATGACCTAAGCCGAAGGCAGACACTTAACGACTGAGCCACCCAGGCGCCCCTAGCCTGTAATTTTCTTTTTGTGTGTGGTGTCTTGGTCTGCTTTTGGTATCAGGGTAATGCTGAGCTCATAAAATGAGTTTGGAAGTGGTCCTCCCCTTCAATGTTTTGGAACAATTTGAGAAGGATAGGTACTAACAAAGAATCTTCTTTAAGTGTTTGCTAGAATTCATCTGGACTTCTGCTTTTCGGGAGTTTTAAAATTACTGACTCAATTCATTACTTGTAATCAGTCTATTCAGATTTTCCATTTCTTCATGATTCAGTGTTGGAAGGTTGGGTATTCCTAGGAATTTATCCATTTTTTCTAGGTTTTCTAATTCATTGGCATATAATTGTTTGTAATAGCCTCTTATGATCTCGTGTTTCTATGGTGTCAGTTATAACTGTTCTTTCATTTCTGATTTTATTTGGGCCTTTTTCTTGATGAGTATGGCTAGAAGCTTATTAATTTTATCTTTTCAAAGAGCCAGCTTTTAGTTTCATTGGTACTTCTTTTGGTCTCCATTTATTTCCATTCTGATCTTCATAATTTCCTTCTATCTACTAACTTTGGGCTTTGTTTATTCTTCCTTTTCTAATTCCTTTAGGTGTAAAGTTAGATTGTTTGAGATTTTCCTTGTTTCTTGAGGTAGGCCCTGTATCACAATGAACTTCTTAGAAATGTTTTTGCTGTGTCCCATAGATTTTGGTAAGTTTTATTTCCATTTTCATTTGTCTCAGGATATATTTTGATTTCCTCTTTTCTTTGTTGACCCGCTGGTTGCTTAGTCTCCATGTATTTGTGTTTTTCCCGGTGTTCTTGTAATTATTTCTAGTTTTATACCATTGTGGTCAGAAAAGATGCTTGATACAATTTCATAAACTTGAATTTACTGAGACTTGTTTTGTGGCCTACCTAACATGTGATCTATCCTGGAGAATGTTCCATGTGCTCTTGAAAAGAATGTGTATTCTGCATTTTTTGGATGGAATATTCTGTGTACATCTATTTCATCCATCTGGTCTAATTTGTTGTTTAAGGCCAATGTTTCCTTATTGATTTTCTGTCTGGATGATCGTCCATTGATGTAAGTGGGTATTAAAGTCCCCCACTATTCTATTACTGTCAATTTTCCCCTATATGTCTGTTAATATTTGCTTTACATATTTAGGTGTTCCTACATTGGGTGCATAAATATTTATGAATGCTATATTCTCTTCTCGCATTGACCCCTTTATCATTATGTAATGCCCTTCTTTTCTTTTGTTCAGTCTTTGTTTTAAAGTCTATTTCGGGGCGCCTGGGTGGCTCAGTCGGTTAAGCGACTGCCTTCGGCTCAGGTCACGATCCTGGAGTCCCGGGATCGAGTCCCGCGTCGGGCTCCCTGCTCGGCAGGGAGTCTGCTTCTCCCTCCGACCCTCCCCCCTCTCATGTGTTCTCTCTCATTCTCTCTCTCTCAAATAAATAAATAAAAAATCTTAAAAAAAAAAAAATAAAAAAATAAAGTCTATTTCGTCTGATATGAGTATCATACTCCAGCTTTCTTTTCCTTTCCATTTGCATGGCATATCTTTTTCCATCCCTTTACTTTCAGTATGTGTGGATCTTTAGATCTGAAAGGAGCTTCTTGTGGGCATCATATAGATGGGTCTTCTTATTTTTGTATCTTTTCAGTCTCCCTATGTCTTTTGATTAAATGTAAATGGACTGAATGCTCCAAAGTACTTATTGACAGGTATGTACTTATTGCCATCTTGTTAACGGTTTTCTGGTTGTTTTTGCTGAAATTCACTTGGTAAAACTCAAAACCACCAGTCCTGTGTAAGTGCTCTCACTTCCCTGTGTGAGTCTGACCATCCCCCCCACTGCCATGGGAAGGTTAGGGCCTCCCGGGGAAGAGAACACTATGCACTGATGTTGGCAGGGCTGGATACCTTGCCATGTCTGACCAGAAGCTTTTAGAGTCACTGGGTATTACTTCTGGGGGCTCTTGCTCTTTCCCTCTATTCTAAGAACAACATGATGCCGCCTGGGGCTACCTTCAGCCTGGGTCCCAGAACAAGAAGACCTACAGAGCAGGAACCCATCAACTTGCAGTCACCAACTGGGAACTTGAGTAACATACAAAATGGTGGTATTGTATCCCACTGCGATTTGGGGGATTATTTGTTACTGCAGCATAACCCAAAGACTAACTAACAAACCTACTTTAATCTTTTTCTAAATAATGCTATCCACTGATATGCTATTATGGTTGAAATAAAACGTTATAAAGGCCCTTCACATCTCATACTCCCTCATGGGCACATGCCCCATCTTTCGGGAAGCACTGCTACAGCCTGAAGGAGGTATACAGATGGGTATCAGAGGAGATGTAGCTAAAGCAGTGGCTCTGACTTAGGGCCACACAGATAAAACTCAGAGCTTTTTGACTATTCCCCCAAGAACTGTAAGCTGCACCACCAAGTTCATAATTTGCTGTGCTCATATGTGTGTATAACTGCTTTAAAAGTACACATGAACTGTAAGACAAATCCAATATTCAGAAATGTTAAAATATGTAGGGAAAGTACAAGGCATATTGGGAAACATGGAGAAATCTAAGCCAAGGGGAGGACCATGTGGTCAGCTCTTTCCCGAAGCAGTTAGCTTCATATTTAACCCTCCAGCTACTAAGTCTTCTCAAAACAAAATCCACTCTGACCACCTAAATATAAAAAGGTCCATACCTGCTTCACCACTTAATAGATACTTGGCATAATGGATACCATTCAGCTATCTAGAACTTTCAGTCAGCTCTATCACACTCCAATCATTAATGGTCCACTTGCTTATTTCAGGTAAATTCCATTTGCATATGCAAATTATGCCTAAATACCCTGTACTATTAATGTTATCACTAATTACATAATAATAGTTACCAATTTCCACACGGATCAAACTTACAGTTTTGTAGCTATTAGGGAAATTGTGCTTTGTAATTAAGATAATCCTCATTTCCAGATGCTAATTAACTATATAATAATTAGTCTCATTCACTAATGCAAATTAAGGATTTTCATCTTTATTGATAAAGGAATTGCTTCTTATCGGTTAAGGAAAGAGAGCCCCAGAAATCTTGCAGAGAAATACTTTTCCCCCTTGAAAGGTTAAAAGGTAAATCCATTTTTATCAGTCTCATTTGGGAATGCAAATTAGGCCTGATTAATCAAATCAAAGATAAATGTGCTAGTCTTATTTCAGGACAGAATGTATAGCTTCCTGAGTTCATCTCTTTTCCCTTTATAAATACTCAGATAAACAGAGTCCACAAAGCAGAAGTCTTCCTAACGGGAGTAATCCATCTATGGTCAGAGGAAAGCGTTGTGATAGGAGTGTCAATTACACTACCCTTTGTTTCCCCTTCAAGTATCATGGAAGCATCTTGAAATGGCTATGTCTTCGTGGCTCAGCCACCACGGGGACGAGCGAGTGGAGATTTTTGTGAGTAAATAGAGGAAAAAGGGAAAGCTGCATTTGCTTGGATTATTAAGTTTTCTGTGCTCCAAACAGACTACAAACTGGCACCTCCCATCGTGACTAATGAGGGCTGCCTCGGCGAGAACAGAAGGGCTGACAGCCAGAGAGGCCTAGTTGGCAGGCCCCAGCCCGGGCCTTGCCGCATTCATCATCCGCTAAACCAATCCACCAATTCCGTACCACCATTTGTCATTAATTATGCTAATCAGCACACCATTACTCTCTGATGACACTGTAGCTGTTATTAGCTAGTTATGGCTTTTCAAAAGCACAACTTATTGTGCATGCACGGGCTGTGCATGCATTAGCCTACAGGGAAGACATGTCCAATTATGAAAAGAAGAAATTTGCTATTATCTTTTTATAACAAACCAATTTAGTAATTAGAAAAGTCTCTGAACTCACAGGTTTTTTTTTCTCTCCTTTAAAATAACTGAAACAAAAAAAAATTGTGCTCTTCAGTATTTCTTTGAAAGACAAGGAAATACCAACACAGAATTTTTTGCGACACATTTGAAAAGTGGGGCCTGGGGGATGACCGTGTGTGAGCATGGGGCACACAGAGATTCCTGTTGGGCTGGGTTTTTACTTTGCAATTTTGAATTAGCAGGATCACTTTATTACATATATTTCAGGCACTATGAATGCCTGAAAGATGAAAGCACACCCATGTGACCTTTTACAGTTCACTTATGGCAGATCGAAGCTGTTCACATAACGACGCCAGACTGCGCACACCTTACCTGGCAGATGCTTACACGGGAAGCACAGCAACAGACTCCTTTAACCCTCCCGTGCCCCAGCGACACTGCTAAGAGCATCAACACATCACTGCTAAGAGCTGCTCCAATGACCTTGGAGATGTACAGTTTGGCCAAATGAGCACATGTCTTGTGCCTGGTTTCGGGGGGAAGAGAGGACTGCGTGCAGAAAAATAGGAGTCCTCTGGGGTCAACGGCCAGACCAAAGTAGGAAGGGGAGACCCTTTTCCAAAGCTCAGGGCTCATCAGAGGGGCTTGCACGGGCCCTGGAATATTAGCAGGGCTCACCTGGGGGCTCTCGTCCAAACTAGGCACGGATTCCAAGTTGTGTTCAGGCTGGAGTATTTACCACTAGTTTTAGAAGCTTAGTCTGTATTAAGAGCTCATTAATATCATCAGAGTAAATGGGCCTATTAAAACATCTTTAAGCAATATCTGAACATAAATCTCCCTAAACTATATTTAATGACTGTACTTAAGATACATTATATGCAAGTCTTAATGAGACATTAGATAGCATTTTGAAGATTAAAATTAGAGAATCCATATAAAGTCTGTCCACTTAATGTAGCCTTAAGCTATACTGATGAAAGCATTACTACCAAATTATTACGGCATTAGAACAAATATTTTTAATCATGTCTGATTTATGCATTCTCTTTCTCAGATAACTTCCATTTTCCCAAAAATATTTTTTTGAGTTTACAAAAGAGGGTATGTGGAAGGTTTCAAGTTTTTGAAGTACTCTAGAGCTAAAGCAAATACGGAATTTCACTGGTACTGCCTTTTGAAAGTGCTCTGGGCTCCGAATCACACTTCTTTACGTTCAGTGTAGCCAGTCATTCTAGTCCTATAGGTAGCCAAAGATCTTTACCTTCCTATCAACTTCCTTCACGACTGGACGAGCTACAGTGGAGAGTTTAACCGAAGATACCCTGAAGGCCAGAAAACAGCAGAGCATGCACAGTACCATCTACATAACACTGCTGGCGGTAGCATCTGGGCATCTAACTGAATCGTTTTTTCTGGACTCTGTGGAGATCCTCCTCCCAAGAGCAACTGTTGCCCTGCGCCCCGGGCCCCGAACCCCGAACCCCAGCCGACACAGGCAGACAGCTATCCTCTGAGTTCTGAGGTCCGTGACCTTCTGTCTGTTTCCCTAAGAGCACGCCACGGGGCTG
>NC_058415.1:84763520-84773520 GCF_002201575.2 Neomonachus schauinslandi | reverse complement strand
TATTCAGGGCGCAAACACCGAACGCACGACAATGGATGCTGTCCACAGGAAAGGTGGCTTCAGATCACAATTTCTTTTGTCCTAATGTTAGCAAATGAATGCATTTCTTCTACCACAAAAGTGAGGAGGCTTATATGGTGTGATGAAGGGTAACTTCTGATCTCATCCCCAAATCCTATGTGGCTGTCCAACTCCTCCCCAGGTTCTGCCAACGCCCCCATCTTCACTCATTAAACCATCAGGAGCTTAAGTGCCTCCGACACTCACCTGGAATGTGACCCCATGCCTACCATTGTAAGTCAGCAAGGCTGAAGCTGGGGTGCTCGGCGGCAGTGGCGATGGCAGAAGCTGGGGAGCTGGAACCAGGCAGGAGGGGAATGTGGGCTGGGCTCTGACAGGGAACGCACAGGGTCACCAATGGCTCGGGAACCTCGGGCTTGGATGCATCCTAGGAGGCCCAACCCAGACAATGATGCTTCAAAGCAGGGGAGGCCCTAAGGTGACTGTCCGTTCAAACCAGTGACCCATCGTGGGCACAGCCGAGAACAGCTGGGTCAGGAGGAGGAGAACAGTTAAGGTTCAGTCCCGATAGGTGAAGTGGTGGGTTTGGGCCACCCACTGTCACCACAGGGCTAAGAGAAGACCATGGTAAGGGGATATCCAGATGCCCAGAGCTCCCCAGACAAAGGTCTCCAACAGCAAGAGCAGTGGCAGCCCCACCTACTGATGGGGAGGAGGTTCCTTGAGGATCCTGGAATATTCCCTTTCCTGGTCAGGAAAGCTCTGAGAAGTGGTGGGAGGAGGGGCTATGGAACAATTACAATCATAGCAACACACCTATGGCACTTTCCGCGTACCAGGCATGATTCCAAGCCTCACCAACAAACCACTGTCGTCCCCGTTTAACAGATAAGGAAACTAAGGCACAGACAGGGTAAGCCCCTCACCTAGGGCCACTCAGCTTAAGTGCGGGCACTGCACGCTCATCCCTTCACTGTTCTGCCCAGCAACAGCCAACGGGAGCCACGCCCACTGTTCCAGATGCTCTGTGGACTCAGGAGTTGTCGTCAGCCAGTGTCAAGGGCCTCACGCTGATGGGGTGCCAGAGAGGATGGTCCAGGGAATCGTCTGAGTATTAAACAATGCTGAGACCTAATATCCCAAGTTAGTCCCAGCGTGACTCACTCTAGGTGTGTGTGCCATTCTCAACCTCAATTTGACAAGGGGAAGGAAATGGTCACAGGCAACCTCAGCTGCATCTTTGGGTCGGGGATTTGGAGCTTAGCAGCTGGATCAGAGAGACCTGGGTTCAAACCTCAGCCCTTCTCCTTACTAGCAGTAGAACTGTGGAAAGACCCAAATCTCTCAAAACCTCATTTTTTTTCTATCTGTAAAATAAAAATATTTATAAACATTTATATAAGAGAGATTCGTTTTATAAGGCTTGAGCAGCTGTGCTATACCTATAAAGTAGAGATTATAGTAGTAATGATACACACCCTAAAGGTTTTTTGTAAGGTTTTCTTGGTAAGGATTTATCTCGATTAAATGACAAAATGCATGCAGAGTGCTTACTACAGAGTCTTGTACATGCTAAGTGCTGGAGGAAGGTTAGGTACTATTAAAATAAATTAATATAATCCATTTCAATAAAAGCAAAAACAACTTCAGCTCCCTAAATGTGTTTAAATTAAAGAAGTTGCCTTAATTATAGCATTTCCCCCTCTCAGCTGCTAAGCCAGTCTATTATCGTGAGAGAGACAGAGCTAGAAAAAGAAACGGAAGGCTGATCTGATGTCATCTGCCCTGAGGCAGGTCTGGCCAGCCAGGCTACTTCATTCAGCCCAGAGAAAGCCTCTGAAGAGAGGCTAAGAGCAGACGAAGAGCGGGGATTAAGTGTGCTCCCCCTGTTTTCAGTACTTCTCCGACCAGGCCTCCAGAAAGGACCCTGCTGCTGGCTCCCAGGCACGCAGCCTGACAGGAAGAGAAGTAGGGCGGGCAAATGCAGGCCTGTTTCTGCCTGACAACTAGACAAGGACGATAAGCACACGGGGAGAAGGGTGTCAGAAAGCTGGTTTTTCTCGAGTTGTTCCCACGTTCAGGGTCTTCGCGGTCAAGGTGGTGTTTGGATGGGATGCCTGTGAAGTCTGGGCCGTAGCTGCACATTTGCTGGTGACACCCTGGGCACCCAATCCGCACACCCTGTGAGGCTCCTTCCCACAGCACCTTCAACCCAGGGAGGTGGGTATGATTGCTGCCACCTTAGATACGAGACCATGCCTGGCGCACAGGAAGCTTCCGGGAAATATTGCTCTGTTTAAATTACTGATGCTCTTGTGACCGTTATGGACACTGGGAGATTCAGGCAGTTAGATCCAGTAAGCTGTTACGGGGCTAGTCAGTGGGAGAATGGGGCCTGAACCTGGCATTCCCGGCTCCTGCCCTCGGTGCTCCCACTGCCCCTCAGCTGCCTTGCTCTTGGGTTTGAGTGGGGGACGTGGGCCATTAAACCAACACTGCCCAATCTTGGCCTTGCCGAGACACCAGAGAGAGAACGGAAGCACAGTGGGAGGGTGGCCACCCTTCAAGAGCACCGAAATATCTGTCACCTAATAATTTTTTTTTTCTTTTACAATGATGAAACTGGAAAAAGTCTTAACGTTCTCCCACCCACAGAGCACAGGATGAAGCAGAAATGAAAGCCTGGGGCAGAAAGCAGTCCCTCCGCCCCCTACCCAAGTACTTTTCCTCCAAAAAAACCAAAGGCACATTGGAAGATTTTATAGAAGTTGCCGGCTCACTCTGCCAAGCACTCCTCTCCTTCCTGCCCCAAGCCATCATTCTGTCACCCTCCTGAGAGAGGGCTTGTGGGCTGCCAGCCACAGAAAATAGCCCACTTCTAAGTGACGATGCGTGACAGAGTATCTCAGTTTGCAGAGGGTGCCGAGCTGAGCCAGGCCAGAGAGCCTTTATTGCAAGTTTGTTTGGACGGAGGCAGAGATTTTCTCTAAGCACGCTGATGACAGAGAAGTAATCTTATCTATAAAACTATAGAAGAGAGGGCTAAGAAGGTGAAGGCCATGCTGGGCAGGAGCCAGTGTGTCCTGAGCGATAATTCTCCACAAATCTTTGGGCTCCTGCTCTGATCACAGCCCTGCAGGGGAGGTGAGTGTGGAGAGAAGGGGCCATTCCTGCGCTGCTTCCCGACTTACAAAATGTTCTCATACACCCCAGATCCAGATACACCCCCCTGTGCTGGGAAGGTGGCAGTCATTAGCCAATCATTTCACAGCTATGAATAACTAGCTTCGAGTGACTTGCCCAAGGCAACGTCACGCGGGACTGTGGCAAGGCCCTGGCCAGGGGCCGTTTGCGTGTGTTGTGTGGTGTGCAACCCATGTGGTCATTCACAGAGACTCTGGCGGGATGGCCACGTGTGCTTCGGACTCCAAATGCCCCATCGGTCAGCTGCTGACCCTTCTTCCACCGGCTTCCTGTGGTCCTCGGGAGGGAACATGGGGCTAGACGCATGGAAGCTCTCAGGGTCTGCTAAACGAACAGAGGAGTGATTCAAAAAGGATTGAAGGCAGCCTCCTTCCTCAAAGTGCTCACACAGCACAAAGCAGTGTGGGAGCTCACCAGGAAGGGAGCAGCCCCACACAGAAGGGACTCAGAAAAGCTTCCTGGAAGAGGCAGTTTGGAGACAGGCCCTCAAAGATGGATCCACAGAGGAATTAGTTCAATCTGGGCCATTTGACTGGCAGGGGAAAAGGCACAAAGAGACAAAGGTGAGGACCCAGGAGTGACAGAGGTGGTGGGGAGCACAGGCGAAGAGAAATGGAGAGAAGGCACTGGAAAAGTAGAGACTGGCCACCAGACAGCCTCCCTGCCAGGCAAGTGAGGTGTGGATAACGCCACTGGCCGTGGACTGGGGCAGGCTGGTGAAGGTTTGCTCTGCGGAGTTCTACTTCGGGGAGATGAGTCTGCCACCTGGGCAACTGGACTGAGCATAGATGAGCCATGTCAAGGAAGACGGACAAGTGCGAGGCACCAATGCCTGGTACTGCCAGGCCTCAGCCCAGCCAGCCCCGAAAACAGGGATGCAGGAAAGCCAAGAGAGGACCACCCTTGACGCTCGGCTCCAGGAGACTCGCTGGGGCCACTAGCCATGGCTGTGCATCCATACTTGATCCGAAGTAAGATGATCCAGAGCACAGCGGAGGGGGCTCGGGGTCTCTCTCTCTCTCTGGGAGCTCCTAGAGGAGGCCCCTGCAGAGCGGAACACCTCCAGGAGGCGAGCGTTCCCCGAGCGCCCTGTGTGTTTGCCCGCACACGCTGTTCATTAACTTCAGTGACATAGCCATCACGGCGGATGTATAAAAGCACATCCAATTAGCCAGGCCTACATGAATATTTGCACTCTTAAATCTTTTGCATTTCGAAAGGGTTAAAGCTTATTATTAGCATATAATTTATAGTCCTTTCTCCCAGGAAAGGAATAATGCACAGTAAATGCCACATTCATTTTAATAATACATGTTACAGTCTGTGCCCAACATCTGCACAAAGGTAAAGGAGGCAGATTTTTTTGACATGTCCCACTCTGCCATCTAAACACAGGCTTTTTGTTTCTTAAGTGACGGAAGGTTTAATCAAGAAAGCAGGCAATTCATCAATCGAAACAAGGCAGCGTGCGTGCGCCTGACAGCACACACATGGTTGTGTACAGAGCGAAGCTGGCCACCTGTCAACTGCACCTTTTACATCAGGATCTACAAATACACGATGCGATCAATTCCCCATCCGCTCCCATTCATTTCTTCTTTTTCTTATTATATTTTTCTTTGCACTCGATTTTGTTGTCAGTCAGGGCAAGAATAGATGGATAGACAAGGGACGCATGGCTGTTGGAGGTGATGATAAAAATTTATATGCCTCTAAAATTACTTATTTCCTCCCTGATCTGAGTGCCATTATTATAAATATTTTTTCGCTTCATTCAGGAATTTCCCCCATCTGCTATTATCTGTGGCTGTGTCAAACGGATGCTTCTCTCTCCCCTGGATCCTTGCCACCCTCCCCCACGCTCCCCCACCAAGTCTCCGACCAGTCCTTGGTGGTTCTGAAAATCCTCGGCGGAGGGCAAAGGGAGGCAGGGGTCTGGATGCAAGGCCACGTAAGCCACACGAACACGTTCATGAAGGACAAAGGCCACGGGGGTGGGGAGGTGCCTGCGAATGCAGAGGTTGCCTGGCAGTTTTACTTATGGGGGCTTCCGCTGGAAGACACTGGGGTTCCCTCATTTGCGGTTATCGGTAACATCGTCACTCAACCCACGCACGGCTGACACTCACCCGAACGCAGGGGAAAAGGAGAACCACGGCCACACGCATGGAAAACACGGACACAGATTATGCCAGAATACCGTCAACGCTGCGCGTGGAGCAGCTGTGGGTTAGAACACCTTACGCAGAAAAAAAAAGCCAGTCTTTCTCAAGCACCCTATTGTTTTGGTCTTTTAGCCTTCATTTTCCAGCCTGGCCATGCTTTACGATCTCGAAAGTATTAAGTTTACTTTCAATTTTCCAGGTGAGATTTTTTTCCCCCCCTAATTAAAAGATAGAAATAATGTAACCACTACAAATGAAAGCAAAATATGTTTATAATTGTTTGGTGTATTGCAGAGGAGTTTTTCAATGATCACACCGTAATATATTCAGATTTCTTTCTTTTTTTTTTTTGGCAATAAGATGAAGAGCTGGTGGCAGAAATTTTATCCAATTGGATGAAATATATAAATCATGAATTTCATAATACTGATAATTAAATGTCCATCTTCCAATTTAAATGAGGACTAGATTAAAACTGCATGGAGAAGGCTGATATTCAGAAATCATTAATTATTTTTAATTGCTTTGTGCTTTCCAGGTCTGATGTCAGAGTTACACACGGCTCGTACACAGTTCTGTTTCAGAGGAAATCCTCCTCCTCTCTGCACAAGTTGTTGTGAGCCAAAGCAACGAGCCCATGGACTCAGGCTTGCCCATGCTCACGGACGTCCTGGCCCAACATCTTGAAAAGGGACTGGTTTTTAAGAGGGAACAGCTGTGGAAGGCAATAAAAGGGCTTTTCCAGCCATCAGAAGGAACACTGGAAAAAATGAAAAGATTGAGAAAGCTAAAGGCAGGATGACCACACCCCACCCCACCCTGTCTGCTGGGACAGTTCCAGGTTACAGCTTTTGTCCGGGTACAAGTGGGAGCCCCTTTGACTCTCAGAAGGGACGGTGTGGGCAATCAATTCCATGGTCAGCCTAACGCTGGTGGATAAATGAAGATGTCAACAAGGCAATCTGCCGACGGACGAAAGGGAAGGGAAGCCGGACCCCTCAGCTTCCTTCACTGTGTTTTTGCATTGTGGCTCAACCTGAATTCATGGGCTGTTTGAGATTTTTGGTTTTATTACATGCCAGTTCCAATGTGCATTTGCTTAATTCTACTATTTTACACTACTATGCCAATTTTTTCAAAAGGGAGAAAAATAAGTTCTTTGGGGAAAAAAAAATCTTCACTTGGAGATATAAATCAGTTGATAACAACAAAACAAAAGAATGGCACAGCATGGTTTTCCATACCTATTGCATCCTGTTTCTTTAAGTAAAACCGCCCTAAAGACAGATAGCAGACATTCCTTGCTCAGGAAAAGCAATTCTAGGCACCTCAGGGCTAAGCTGCTCCATACGGGGAGCCTCCGACATGGGTGCGTCCTCCAGGTTGGACCGGAGGCCAGGGAGTCCCTCATTCCTGACATCCCCCATGTCTCCAGTCCCTAAGACACGTGACACCCAACACAAGAACATTTAAGAAACCTCTCACTCAACCGCCAAGCGTGTTAGGGGTTTCAAACACGAGCAGATCCCCTGATACATGGGCACCCAGGCCGTCCTCAAACTCACCGAAAAGTGGCTGTTCTGTTGTCCACAGCCTTGTACAGGGCCCTCTTTATGAGGAAGAATTCCATAAAAGGAATAGTTAGGTTCTTCCCAAGCAACCAGCTTGGTTTTAATCTCATCCATAGAGAGACTGTCCTGATTCAAATCCAGAATCCGCTTTGTCCAAAACCGCACCCACAGTTTCACCCTCCTTTTCTATCCTATATTTTTGTTCGCTCTTATTTTTTCACTTCCATTTTCATTTGGTTACATGTATTTTTGGAACTGCCTTGTATCTTTCTGGAATAGTTGGACTAGAAATAAATGGTCAGACATCTAGACATCTAAAATAATTCTAAGGGGAACAAAAAGTATAGGAGGCTGTCATTCAGGACTAGAGCAGAAGACTTTCCAGGACAGAGAATATATATATACATTAAGGTTTATTTATTTGAGAGAGAGAGAGAAAGAGAGGTGGAGAGAGAGCAAGCATGCCGGGGGTGGGGGCGAGAGGCAGAGGGAGAGAATCTCAAGCAGAATCCGCACTGAGTGTGGAGCCCGACACGGGGCTAAATCTCATGGCCCTGAGATGATGACCTGAGCTGAAATCAAGAGTTGGCTGCTTAACCGAGTCACCCAGGCGTCCCCAGAACAGAGATGATATTCTTAAGAAGAAAACTAACAGCCCCCGAAAAGCCTGACAAGGACTCTCCAGGAGTAGGGCTTTGGGGTAGAATCTAGAAAATCAACATGGCCCAAGAAGACACCTCCCAGGAGGTAAGGTCTTAAGTGGGACACGCCCATTAGAATGTTGCCGGGAGAGGGTGAGCCCATGAGCTGCCATTTATCAAACATTTAAAAAAAAAAAAAAAAAAAAGTGGTTTGCCAACTCTAACATATGCGGTTAACAGAGTGAGCCAAACCAGGCACATACCCTTTGATTTCAATCGCCTCTTTCAAGGAAAATCATCCTCAGGCCCTAACAAGAAGAGTGACATGGTAATGTGGGATGTGAGGAACAAGACAGGTGAGGAGATGGCCCAAGCAGCGGGGCTCTCACACCCAGTCCACATCTGTACCACCGCAGTGTTAGACTGGTGGTCAGTGGTCTTTGGGGTACATCAGTGGACAGGAGGTTCCAGTAACTGGACAATAAGGAAAAAACCCCCCATATTTTCTAAAAGGACCATAGGAAAATTATTGATCTGTGGCCTGGAAGTGACTTACAGTAGAATTCGGAAGCCTGCTGGGAGTCAGGAGGCTTGGGAGCACTGAGAAAAGGCAAGGTGATCACAGGGCCCAGCACGGCTTACTAAGAGCATGTCAAATGAGCTTAGGGTCTAAACTTTTTCTTTTCTAAGATTTATTTATTTGTTTGAGAGAGAGCAGGGGGAGGGGGGCGGAGAATCCTGGAGCAGACTCTGTGCTGAGTGTGGAGCCTGACGTGGGGCTCAATCCCAGGACCCCAAGGATCATGACCTGAGCTGAAACCAAGAGTTGGGCACTTAACTGACTGAGCCACACAGGTGCCCCCAAACTTTTTATTATAAAAGTAACACTTGCCAACATACAGAAATGAGATACTGCAAAGAAGGAAAAAAGAAGAGCAGGAAAGTCTGGTGAAAACCACTGTAAACACCTTGGTGGGTACCTTTCCAGACCTTTGGATTTTTTATTTACGGTGGTGGGGGAGAAAGAGAGAGAGAGCATGTGTGCAAGCAGGGGGAAGAGCAGAGGGACAGGGAGAATCTTAAGCAGACTCTACATTGAGCACAGATCCTGACGTGGGGCTTGATCCCACAACCCTCGGATCACGACCTAAGTGGAAATCAAGAGTCGGACGCTTAACCGACTGAGCCGCCCAGGTGTTCCTGGATATTTTTTTAAATGCGAACACATTGCACATTTTGGTTGTCACTTAACAAGATTCACCCACACCTTTTTATCCAAATCATTATTTTTTGATGCCTAAAGAGTTAAGGCATCAAATGTAAGAATGTTTCATAATTTAACCCTTTGCTTTTGTTTTGGGCATTTAGGAGACCCACCCCCAAACCCCTTCTCTGAGTATTATTTTTAAGCAGCAGCAGTGCTCATCCCTGACAGTAAATCCTTCTGTACACCTCTAAGTATTTTTCAGAAGAAATTCTTACTGGCGGACACGTGAGGATCAAAGGTGGGCTTTGTGGCGGTGTGATGAGGGTACAAGATGGCACAGCAAGGGACATGAGCTTCTCAGGATTTCAGCACTGAGTTAGCAGAAGCCCCTCACCCCACTTGTGTGGGCAAGAGAGAACTGTTGGCTGAACAGTTGGCACGTTTTGGCCGATGGAACGCATCTGTACCCCAAATGGCTGGATGGGTATGAACATGAGCTCAGCTGGACAAGGGAGGACCTCGCAGAGATGGAACGGGCCGGTCGGAGGTGGTGGTCCCAGACACCGGAGGTACTGGAGCAGCACCTCAGGATGATCACCTGCCCCAGAGGTCATAGAGGGTATTCCTGGGCAGCGCAGACTCTGGGCTAAAGGCTCTCCTTCCTCCTTCCCATAAACAGCTCACGAGCACCTCTGCGTCTCCTCCCCTTACTTCAGCAACTCTGAGCACTGCCTCTCCCTCTGGAGGCCTCTGTGAGAGGGACAGGAGAGGGGCTAGACTAACGGGTATGCCTTTGAGAAAACATCGAAAAGTAAATATTACTTTAATAACCACACATACAAGTTAAACGTGGGCTGCTCGCTTTTCAAACTGCATAGTTTGGAAATCTACTTCTCTTCGCAAGGGCCTGCCCGTGAAGGGAGCCGTCATTAAGTGTTTCCAGGAATGAACCAGAGCATACCAGGAGTCTGCACCAAAGGCTCAGCCCCGAAGCCTGCGGTGGACGGAGCCAGAGCCGGTTCGCAACAGTCTGAAGCTTCGTTCCATTAGCAGCAGAGTTCCAGCTACCGTGCATCCGGCACTGGGCAAGGGCGAGGGCCTGGGGCACACTTCTGCCTTGACTGTTTTTGGAATAAACCACTTGAAACCTTAACTCTGCAACCCCAAATTGAGACGTGCTACTCCGTGCCA
>NC_058415.1:84658281-84763420 GCF_002201575.2 Neomonachus schauinslandi | reverse complement strand
AGCCGGTGGGGGTGGGGGTGGGGGCGGGGAGGCTTCCCAGCTACACCATGGTTGCCCAGTGCTGAGCTTGCAGGCCTTATGGAGCCAGCGGGCCCTGCGGGCTCTTTCTGGCAGCCTTCCCACAAAGCAGTCTTGGACCCTGGTGGAGCAATTTGGTGCCTGCAGCCGCTGAGGAGCTGGAGGCTGCCTGCTGCCGGGGCGGGGCGGGGGGGGGGGGGGGGGGGGAGGGCAGCCTCCACTACCTCTGTTTGGGAGATAAAATCCGACCAACTGCCACTTACATAAATGTAACAGGAAGTTTCTGAATGGCTTCCCCTGTGTCTTGAGGCTGTTACCTTGGTGTTGCTAAACTCACAGCTGAAATGAACCCAGACAACACCTCATCAAAGCTGCTGGGCGAGGAAGCAGTGGTCCACAGGCAGACAGGAACATTCCTGCCAAACCAGAGGAGATTTCGCTCTGTGGGCCCTTTTCTGCAGAAATGTCAACAGCTGGGAAAGGCATCAGAAAATCCAGGTAAGGCGGGGGGAGCTGAACACCATGGCCGGAAAAAGGTTTGCAAGCTGGAGGGATAAAGGCATCTGCTTTGACTGAGCTTTCCGACTGCGCATTCGGAACGGGGCCACCCTGCTGGGTTTCGCAGACCTGTTTTGCGCCACTATGCCACGCGGCATCTGGGGAAATAGTCAGCTTTTGTACAAAATAGGTCATCTTTCCACACTTGTTATGCTCCTTGTCTACTTTGCTGAAATAGCCACAGCACAAAAGAAATTCTCCCTGGAGGTGCTTTTCTGAGACAATGCGCTCCCTCTGCCCCTTCGGGAGCCAGGTTCCTGGAGGGGGGGCTGGGGGCCAGGGCTTTAAGACGTCCTGGGTCTTCCCTTTCCCCCACCCAGAAATGGAAAAACTGGCTTTTGCTTACACTTCCAAACCTATTAGGGAGTGATCATAACAAGAGAAACTGATACTGACATGAATTATACCGTTGTTCTATTTCATCTATTTAGTAACCCCAAGTTGCAATTTTTAGAAAAAAGATTACCTTTTAAATAACGGATTCATTATGGTACATGAATGAGTGCCATGTTCCCGTGTTCAAAACGTCACTCACCATTAAGGGTGTGCGCTGGTAAGGGCACCGATTTGCCACTTCCCCCTTAGCTACAAACACCCCCGACCGGAGGCTGAGGATAATCGGAGGTGAGCTTGTGGGTTTCCCCGGCTCTTAGCGGGTCACCTGTGCTGCCAGGCACCTAATGAATCTCCACTCTGCAATCAGGCCTATAAGCGCTCCCTTCCCTGGGTGAAGGTGGAAAGGCAAACTCGCACTGCTGAGATCCCTGCCAAGGTACCACCATCCATTTCAAGGCCGAGTTCAGAAATCACAGACCCTTACGATGGGGGCAGGAGGGGAGACCGCCCGCGTCCCTTCTGGCCACAAACCTGGCTTTGGGAAATGAGAGGTGAGGACAGACCTGGACACAGGCTGGTGAGCGGGCTGGGCCTCAGCTCTGTGCTGCTCCCGAGACCCCAAGGGAAACCCGCCCTGGCTCTGGCAGGTGAACAATGCAGTGACTATTCTCTGGAAACCTCCCTTCAAGCTCGTGAAATCCACACATTGTTTTTCATCATTAGTTTCAAAATGCGCTGAGTATCTAGCCCTTCTTTAAGTGCTGAGGTGACACAAAGGAAGGAAAGGGCTGATCTCTGCAGGGGACAGGCCCCTCGCAGGGTGAAAAAGAGACATAAGACAGATGCCATTCGAAGCCAGGAGACACGCCGAGGGAGGTGGTGCCCGGGACACAGACGCGGTAGCTGGCCATGAGCAGAGGCCCCACATACCTGATATGGCATACAGATTGGAGTGCTGGTACTCATAGTCAGCCCGAGTGCTGTTCCTGCCTCGGAAGGTAGCAGGGAGCGTTAGTGAGATGTGCCTAAGAGAGAGACAGAGGAGAAAGGAGGTTACAGGGCACACAGAGCACTCCCCAAGGCTCCGAACGCACCCGCACCACCAACAGACACTGCAGCACAGAGCAGGGGCGCCCTGGTGAGCGGGGGGGCCCCCAACAGCTGGAATCCCCCCAAGGAATTCAGAAGTTTCCAGACATAAGCAACCACCTTTTTCATTTCCAAGAGGAACATTCAAGTGGAGGAAAGGGGTTCCCCAAGCCTTATGGCATGTGCGACGTGCTTCAAGGAGGTCGGCAACTTAGTCTAGATCTCTGCCCACTGGGCAAAATACACCAACAGGAGCAGAACATGTGGGCCCTGAACAGGAGCCCTGGTGTGTTTCGCCGTCTTGCTTCCATTTTCCATCCGATGGCTTTCATTCCTGTCTTGCAGGGCCGCTGAAAACAGCGCAAGCAGCACTTTGTGAATGAAGGTGTTGAGTATCATTACTCCCACGTGAGTCCAGGAAAACGAACAACCACTGAGAATCAGAATGGCATGCTCTTCTGAATTGCTAGTCTGCATGTTCGCCCTCTGGCAAGAGCACACAGTAGGTGCTCAGGAAATCACCTTTGATCGATCCAGCACGGTCTTTTTATGGCACAGGTGCTGGTCATTAAAGCTCACAGTGCCCACAGAGCCTGAGTATTCAATCAAAGTAAAAAATCCATTTGGTGTGGTCATCAGCTGCCTTTAGCAAATGCAAAAAAGATTAAAATGATAGGAAATATATTTCAAACCCAACAGGTCTGGGGGATAAAACAACAATAAAGCCTCTTACTGGTAGGACTGGGGATTGGCTTGAACTAGCTCGGTAGCCTGAGTTTTGGCCGCACTCAGTCATTTCCAAAAGGGAAAAGACCGAGGAAGGGAGCACTTGTTACAAGTTTTATGTTGTACACGCTGCCTTTTTTACACAAGTGCATGACCTCTAGGAATGACTCTTGTACATACAAGGCTCCCAGGAGGGAAGGTTCTCTAGGCAAGACCTGTTCCCACAGAGTCTCTCGGCGACAAGATGAGCACCAAAGGCTGTAAAGGCATTTGGTTTGCTGGGCTGCAGCGTGAGCACTGAGGCAAACACCTGTGCGACGAACAGCCTGGCTCAACCGGGTGGCCAGTGGGGGGCGGCTTGCCAAGCACTGGCTGGACTCAGGGCTGGGGGGAGGGGGCACCAGCAGACCCAAGCACAGGGAGACTCTGACATGTGTGGAGTGAATCTGAGTGTCTGCTCATTACTGATGCTAACGAAGGATGCAGAGATGAGCTCCCTGAAGGAGCTCCCAGGCTACAGGGGATCGAGGTGTAGAAATAAACCACCAGATGCAACAGGACATGCGCCTGGGTGCTGAGTGAGCACAAGAGTTCCGATAAGGGGGCCAGGGTTCTAGGGACACCTTCTCAGAGGAGGACACAGGTACTGACGGAGTAAAAGGGACTCACTGGGTGGTCAGGGAAAGCCAACAGTCTGGCGTAGGGTCAGGGTACGAGTGGCAGCGAGGCTGGAAAGGCAGGCTGAGGCCAGGTTGGAATGGACAACCACCACTGCCAAGCTGCAAGACTTGATCCCCTAGGACGAGGGTTCCTAACTCTGTCCCGCCCACATCGCAGCGCAAACGAGGGCACAGCGCAATACGGAGTCAGAGCCACGACCCTGGGGAGTCCAGGTCAGTGGGCCTGGGGTGCGGCCAGAAATCTGTCTTTAACAAGCTCCAGCGGTGACTCTGAAGGCTGGCCAGGTTTGGGACCCTGAGAGGATAAGGAGCAGCTGCAGAAGGGTTTTACACAGTTGATCAACGCCTCTGACCACGGCACTTAGTCAATGAAGCTGAGCAAACAGAAGAATAAATTATTGACTGTGGTTGTGGTTGAGCAGAGCTAAAATGATGACAGGTAACCCCGCAGAGGGTGCCCGCCGTGTGCCAGGCCTCGGGGGAGGCAGAGCTCACACAGTCTCTTCTGGCTCCTCGCGCTGCCCCTATAAGACAAGTGCAGGGCCCAGGGCAAACTGAGAACGCGGATTCTGAATTCAGTCAGAATTTCAAGATGCTGACACAGAGCAGTATGCCAAACGTGGGGCCTTCGGAGCCTGGGGCCTAGAGGGCCGGCGCTGGCTGCACATCCATGAAGCTGGCTGAGGGGGGCGCTGTTATTGCACCCACCATTCCACAGTGAGGGAATTTCCAGAAGCCAGGGAAGAACTCCGCTGCAGGGCTGCCATACCTTGAGATTTCTAAGTCTTGAAAGCACTTTCAAAAGGTGCATCCAACCAAACTAAGGGCATCACACATCTGTGCAGTGTGGTGGTCCCTCCAGGGGCTGGAGGCATTCAGGAAGGCTCATGGACGAGGTGGGTGTTAGAGGAACTTTGGAAGACAGGCAGACCTGGGTGGCAGCAAAGATGCCAAGCAGAAGCCAGAAGAGAAAACAGGGTCGGCCCAGCCGTGCAGTGGTTAAAGAGGGGCTGAGAGTCTGGCAGGAGAAAATGCAGATGGGGCCTCAGGGTGGCAGGACAGCAGGGCCCCTATGTGCACCGAGCTCGCCCTGCAGCCGGGCGGCGGGGCTGCGGGGGGGCATGAAAATACCCACAAAGTTACAGGAACACCTGCTTACAAATGGGAAAGCAGAAGTGCTGTGTGTGGGGGAAGTGAGGACCGCTGGGCAGGGAGGACGGGGAGCAGGGCTCCAGACTCTGTAGCGAGCCTCCTACATGGCAGGAAGTGTGGTGGAAGGAAGGTGGAGTGGCCGGAGCCTGAAGGCCAGGAGAGGGTGTGGGACCAGGCAGAAGAGGGATGCAAGGCCACACCACAGCGGGGCCCTGCATGAGCTCAGACTTGATCTAGAAGGATTAAGCAGAGATGTGAAAAGATCCAATTTGCAATTTTAAAAGATTGCCTGCGTGTGGGAAAGTGAGGAAATAAAACAGCGATGCCATGGTAGACCGGAATGGAGCAGCAAATTACAGTGGGGATTCTCGTGAAACTGCAATTATTGAGCACTTACTGTGTGTAGACCCTTCACAGTTCCTGCCAGAGTGTCCTGCTGCAAGCTTCTGAACAGTTTGGGGGAAATTCTATGGTACACAGGACTTAAAAACGAAGGATATACCAGAGAAACCAAGGTGCCTGGCTCCTTAGCTGCCTGCCCAACGTGGACTCCCTGGTCTCAACTTTTCCTGCTTCTCTGGGACATCCGATTGTGCCTGGCAAACACGATCCGAAACCCTCCCTCCCTTGGCCAGCCTCTCTTCTTTGCAGATGGTCCTTTCTGGCAACTCCTCCAACTTTTTAAAAGTTGCTGTTTGTACGGGTTCTGCTTGAGCTCTCTCCTCATTCCACATGCCTTCCCGAGGCAACCTCATCCCCAGCCATTCCCTGACGTTAGCTGTCCTCACACACCAGCCCACCTTTCCTGACTCTGTCTCTTGCACTGCTTACTTCTCTACCCGGAAGAGGGAAAGTCCTGTAAATCTCTGAATATGCCGTGTATTGTTCATGCCTTAGCCTGACTCTTTATCCAGGCTGCTCCCCTTCCTAGAATCTCCATTTCTTCCTTACCTACACTCCAAACTCCTATTCATCCCTCAAGACCCCACCTAAGCATACCTTCTTTGGTGGAACCTTCCCTGGGCTTGTTCCAGGCTCACTGCATGCCTGCATGTCCCCTCTCTCCGGTTTGCACAAAATACTTGAAGCATCTGATACAAGCCTGTCTTCCTAACATGACTGTGACCTCCTCAAGAACAGGGCCAAAGCTCATCAATTTTGGACCCCATTTTCTAGGACAATTTTTGACCTGGAGTAGACAATAACTGGACACGTGTTGACCAAATCAGGTGTTGTACCTACTCCATCGAGACCTCTGGATCTTTTTTTTTTTTTTTTTTAAAGATTTATTTATTTATTTGAGAGAGTGAGAATGAGAGAGAGTACATGAGAGGGGGGAGGGTCAGAGGGAGAAGCAGGCTCCCCGCCGAGCAGGGAGCCCGATGCGGGACTCGATCCCGGGACTCCAGGATCATGACCTGAGCCGAAGGCAGTTGCTTAACCAACTGAGCCACCCAGGCGCCCTGGATCTTTTTGATATAAACTGCCAGAGTGTCTATGACTCCATTTCTGCCCATGTGTGTTTTTGCCAATCAGACTCAAGTGGTCTCTGTATTATACCAGGCGTCCCACTCCTCTCTGCTCTGGAAGAAAACGGGTATGATGTAAGAAGGAACCAGTGGTGGTGGCTGGGAATTTATGGGAGGTGGTGGGGGTGGGTGGGAGAGAGAATAAGAAAGTTTCTCATCTCCTCCTACAGACAACGTGTGGTTGATAAGAGCACATGTGAAATTAACAGCATTCGAGTCGCACACCCGACTGTATCTTAGACAGAGTCACTGCTCAACAGGAATGGGGTGAGCTGAAATGAAGTCACCCTGAACTCCAGCTCTAGCTGCTGCTGTAGGAGGGTATGAGGCAGCATCCAGAGAAGAGAAGCCCCCGACCAGGGACAGCTGTAGGGAGAAAACGTCGCTATGCTGCAAAGCGCTGCTTTTCACTTCATTGTTCGGACACAGGAAGGAGGGGATGTGGGGATGGGAGCACGAAAAGGCACAGCAAAGCCTCCCATAATGAGAATGGACAGTTGGGGCCGAGGGGACAGACAACCTGTGGTTGAAGAGGAAGAGCAAGTCACCTGGTGAAGGAGAAGCGGCCCAGGGGCCCTGCAGCGTCAGATTAGCCTGAAAATGACAGACGACAGGAGCCAGGGAGGCTCTGCAACCGGCAGAGCCTCCGAGTAAAGGCGATTCTAGTTCCCCGGGCGGGGGGAGGGGTGGACGCCGTGCCAGGCACTGGTCTGGGTTCCTTCATGTACACCCTCACCTCATCCTCTCGGCAACCTTTTCCGGTAGGAAGAGTTAACTCCATTTGATAGAACAGGGAACAGGGGCCTTCAGAAGTAAAGCTGACAAACAGAAAGCTGTGTCCACGTGTCCTCCGGGGGTTATTACTATTATCCAGAAGTTACCCTGTTGTATCATCTGGACTCTCAGGTATACAGAGTGAGGACTGCATGGTCCATCCCGAGACCCTTTTGAAAGTGATGATACCAAGGACTCAGCATCTCGGTCACTTACTAGCTTGATGACCCCGGCAGGGAGGCCACAGTCCCTCTGGTATCATGTCACGAAGGGAAAAGCAACAGAATGGGACAACCCACGGCCTAACCACATGCCCAGGAAGGCAGAGCAGTGGTGGCAGTTAACAGCACCGACCCTAGAGTCAGCCTGACATAGGTTCAAGTCCCAGCACCACCCCCCGGGAGCTGGGTGCCCTTCAGGGACAGCGTGTTGCCTCCTCACGCACACCTCGCTACCAGGCCGAGCAGACAGCACAGAACCCGGCACGTGGTGGGCATGCACAAGTAGAATGTCTGTTATAATTTCACATACAGCTCCTATTCTGATTCTTCCCACTCCTGCCATTATTTTAGCGTCCCACTTGTGAGGGCCTCAGTCCAGGGCCATGACAGAACCTGCTGGTGCCCTCCCTCTGCATTAGAATGAAATCCAACTGCCCTGTGGTTGGGAGGTCCTGCGAGCTCCAGCCCGTCCCTTCTCTCTGAGCTTGTCTTGTTCATGGTCCCTGCACTCACATCCTCCAACCTTGCCAGCTCCCCGCACTCTCATTCCTGCCTCAGGGCCTCTGTACTTATTGTTCCCTCTGCCTTAAACACTCTTCCTCCAGCTATCCAGAAGCTGGCTCCTCCCACAGGCAGGCCACCCCCCAGATGCCTGCTGGGGCACCCTGCCTCCAGTCACTCTTACGACACCCCACTTTCCTCTCTGCAGACCCTGCCCCCTCTACTGATTGGTTCACAATCACCAGCGCATGATCTCCATACACTTTCCACCATATCCCCAGAGCCTAGAACAGCGCCCTGCACACGGTGGGCACTTAAAATAGGAGAGGCCTGGAAGATCACCTAATACCTGAATGAATGAGTGAATCCGATTCTGACTTGTACTTTGAGATAATTTGGGGAAACTTACATGAAAACTTCCCACTTGTCTCTTTCTCATCCCCAGGACAGGGCTGCTTAACTGGAAAATGCAGCTATTTCTGACTCATGAATATTTTTACATAAACAGTAAATACATTCATCATGGCATTGCTTATATGCCAAAAACTGGAATCAGATCTCAAACAATAGGGGACTGGTTAAAAAATTATGGAACAACTGTCTGACGAAATATTTTACAGTCATTTGAAATACTTTAGAAGACTAACAGCCAGAGCCCACGCCTGTTACTGTAGCATCTAGCGAGAAGAGATACAAGATCCTCATTTTCACACTTGGGAGTTGTGATGGGTTAACCCAACACCTTGGCTCCTTTCCCACAGCCTAATCGTCTAAAGGGATTAAAGGAACACGCCATTCATAATGCTGGGTGTTGCCGGCAGAGGAAAGAAGAAAGAAGCCAGGCACTTGGGCATACCGTGGACCCTAGATGCTCAGCCCTTCTGAAGCACCCAGTCCAGAGGTTTCTAAGAACGAGCAGGTACTCTATGGCTTCCAGCCACACTGAGCAGTCTAAGAGTGTGACGGCTGCTGGGGCCCCGTGGACAGCAAGTTTGGCGAGGTCATTTCAATGGGCCCCAAAGTTGTTGATTACTCTTTAAGCAGAGCCCTGTGTTTTAGATTTTAAGAAAGTTCATAAAGATCACTAGCAGGCCAAGAGATAGACCTAAGGACTCAGGAAACCATCTCGACCTAGGGAGGCACCTAGAGATGAAGACTTTCCAGTACCATCCCCAGCAGGCCTCGGACCATTGGAACAAACTGACCATCAGAGGCCAACAATTTCTGCCACTTGACTCAAATGATGGCTTATTATTCCCAAATCTGTCTGGTCACTGGAGAATTCCAGCGAGAAGAGCCCCTAAATCTTAGGGGGGGCTGTACCAAGCTCTCCTCCCCATTCCCTATGCAGGGGACAGCCCAGAGGACACGGACATGCCCTGCTGAGCGATCACTGCTCTCCACAGGAGGGACTGGCCATTGTGTAACAAATAGGTCAGCATCACACAGGCTGCTGACAACGGCTCTGGCTAAATAGATGCTGAGGGAAATTTCATTTCTTCCCCCCCAAGTCAGTTTTAGGCACCTCATTCAATTAACATGGCCACTAAGCTGCAGACAGCTCCATATAAAAGCCCTTCAGTTATAGAAGACATTTTATTAGGTGACAATAGTTGCCAGCACGATTTATTTCCTTTGATGGGGTTCTGCTTTTTCCTTGTTAATTTAAATCTGTATTTTCTAGTGCTGATTCCAGGTCTGTGTGAATTTTTAAAATGTTACCATTAATCTTCTGGACCCAGTGGCCACATATAATGAAGATGGCTCTGCCCAGGCAGTGGTGATGCCTGATGTCCCCTCCAACTGTCACAGGGCAGCATGGAGGGAATGGGGGCTGGTAAGGTAGAGGCAGACTCATGGTTAGAGATGGACGTCGCTTTCATCTCTCACCTCTTTTTTTTGAAGATTTTATTTATTTGACAGAGAGAGAGACAGCCAGAGAGGGAACACAAGCAGGGGGAGTGGGAGAAGGAGAAGCAGGCTTCCCGTGGAGCAGGGAGCCCGATGTGGGGCTTGATCCCAGGACCCTGGGATCATGACCTGAGCCGAAGGCAGACGCTTAACTACCTGAGCCACCCAGGCGCCCCTATCTCTCACCTCTTACACACACACGTGTGAAAACACATGCATGCACGTTTGCAAAGGAAGCTTTGTAGTGTGAAACTACAACTCCCATTCTGTTTTTCAGGAGCTGACAGTTGTATTAAAACCACCTTTAGGGGCAGCAGTTTTCAGTGTGTCCTCCAGGGACCTCAGGGGTGGGTTCCCAAGACACTTTCAGGGAGTCCATTAGGTCATAACTGTTTTCATAATAAAACCTAAGACAACACTCGTGTTTTTCACTCTCCTCTCACAAGCAGAATTTTTTTTTAAAGATTTATTTATTTTAGAGAGAGAGAGAGAGCATGAGCAGGGGGAGGGGTAGAGGGAGAGAATCTCAAGCAGACTCCCTGCTGAACGGGGAGCCTGATGCCAGGCTTGATCCCACAACCCTGAGACCATGACCTGAGTCGAAACCAAGAGTCAGACCCTTAACTGACTGAGCCACCCAGGCGCCCCAGAAAGAATTTTTTAGAAGCTGTGTGACTTACGGGGTCATCGCTCTGAGGTCTCCTTGCATACTTGTATGTTCATTCTTCTCAATTTTAACTTCTAATAAGGTAATTATAGGTAAACACAAGCCATGTAAACAAAAGCTCTTTGGAATCCTCAATTTTTAAAGATATAGAAGTCCTAGACCAAAAAGTTTGCAAACCACTACTGTAGGGCAATGTGTTGAACCTAACTCTACAAAAGTCTGAGGTCTGAAGTTGGTGGGGTTGGGCTAAGAAGAGTAGTAAGAACAAGAACGAAGGCTTGGTTTTGATGGTATGCTTCATTAAAGAAAAAGGTGCTCATGGAAAAAAGGTAATCAACTTTCAAAAAGGCAGAATGACAAGACTTACTTGCTACGGCCAGGCAAGTAACTATTTTCAAGAATTTAGTTCAAGTGCGCCTGGGTGGCTCAGTCGGTTATGCATCTGCCTTTGGCTCAGGTCATGATCCTGGGGTCCTGGCATCGAGCCCCGCATCGGGCTCCCTGCTCAGTGGGGAGCCTACTTCTCTGACTCTGCCCCTCCCCCCACTCGTTCTCTCTCTCCTTCTCTCAAATAAAATCTTTAAAGGAAGAGAATTTAGTTTGAGGATAAAGTAGTCTAAGATAATTGAAGATTTTGCTTTCCCCTATTATCCATTTGCTGGAACCCTGTGAGGGCGAATGGCAGAGCTATCAAATGTTTGTCAATACATATAAAGGAAAAAAGGAGCAGAGCAGGAATAAAAATAGGAAATGACCCAAAAGAGTCACAGAACTATCCCAGACAAGATGAAAGGAAGAGACAAAATTATTAAGTCCAGAAGGCCTCGGGTTGCATGTTGATTTAACAGGCACAGCATGGCGGGAAGGTGACAGTGCCTGGGCAGCCAGGCAGGAAGGAGGAGCCAGGCGTCTGGCTATCCGAACTGGATTGTGATGCTCCTCACACGAAAGCCACCTCACAGTTCCCCGACAAGCCTGTGAGTCCCTTTTCTGAATTGGCAGTGACCGAACCCTTAGAGAACATAAACTTGGGTTTGGGGGATAGAGCAGGCACACGTGGCAGGCCCTCTAGACAGAAACAGTATATCCCCAAAATAATGAGGAATGACACTTGTTTATTCACTCTCACTGGTACAAAAAATCAGTAGTTAAAAAAAAAAATCAAATCAGGAGGATGAAGTGATACATGCCCTAGAAAAACCAAGACTGGATGATTTGTTGGGCCGGTGAAACCAGCCTCCCATCACTGAGGCTCTACAAAAACTAATGAGAACAGAGAAAGGTAATGAAGAATCAGAAGATTATGTACCAAATAATGAGCACCTAAATGAGACGAGGGGATAATTCACACACCCTGATGCCTTTTGGCCAACACCCAGGCTAGATATATCCTCATGCACGTCTATAAAATAATGTCAAACAACAAGATAAGAACATTAGCTTTAAAAAAGAATTTACTGTAGGTTATAAAGTTATCTGCATTAGAAATAATACAGAAATAAAATTCCAAAAAAACCCTAAATCAGTAATATTGTGGAAAAGCCCCCCAAGATTTCAGAATGTAAAGAACGAACACAGAGATGAGGAGGAAAATTATGATAAAGACAGAGAACCAACCTGAATATTCTAGGTGTTGGAAAGAAATCACAACAATTAAAAGTAACAACCAAAAAAAAAAAAAGTTTAAAGCTTGTCTAATTAAAAAACAATAACAACAACTAAATATAGAAGTCAATAGGGCTTCCAACATTCCAAGCAAAATCAACAAAGAGACTCATGGCTAAATAAATCCTGATTTCCAGACTCCAATTTCAAGACTTAGTGTAAGGCTACAATAATCAATACGGTGTGGTATCAGGGCATAAAGACAGACCATATAGATCAATGCAACAGAATGGAGAGTCCAGAAATAGATCCACACATATATGATCAATCAGTTTTCAACAAAAGGTGCCAAGACAATTCAAGGGAGAAAGGGTATCTTTTCAACAAATGGTGTTGGAACAACTGGATAGCCACATGCAAATAAATGAACTTTGATGCTTACCTCACAGCACATATAAAATGACCCAAGAGGTTCACAGAACTATTTTTAGAAAAGAGGAAAGAGAAAGGGTAAATTATTAAGTCTGGAAGTCCTAGGATTTCATACTTTTTATTTCAACACATCTTGACTTCACAGGCATAGCATGGCCTCTTCTAGAAGAAAACAAAGAGGAAAATCTTTGTGACCTTAGGCTTGGCAAAAGTTTCTTAAATAAGACACACAAAAAAGCACAAACTATACGAGAAAAAAAATTAATCAACTGGACTCCACCACCACTTAAAACTCTTGTTCTTTAAAAGATTTGTTACATAATTGAAAAGATAACCCACAGACCTGAAGAAGCTATCTGTAAACACATACCCAATTTATAGCCAGCATTTCTACAGAACTCTTAGAACTTAAGAGAAGACAAACAGTCCAATTAAAAAAAAAATGGCCAAAAGATCAGAACAGACACTTCACTAAAGAAAATGTATGAATGGTAAATCAGCACACGAAAAGACATCCAACATCCCCGGTCATTAGGGAGGTGCTCATTGAAGCCACAGTACAATGCTAACACGTATCTTCTAGAATGGCAAAAATCAGGTAGGGAGAAGCTGGAACTCTTATGCATTGTTGGTGGGAATGTAAAATGGTACAACCACTGCAGGAAACAATTAGCAGTTTCTTCGAAAGTTCAACACATCCTATCATTTGAGCCAGCCATTATACCACTTGGTTTTTACCCAAGAGGAATGAAAGCATAGGTCTGTAGGAAGATCTGGACACAAATGCACTAAGCAGCTTTGTTTGTAATAAAAAAACAACCCAGACGTCCAGCAATAGGTGATTTAATATACTGAAGAACATCCACACGATGGATACTACTCAACAATAAAATGGAAACAAACTATTGATGCACCCGAGGTAGATAAATCTCAAGATACTAATGCCAAGTAAAATACACTAGGTAAAAAGTACATGTGGTATTATTCCATTATATTATGGAACATTCTAGGAAATACGAACTAACCCATAGGGAAAGAAAGCAGATCAGTGGTTGGCCTGAGGAGGGAGGGTGGACTACGAAGGAACACAAGGAAGTTTTGGGGGTGGTAGATACATGCACGACCTTGATTTTGGTGATGGTATTGTAAGTGTGCATATACATCAAAGCTCATCAAATTCTATTTCAACATGTGCAGTTTATCGTATACTGAGTATACTGTAGTAAAGCTGAAAATACTTCCTGATCTAAAAAACATTAAAAACAAAAAAAGGCCTAAAGAAGGAAGCCAATCGGGCTGACAGGACTCGAGAATGGCAATGAAGAGAGAACCACCACTAGATGAATCCTGGCAGAGCCTGATGGTGATTTCAGACTTTTCAACTCTATCATACTATGTGCCTGAAGACAATGGAGCCACAAAAGTTTAAGGGAGAGACAGCGGCTTTTCAGAAACTTCTTATTCCTTCAAGTTGTCTTTTATATGTGAAGACACTGACAAAGAAAGATCATTCACATCCCTTTCTCTGAAAGAGATACATTCAAACATGCTCCAGAGGATTTGAAATTAAGACTTAAGAACTGCGAAGGAAGCAGACAGAAGGACCGGCATTTTTGCCTTCCCTCTAGAAATGAGGAAATAACCGGAAATGTGGGAAAGGACTTATTTAAGATAAAAACTGGCAAACAACATCAGCTGCCATTTTCACAGGGCTTCCCCTTCACACTTATCACGTAACCCCCACCCGGATCCTACGACTAGGCACTGAGATCATCTCTATTTGACAGATGGCCTCAGAAAGGCTCCGCAGCTTGCCTGAAGGGATACAGCTTGGGTTTGAACCCTGATGGGGGGAAAAAAAAATCACCAAATGCAGCTTGGAATGACGATGCTCAACTCAAAAACCGGAACACTATAAAATGTTATAAATGTGATATAATTTATAGGACATTATAAAGTGTCGGATTCAGAATACCGTATGGACATAAAATAATGTTTACAGGTTTTCTAGGTGGGACGGAGGAGGGTGTGGACCATGTGGCGCTGGGAGAGAGAACTCAGCTGCAGGAGAGCGGGGAGCCGGGTCCTTTCAGGCAGCGTTGGTAAGAGCAGTGAACTGGGAAAATGTTCATGTGATACTAAACTAGGACAGAACAAGAAGGAATGAGCCAGACATTTTTTTATATCACCACAGCCAAATCTCCAAGATCAAATTTGTTTGATCAAAACAAAACAAAACGAAATAAAACCTGAGTACAGAAACAAACCCTACAAACACTGTTATGGATACGGGGACACACGGAAGAATCAAAGGGGCCCCGGGAGGAGGGTGGGGCTACGCCAGCTCCCAGCAGATGGCCTGAGGCTGGTGGCAGGACTGGGGGTCACACTGTGGACCACGGAAGTCTGAGGCCACGGAGAGTGCAGTTTTCCCCTCCCCCTCTCCTTTCATATATTTTGTGTGTTAATTTTTTCCAATGAGAAGTTTTCTTTTTATCAGTAAGAAGATGATGGCAGAAAACAGGAGAAGTTGCTGGGAGTGTTAGCCTCGCTTTCAAACGTGTATGAAAGCAAACAGCACAGCACTTGGTGCTAAAGGAACATCTTGTTTTCTAGAGAACCTGTCTACTGGGGGACAAGGACCAGAGGTAACGTGCAAAAGAAAGTAACAGAAATGGGGGGGGGGGAGTGGTGGCGGCAGAGGAATATAATATGCAAAAGCCACGATAATTGAGTGAAGGTGGTCAGGTGGGGGAAAGAACACAGCAAACGGCTATGTGAATTCCACTTTATTCCTGCAAAACACCATTGGGAAGAAGTCATCTGTGACATGCAGCTTCTGTGCCAGGTGTAAGGACGTGCTTAATGAATGCCATTTAATGAAGAAAAAGGCTCTTATAAAACACCTGGCACAAGCAGGGTGAGGGAGTCACAGGGAAGGGGACCCTCGCTGCACCTGCTGGCATTTTAATAAGCACCTTCTAGAGCGTCCACTCTCCAAGGCTGGTCAACGATGTCAGAATGAGGTCCCTGACCATTGCCCACACTCGCTGACAGTTTGGGCAAGCTTATTTCTTAAGGACCATATGCTCAGGTATCAGATTGCCCTGGACAGTAATTAAAACGAATCATTTTCAGCTGGAAGGCCTGACCAGCACCAGCATCGTCCTTCAAAGACTTCACAGAAATGATTCCAGCTCCAGGTCCCCTGTGCTTCCAAACTGAGTTCTGAGTTAGGATTCAGATCTGTGAAGACCCAGAGATAATGTGAGATAATGCTGGACATTTTTCTTGTCACTTCATACTACTAAAACCGAGAGTCAGTTATTTTAATGGCTCTAGGCCCTCAAATAATTTTCGGTATGGGAATTTTTCTTTTCTCATTGATTTTGGAGCTGACCTCAGAAAGAAATCACCATGTGCAAACTTTACTACCATTTTTCAAGGTCCGATGAGACATCTTTGTTTTGTTATGTGATTGACATCAGCGAAGTCAAGTAAGGTTTTGTAAAATCTAAAACAGACCCACTTCCTTTACAGTGATATCCGCTATCTCATAAACTTTCTATGCCCAGACTTGAAACTTAATTCCAAATATACCCAGTGAATTGACGCTATCCAAGGGCAGACGGACTGTGTTATCAGCAGGCACACAAGGCTGCTATAATCTTGTCTTGTGACTGATTCGGTCCACCAGTTTTTAACTGAGCTCCTACTATAGGTCAAGTACAGGATTTGGCACAGAGATCTTTAAAAACCCAAATGATAAATGCATATTACTAAGTGAAAGACGCCAATCTAAAAAGGCTCTATACTGTAGGATTCCAATTCTAGGACATTCTGGAAAAGGCAAACTATGGAGACAGTAAAAAGACCAGTGGTTGCCAGGGGCTGGGGGGAGAGGTGAATGAGCAGGACACAGAGGATTTTTAGGGCGGTGAAAATATTCTGTATGATTTTATAATGATGGACATATGTCATCATACATTTGTCCAAACCCACAGAATGTACAACACCAAGAGTGAACCCTGAGGTAAACTATGGACTTGGGGTGATTACGATGTGTCAATGTTGTTTCATCTCTGGTTACAAAAAAAAAGAAAAAAAAGTACCACTCTAGTGAGTCACATTGATAACAGGGAGGCTACGCATATGTGAGGACAGGGGATATATGGAAAATCTCTATACTTTCCTCTCAATTTTACAGTGAACTTAAAACTGCTCTAAGACAATAAAGTTTCTTTAAAAACGAAAAAACAAAGAGCCAAATGAGACTTCTATCTTTCCTCTTTAGGAATTTATCTATAAGTAAATTAAAACACATAAATCGCCTAGATCATAAAGTAAAAAGCTCTAAATATAAGATATGCAAATAAGGTTATATGTTTCCATTTTAAAGCAATGGCAAAAAAAAAAGCAAAAGAAAACAATAAACATCTGTTGAGTGCCGACCATGGACCAGGCACTCCACCAAACCCTAGGAAGTGCCCAGTCCAGGGTCGTGGAAGCTGTGGTCTCATCTGCCAAGAGAAAAGACTGTGGTGGGGTGGGGGGGGCGGGGGCGCGCAGAAAAGGCTCAAGCCATGAAATAGTAATTCACGAGTCAAGACAATGAGCTAGGAGAGGTCACAGAGGAAGAAACAGCAATGGAGGCTCCTGGAGTCAGAGAAGTGGGAGATCATTTCCAAGTGCGATGTCAGGAGGTGGGGGGGGGGGGGGGGGGCAACATTGAAGGTTTCCGTAATCATCTATTACTATGACAGTTATCACTGACTGAGCACCTGAACTATTCTTCATGATTCACACTCATCCCTAAGTGGCCCAGCCCAACAAGGTAAGTATTATTCTACTGATCAGGGGAAAGGAGGTTCAGAGAGGTTAGGCGACTTGCCCAGGAACACAGAGTGAAAGAAACTGGCTGGGCTAGGATTTGAGTTGATGCTTTTTCCACTAGAAACATGTTGCTTTGCCGAGACAATGCAAAGCACAAGCTAAATGTAAATGCAGACTTGTTCATTTTCCATTCAAGCAACCCATTTGCCATGATCAATACAACCTCAGCCTACCAACTTGACTATATAATGAGTTTTCCTCCTGGGCAACACAGACACCAGCCCCTCCCCACCAAATCACTCTGCACTGGACAAGAAAACTGCCACTGGAAGACTAAGGAAATCAAAATTCCAAATCCCTAAGTTCCTAAACGCACAGCTTTAAAGTATGTGCAGCTCGACAGCATATGGCAAATCAATTACTAGTTTAAATCTTAAAACAAAAACATGGCAAGTGCAGTGCAGAAATAATCAAGAACAACGGTTCAGTTTAGATTACAGTGGGCCACTAGAGTTTTGAATACAATTAATCATCATTCCAGGCAATGGGAAGCCATATTGACACTTATTCCTAATTTGAATATTTAATTAGGGTGAAGTTCTTCATCAAATTATCGCAGAACTGGGAGAAAGCCTGGAAGACTTACACAATTACTATCTTAACCCCTCACCAGCTGCTCACCTGTGAGCACAGCGATCCCCGCCCCAGCTCCGCGGGGCCCCTGAGCCCACAGTCTGGCTCTGTGAGAACCGGCGGGGTGGGGGGTAGGGGCGTAACTGAAGCTACAGCGGAGGCAGAAAGGAGCCAAATGAGGGCAACAGAGAGGTCTCGGGCTCAGACTGGACAAAGAAGGCCACACGCACGAGTGCCCACTGTGGGCCTGGTGTGGTACTTTCATGTGTCCCCCGTTTATTTCTCAGAACCATCTGCAAGGGAGATATTCTTATCCCCACTTTACAGAAGAGGAAACTGAAACTCGGAGTAGCGATAGAACGCACTCAAGAGAACACTGCTTGTGAGTCGTATAAAGAAGGCCAAGTTACATACCCTCCTGTATGCACCAGAAATAAGGACAAAGAGAACAATCAAAGGTCAAAAAAACATATTCAAAGCTGTATTTTGGATATCCTGCATTGTGTATATAAATTGGGGGGGGGGTAAGGAGTGGCACCCAAAGCCCAGGTACACCCAACAAGCATTCTAAAATTTAACTCTTGGATTCATTTTTTTTTTTTTTTAAGATTTTATTTATTTGCGAGAGAGAGAATGAGAGACAGAGAGCATGAGAGGGAGGAGGGTCAGAGGGAGAAGCAGACTCCCTGCCGAGCAGGGAGCCCGATGCGGGACTCGATCCCGGGACTCCAGGATCATGACCTGAGCCGAAGGCAGTCGCTTAACCGACTGAGCCACCCGGGCGCCCCTAACTCTTGGATTCAAAATGTACCACTGAGCTCCTCCAACCGGGGAGTCACAAGGATGCTGTGACTAGCTGCTCAGGAGAATGGCCGTAGTGAGGGGCAGCAAAGCTCAAGGGAACAGCCTTGTACAGTGGACCCGAGACCCGCTACAGCCATCTACACCCTGTACAGGGGGGCCTCGCAGAGGTGGGCACTGCAGAGCCCTACTGATGTTCAAGGGGGAGGGAAGTCAGTAACAGCGTAAGAAAACGTGGATTTCCCTTCTTTCGAAATGGCAACAGCTCAAGAATAGTAGTTTTTAAAAAGATTTTATTTAGGGTGCCTGGGTGGCTCAGTCAGTTAAGCGTCTGCCTTCAGTTCAGGTCATGATCCTGGAGTCCCAGGATCGAGTCCCGCATCGGGCTCCCCGCTCAGCAGAGAGTCTGCTTCTCCCTCTGACCCTCCCTTTCTCGTGCTTTCTCTATCTCACGCTCTCTCTCTCAAATAAATGAATAAAATCTTTAAAAAAAAGATTTTATTTATTTTAGAGAGAGTGTGAGAGTGCACGCGAGTGGGGAGGAGGATGGGGAGAGGAAAGGGGGGGAGGGGGAAAGAATCTCAAGCAGACTCCATGCCCAGAGCAGAGCCCAACTGGGGCCTCCATCTCATGACCCTGAGATCATGACCTCAGCCAAAACCAAGAGATGGACGCTTAATGGACTGAGCCACCCAGGCGCCCCTCAACAATAGCATTTGTACTACCTATTTGTAACTACCTAATCTTTCTACCTATTAGGCGTCTGCCTTCAGCTCCGGTCATGATCTCCAGGTCCTGGGATTGAGTCCCGCATCGGGCTCCCTGCTCAGCGGGCAGCCTGCTTCTCCCTCTCCCTCTGCCTCTCCCCCCTGCTTTTGCTCTCTCTCTCTCTCTCAAATGAATAAATAAAATCTTAAAAAAAAGGACTTTTGACATTTCACAGAGGTCATGTGATCCTGCAGGACTCAAAGTAAGTTTTCCCATGAAATCTCCCCCGAGGCCCCTAGGACAGGACCAAAGGCTGGCTTTACGCATTGCACGTGGCCATGGTAGGTCTTAAGAGCTTTCTGCTTCCAGACTTCACAGGTGCTGTGGGTGAGGTGAGGGACATCCTCATAGTTTCAGATGAGCAGTTTTCTGTTAAAGGCTTGAGATGGGTTCATTTACCCTCTTGTGGCAATCGTCAAAACTCCATTTGTAATGGCCACTTTAGCAGGAGGGGTGAGCTGCTCCATGCAGCACCAGCACGGCCCCCTCTGGCCACAGCCCCCCCGGCTCCGCCCCCCGTCCCCATCCCCTGCCTCTGCCAGGCCCGGCTGGTGGAAGCAGGAGACCCAGGATCCACCAGCCCTGCTCCAAGCCTGCTCGTTGCGGGAGCAAACGGCGTCGGGAACTTTGAAACTTTCCTTTGTATATTACATTAATCCGTATAAGAAAATCTCTTTTAATGAGGAGTGATGTAGTTACAAACTCTCCAGAGCCATAATTAGAGCAAACTAATTGAAGTTGTATTTTGACACACTTTCCGAATTCACGGGAGCCGGATGACATATTCACAACACTGCTGCCGCACCACCATGGCGACAGCAAAATCATTAGGCTAATAACACTTATTTGCATTCTTATCACGCCGGCAGCTCTCCCTTAAATACTGTTTCTACTATTGCTCCTTTACTGTAAGTTTCCACTGAAAGATATTAACAGTAATTATTACTACTTTAGTGGAATTTTAATGTTAAAGAATAACAATGTGCATTAACATACATTGAATGCCAATTCTTTTTAACCACCTTCAGCAGGTTTGGGGGGTTCTTCCCGGGCCCCCTCCTCACAGCCTGAGGGTGGCTGAGATGCTATTTCAGTTTCTTTTAGGACAACCCCTCAGCCCACACCTGGTGAGATCTGAAGTCAGGGTTTCTGAACTATTTTGTTTCAAATGGTTGATGAGAAAAATCTTTCTTCTTTTTTTTTTTTTAAAGCACATTAAAATGAAATAGTTAAGGAGAAATTTTTTCCAAGCAGTTAAAAAAAAAAAATCAACAATTTACAACACGGTCTTTGGTAATAATACTAATGAATTCCAGGAGGACGTGCTTTAACCACTCGGCCGCCACCCTCTCGGTGATTAAAGACAGACTTGGAATAACTAGAACGTGAGAAAGGCCAGTGGGGGTGGGGCAGCCTCGGATCTGTCAATACGGAGGCCCTGTTTGCCACCAACAAGGCCAATTTTTTGGATGCTTAACTCAGACATTCACACACTGAGAGGAAGCCTCGACAGTTCTAAATAATGGTTATTAATGACTCCCTCCTCTAAAGTGACAAATCACTCCTGAAATTTAGAATCGAAGAGGTATGAAGAGTGAATGAACATGACAGGAAACGCCAGCGAGCGCACAGAGTTCCCGCTTCTCTAGGTGGAGAAGGGTGGGGGGCCCGGAAAACAAGTAAGGTCCAGGTCCCTCCTGTCTGGGTAGTCTGGTGACCACAACCCTCCCTCACGCAGGTGTCTCCCAGGACCTGATGTGGGGCAACCAAGGGCAGGAAAATGCTGTCTGTCCCACCTCACGGCAGGAAGTATAAAATGCTAGGTGCGCCGTAACTGGAGGCGAGACCTGGTCCTAGCCCCACCTCTCTCCACATGTGTGGCATCAAGTCACCTCCAAGGGCACCTTGTTGGGCTAGGCAGTTGCTCAGATTCCCGGCTTCTGCAAATATCTTGGGATCCAGACAAACCAGCACCACGTCATATTTACCAATCCTAATCCAAGAGAAAATAAGAGCAAAGGTCGGCGTGGTTTCAACAAAATGCACAATTGTGTGCAATTTCAAAGTACCCGAACAGACACTTCAGGATGGATGCTTAATCTCAACCCGTGAAGATTTAACTGGGTGAAGAAAATGCTTCTGTAGAAAAATGCCAAAGACTGTACTCCTTTAAAGCTTTGGAGTTTTCGGTTAAGTTACACCATCCTTCTACCAATCGGCTATTTTCCAAGTCCCTGATTACTTTAAAAAAAAAAAGAAAAGCAGGGAGGGAGGGAGGAAAGAAGAAAGAAAGAGAAAGAGAGAGAGAGAGAAAGAAAGAAAGAAAAAGGATGAAAGAAAGGAGAAAGAAACTAAGTTTACAGTTGCAGCAACACTCCAAATCATGGTATTTATTCACTACATTTAAGTTTTATTACACTTGAACCCTGCAATGCCAAAACACCTACCTCCCATATAAAAGAAATGAAGAAAAAAGCGAAGTCTGGGACCCAGGGCACCGCACTTCCATTCCAGATGATCTAGTCTAATCTTATAAACTGAAATATTTAAAGAGTCTCTAAAACCTCACTGACCCTACTTTTAAAAACAAGGAACATATGGGCACTTCTAGCTTTTCATCTTCTTCCAGCTTACTAAAATATCCGCTTTTCCAAAATTCAAGAGCAGGGAGACTGCCAAACTCAGATCCATAAAAGGCTACGTGCGTGAGAGTGAAGGGTGGGCAGGGAACAGTCCGAGCCGAAAACAACAAACTCTAACAAAGAATCAAAGACGCATTCTTCTCCTTCTTGCTCAATCAATCTCGGAAGCTGTGGAAAACAATTTGTTTAGCAAAAAAAAGTAATGACTAATAAGGAGGTGCAATGTGGACCATGGTCTGGAATGGCTTGTGGCTAATGTTTGGTCCCCGGTGAGGCCGTAGGAGACAGTGAGGTGAAGTCCTAAAACTCAGGCAGGGATGGTGGGACCAGGCTCCTGTCCTAACTCCTGAGTCCTGATGCCCTGCCCTTGGTTCAGCTGCCACCTCTCCCCACTGCATCTTGCTCATTTCTTAAAGGCTTTGCTCATCCCCATTATGCACCTCACTGCATGGTTATAAAGATTAAAACGATATCTATAAAGTGTTTGCACAATGCCTGGCACAAGATGTTCAAAAGACTGTAGCTGAAATAATGATGATGATAATTTTATTTATTCTAATAATTATTATTATTATTCAACTGGAAACAAAACATCTGCTCAAGAAAAGATATTCAAGTTGAATGCTACCCTACCCACGGGCAAAAACCTGACCCAAATAAGATTCAAGGGGCCTTTTAAAAGTTACTGCAAGCCCAGGATTTTGTTAAATATCCAAATTAATAATTGAAACCCTGCCTTGAAATAGAACAGCATTGGGGCGGGGGCTGGGTGCTGGGTGTAAAATAGTGAGAAATTTCACTTAACGCCCATTTTTACTTTGTTTGGCAGCTAGATTTACACTGAGAGATCCAGGTGAAATATTCCGTAGAGCTACCTGCAAATAGATTGTCAGCTTCCGCTCTGATAAAAGGTAAAATATCCTTCTCTAAATGGTCTGGTTCACAAAACTGACCCCAAAGTGAACTGATAAATCTGTTCTGACACACGGAAAACTATTTTCATAATCCTGAAAAAGGCCTTTCTCCAAACCCTGGAGCTTAAACCAAGTGCACAAAGAGCCCGCGCGCACCCGTGAAGCAGGCACGGGAGGAAATTATTTCACATTTACAGCCCTGCTTCCGGGACAATGCCAAGCAGTGCGCATAACCGTCATGACCACCAAGAAAAATTAGACACTCACAGAGTCACAAAAATTACAAAGATACCACATTTACAAGCGGCAACTACCTTGTCACAACCTGATGTGTAAGAGTGAAAGCAAAGAAGGCCAGCTCAGAGATGGAAGCCATATTGACTAATAGTCAATTCTTCATTAAATAGAAGCTCTGACTTCCCAAGAAGCCATATTAAAAATTAATATCAAAAAGTGTATTGCTCAGCCTCAACTCATCATTCATATCCAGCAAAACCAAACTGCATTCTAATGAAATCTCCCCTTCAACATCGCTCTGACACCACAACGAAGTTGGATACTGTTGCAAAAGCAAACGCTCTGTGACACAAGCCTTTCCAAAATATTCTGAGAACCCTCCCCTGTAGGTCTCTCTCACACCACTTGTAACCCCGCTTCATCGTGGGCTCAGAGACCGCTGGAGGGAGCCGCGCCGCCAGGACCCCTCGTGTATGGCCTCCACATGTTCTCCTCAGCTGCCATCTCTGGCTCCGGTGGACTGGGCCCCAGCCAACATTCACGGGTCTCCTACAAGGCTGTGGATGCAGACCTCGTGGGGAGCTCCCGACCAGAGGAGCCTGGGGAAGACAACAGGCTCCCCGCACCCACACGTGCACACTCTGCCAAGTCTGTGGCTCCCAGTTGCTGGTCAGGAGCCTGCAGAGGCCACACATGGAGACGGCTGGGACACCTGGGTGGCTGCTTCATAGCCGGCGACCCTGTGGCCGGGAGCCTTGGGGCACAGACAGTCTGTAAGCCACAGGCCGCGCCTCTGCTTGGGTTCAAATCCTAGCTCTGCTGCTCAGTAGCTGTGTGACCTTGGGAAAGGGATTTCACCTCCTTGGTCTTGGTGTCCTCATCTTAAAGTGGATGTGATGACCGTACCCTACTCACAGAGCTGTTAGGAGGTTTAAAGGAGTTCTTATTTGTAAACCAGTTGCAAAGTGCCGGACACGTAGCAGATACAATATAAGTCTCTGCTGGCTGGCAGAATAGATGGAAGAGGGATGGATCAGTAGATTAATACCTGGTGCTATGTATCTAAACCAGCTCACTTTATACATTCAACAAATATGCCAGGAACCTGGCGTTCAAAGGTCCCTGCCATTTTGGGACCACATGCTTTTCACTGAACACTTGCTGAATTAAGTGAGAGGACACAGTTCAAAGCACTTGCTAAGTTTCCATACACGGGAGTACAATGTTATCATCTGTATTTCTGTGTGACCAGCCTTTTCTAAAGCATTAAAGGACAGAACGGAAACAGGAGAATCCCTGTCATCAATAAGCCAGCAAATCTAGTCATAAGACCAAACATAAATACACGTAGCAATGACAGGAAAAGGTGAATCGTCTGGTGCAAGCAACTGGAGGAGGGGAAGGGGGAAAACAGACGGGGCCGGGCTTTCTAGAAGGGGCAAAGGCTATCCCAGGCTGGAAGGTGGACGGGACTAAGGCTCTGCATTCTGGAGTCTGGTCTGCCCCTTCCCGGAGGGCAGGGGCAGAACGGGCCAAGATACACAGCAATGGCCAAAGCAGAGATGGTTCTGGAAGGAGAGTGATGTGCTCAGGAGTCAAGAAGAGACTCATCTGATTAATGCAAGATGATGTGGGAGGTATGTCAGATAATAGGAAGCCAGTGAAGGTTTCAGAAAATAAGAAGAACATGTGGAAATCTGGAAACCCCAATAGGACAGCAGGCAACCTAGGGCTTTAAAGTTCCAGGCAAAGAATGTCAAGATGAGCTACTGAAATAATACCTCAGCCCCAGGAAGCTCAAGCTCGAATCTAACTTTGACTTAAATCAGTGTTCAGGTCCCACCCCACGGACGGCCCTTCTCAGGAGCCCCCCTGGCTGTTGGTACTTTCGAAAGCAGTGGGTGGAAGGTACCAGGGGCAGAGTGAGGGGAACTCAAGTCTACAGTGTTGGTGCTTGTGCTCTGTTTGAAAAACATCTGCAGTAAGTCTTCATCTTCAAAGGGGTGACACAGCCAGGAAGGATATGAAAATGTGTATCCCATCTTCAAAGTTAAAAAACAAAAACGTGTGTGGTTTTTGTGTGAAGGAAAAGGAAGTCTAATTATCCCAAGTGAAGCCAGACCCACAGTCCTGCCTGGGCACGCCCCGCGGAGGTGCAAGGCTCTGAAGGCCCCCCGCTGGAACGGCCAGCCCTAAACCCTCCTTCAGTGGGACCATGAGAGCTCCCCCGGGGCTCATGTACCCCCAACCTGTCTCTTGTCCCTATGGATGTGAGCTTGGAATCCAGGACATACAATGTTTACTGTTATGGGGGAAGAAGAGAATCACTGGAATTGGCGGCCCTTGGCTTCTAATCTCACCTTGATGCAGGACACAGACAATCCTTCTCGTAAATGAGGGACCTTAAAGAAGAGCTTTCCACTCTGGAATTCCCTCCACTCCCCTAGGCTGAGCCTTCTCCATTAAACCTACACAACAGGAAAACCTGCTGGGGCTCCTCCCCTGATAGGCAACGTCTCTGGTGCCAAGGCTTCCGCCCCTTGGGATGGCGGCAAACACCTCGTTGGGGAAACTTGGCCTCCCTGATGGGTGCTGTTCAAGTCCTGCCACAACAGGGCAGGGGACACACGTCCTCTGCAGCATAAAGACCACCTTGTAACTGAACAGTGACAGGCTTAGACGACAGGACGCCACCCAGTGTGCTGAGGCTCCCTCTGCTTGCTGGCTTACTCCGCGGGTTGACCCCACGTCCCCAGGAAGGTGGGGTCCAGGGGTCCGGGGTGGGGGACAGAGCGCAGCGGCTCACGGGCTTCTGACAACGGCTGTGATGGGGGGTGCGCCTGGGCGTGCACGGCCTGAATTCCAGATCCTCGCAGTGTGGTTGTCTCTCCTTTAGGAAGAGCCATTAACCTTTCAGATGACAGCCCTGGGATCGGAGTGACGGAACGATTTTTGAGGTCAGCAAGGATCTATGTTCTCAAAACCTGACATCGACATGCAAAAGTTGTGACTGAATCCTGGTGTCCCTGAGAGAAAGACTAAATGCATGTGACAGATCCTCTGCAATCAAAATGCCCTATTTCCCAGAGTATCTGTCACAGATTGATAACATCCACGCAAAAAGTTAAGTACAATTATGTCTGTCACTAAGAAACATACTTTGGAACCTGTGACTGACAACTCGCTGGGAGCTGACAAATCACCGGAAGATTACTGGAACAACTCAGGGCAGCGCCATGCGCCTTATAAGGGAAGCTCAGCCCCGCCTGGCACCTGGGAGAAGCTCCCCAGAGGCTGCACTTCGCAGGCTGGGACTGCGGGGCAGGACTCAACAGCTGGTGAAGGAGTGTGTGCTCTGGGGCTCTGGGGGGGGGGGGGGGGGGTGGAAAAGACACTTTCTCCCAGGGGACGGCCAATGTCCATGCAGGATCACACGTGCCCCCGGCCTGAGGGAGCAGCTTCTCCTTCAGAAGCACAATGTGCAAGACTCAGGCCAAGGGGAAGGGCACAGTGGAGCTACCAGAACCACACGTCCCATCTTTCCTAGGACAGCCCGAGCCCGGGGTCCACATAAGGTGGAAATGCCAGCACTCTGGAGTCCAGACTGCCTATTGCAGGGTCAGCACCACCAGGGGCCCTCTGTACCCTCCATCCCAGGGAGGGGGGCCCCACAGCCCTCCTCAGCTCAGGGACACAACCAGACACCAGCATTGGGGAGCGGAAGGGGACAATGGCCACAAGTCAGATGGCGAGGAAGCACTGAAAGCCACATGGGCAGACCCCGGTGACAAGCACCCCCTGCTCTGCGCCCTCCCTACCCAGTGGAGCTGCCCGGAGGCAACCTCGGCAAGGTGTCTGCAAGACCTACTGTGCAGGTCTGGGAGTCTGATTTTTTTTTTTTAAGTAGGCTCCACACCCAGTGTGGAACCCACTGCGGGGCTTGAACCCACGACCCTGACATCAATACCCGAGTTGAGATCTAGCGTTGGACGCTTAAGTAACGGAGCCATCCAGGTGCCGTGGGAGTCTGAATTTTTGAGGATGGGGACAAGATACACTTCTTAAATAAGGCTTATGAAGAACTCCTGCAGGTCTGAAAAATCCAAATGCTGTTTGAACGCTGCCCACGGCTGGGAGCATACAACCTCTTGAGTGGGCTTCTTCAGTGCCATGGCATTTTTGCCTTTGGGGAGTTTTTAAATTTTTTTTGAACATGATAAGCCTAAATCTACCACCTTAAAACTTCAGTCCACGTGATCTAATTTTGTCTTCTGGGGCTGCCAACAACCCATCCCCACCTGGAAACACTTCTCTCGGCTACATACTGACCATTTAAACACCTGAGGCCAGCTGCCCTGTCTCTACTCAGGGCAAAACAACGGTTCGTTGTACCCAAATTCAGTGCTCAGTTTGGGTAACTTTTACAAGGTGGTGTGTGGCAGTGGACGTGACCCTCCCAATGAACCTGACAGGTGTAGGACACTACCTCCCAGGACACGCCCCACTGGGCACACCAGGCCGCATTCTACACAATCCCAGTTCGTGCCCAGCCTGGTCACTGCACACAAATCACTAAGCCAGGTGTCCTCAGTTTGGTTCTTGTGCAACTGATTTTTTTTTTTTTAACCTGGGGGTGGGGTATGCTGTTTTGACCCAACACCTTTCATCTCCTGGTTCCAGTAGGGTGTTCGAGATGCAGAGTATTGATTCTGTGTCATCTGCAAATTTGATAAGCATGCCTCTGATGTCTTTATCAAGCCCATGGTTCTACTGCTCAGCAAGCCAGGGGGCAGCAGTCCACCAGGGGCCCCCTCCCGGGACGACATGGAGCCATTCATTTATCCACACTCTGTGGCAACCGGTGCTCCATCAATTGTGAATCCACCTGCCTCCCAGAGCCCTTCCAAACCTTGGAACTGGCAGCAGCAGAACCATATGTGAGACCTGGTGCGAGAGGAGGAACGGGACCTGCTGTGGTTGAAGTGGGAAGGTGCTTCCTTTACCTGCCCTCTGCCCCAAGGCAGTGCATGGAAGAGCATGAGAAAAGCCTGGATCCACACACCAACTGTCTGCTTCTATGGACCAGGCTGACTTGCAAAGCTGAGGCCAGTCCGTCAGACATCTGGGGAGAGGGGACGTGCCTCAGCCCCAAGGCCAGCCTATGCTGAGCAAGGTGCATGGAGCAGACAGGCAGAGGGTAGAGCAGCCCGGATGCCCAGAGAGAAAATGGGGGCTCCACACTCCTCGAAGAGGTGGCATGCCCTTCTCAATTGGAAATGGTCAGGAAACGTGTGCAGAGATGTATATGTTCAGAGAGTCAGTGAACAAGGAAGAGGTCTGCCGAGACACATTGTCATCCTGTCTTTTGCCATGAACTTTACCAAACACTGCATCCGATTCACTGGATACAGCCAAGGGGCTCTCTCTTCTCTCCAGGGGCTAAACCACTCTGAAAGGACAACCGAGATCTGGCCTCCCGACTAGCATTCCCTGCAACAACAGGAAGGAAACAGGCAAGAAGCGCTTGTTCCTAGGGCTGGCACCTGCCTCTGGAGAACGCAGTTCTGCTAGGACCCTGAGGTCCTCAGGTGATGACTCATCAACTCTGGAGAAAGTCCACCAACCGCTCCTTTTGCCTGAAATAAGCTGGGGATAACAGCTCTCCAAAAAATGGCACAGAATTCTTTGAAATATGAGTAACAACATAAGAAATGGAGGCAGAGCACACGTTTTTAGCTTTTTTTTTAGCTAAAATTATTCTTGTCTTTTTCTTTTTTTATTATGTGATGTTAGTCACCATACAATACATCATAAAAGCTCGAGCTCAAGCAGACAACAAGGTCTGCTACTGGCCCTCCTTTGGTCCCTTGCAGTCCCCTGGGGATTTGCTGGGAAAAGGGCCTGCTATCCCTTGCTTGGAACCAGCATGCTAGTCCTCCTGGCCACCTCCAAATCTGGTCAGTAGAGGGCGCTGCATCACCGCACACGCTCTCTCTCTCTAGCCCCGCTGTGCCATCTGATCCCTGCGTCCACACAAAAGACCACACTTGGTAGTATTTCTTATGCTTACACTCCTGTCAGAAAAGGACCCAAGGACTGCTCAGAGACTCAGGAGTCGTCAGGGGCAGGGGGGAGCTGCAGCACAGGGTCCTAGGCTGTTGGAGAAGCATTTGCTGCAAAACTGAGTATGTGCCTGGATCTGGGCGGAGCGCTAGGAGGTAACAGGCACTGGACATGGTTCCTGCCCTCAAGGAGTTCACAACCTGACCACAACCCAAGGTGAAGGCATGATGGCTGAAAAGAAGCATTCAGAGAGGAAAGCCCGGCCCAGGCCCAGGCCCAGCCCCAGGGTGTTCAGGGAAAGCTTCCTGGGAGAGGAGGCATTTGAGCCAACATCTAAGCCAGGGGATTTTAGACATATCGTTGTATAGCTGTCCACATGAGCAGAGAAACACGAAAAAGGAAGGGAAGAAGAGACTACCAGTTTAGCTTAAATTCTGAAGCTTAGGGGTGGGGGAGAACAGAGGTCACAGGAGCTGGATTTGGAAGCCTTCACCCTACAGGCCCACTGCAGACCCCCACACCAGGAAAACAAGCGTCTCCCACAGGCCACCACCGGAGAGAAAGCTATCGGATTCCTCTGCTGGGGAGATCACAGACCTGAAGCCTCAAGGAAATAAGATGCTCATCATTTCACAAACCTTCAGTGGAAATTTTGAGTGAAACGTCAGCATTTCATTTTTTTAAAGTCAAAGGTACTGAATAGGAAAATACAAAAAGCAAAGACACCCCCCCTCCTCCGCCGCAATTCATTAGGAGGGTCACAGAGATGTGCATACCACCTGGAAAGGACTGCCCAGGGAAAGAGGAGAGCTGGGGACAGACAAGTGGCATTTACCCGGAAGCATTAATGTAACATTCGATTATCCTTCGGCATACCGGTGGGCTTAACCCAGCCACATGGGAATACGTTTTATTTTTATTTATTTTTAAAGATTCATTTGAGGGAGAGACAGAGATAGCAACAGAGAACAGGGAGGAGAAGGAGAAGCAGTCTCCCAGCTGAGCAGGGAGCCCGACATGGGGCTTGATCCCAGGACCCCAGGATCATGACCTGAGTCGAAGACAGACGCTTAATCGATTGAACCACCCAGGCGCCCCGGGAATACACTTTATATGGACTATTCTGACATCTATTTCATTTGGCAAGTAAAACAAAACTGATCCAATTTCCTTGTAGCCCTTGTAACCACAAACTGTACAAGAGTTTTACATAAAATACATAAACCTTATAAACCTTTTGTTCTAACGCACTACCTTCAATTCCGCCTGGCTTCCCGTGGCCTGCGTTCTCGGGCCCTCTCGCTTCAGCTGCTAGTGACCGTGTTCTCTCGCTGCCTGGCAAGCTTCTGGGGAGGTCGTTCTTCCTGCTTTAACCGGGAGAAGCAGTGCCCTTGATCCAACAGAAAGTTATAGCCTGCCCAGAGGTGGGACCCAAGTCTAGGCCCTTCCAGACCATGTGATGTCAAAAGGCAGCAGCTGCAACCATTCCAGAACTATGGGTTTGAGCTGACCTGAGCGCAGGTGATGGGCCTGAGCTGACCCCGGGTACAGGCGACAGCACGCAGCTGTGTCTGTGCTCTGGGTATTGAGAAAGGACCGTGAAAATGCTGACCTGAGCTGTGTTAGCCCGGTACCCCTAAACTGGAGACACTCCACTGCTCACCCTGTGACTCTGGGAAGCTCGCTGGCTCTTCCTGTCTCTTCATGTCAATTCGAGACTAAAAACTACTTGTCAAGTTTCAGGCCATTCCGAGTAGTCAAGCTGAAGTATCACTCTGGGTTTGCGGAACTGTCACAAGAAAGACCAGACCCAAAGGACAGAGTCCTCTCATTTATGCTACATCCATCCCCAAACAGCACTGCCTCACCGATTCTTGTTTTATTTACTTTAGTAATCACTTTCTCAAATTTAATCCCTCATTGCTGTTTGTTCCTTGCCCTCAAATAATTCACTACTAGTAAGGCGCAGGGTGTTTTTTTTATTATTGAACTAGAGTTGACATACATTGTTATATTAGCTTCAGGTGTACAACATAGGAAATCGACAATTCTCAACATTAGGCAATGCTCACCACGATAAGTCAGTGCTGAGAGGTGAGATTTTTTTTTATTTGACAAGATTCTTTTTACCACCTGCTTTTTGCAGAGACCATGACTACCTCTATTAAACTGAAATCAGGTGCAGAGTGACCCATTTGCTCATCTAAGTTTCTTTGTGGAATTACTGAAACCAGCTCCCCCAAAAACCTTCTCGCTATTCTCTCGTACCCAAACTACCCATTTCTTAGTTTGTAGCTCACTGGGAAAAGAAACAATATGAAAACGAGCAAAATTACTTACCAACCCTCAAATGAGTTGTTGACCAAGGCAGAGAAGGAATTCTGCCTTCTTATGGCCAGCAATCCCAACCACATGGCTACAAATCATGCTTCTGTGTGCAGCTATGAGCTCTTTAGAACAGCAAGCCAATTTAAAGTTGCATATTCTGCTATCTTAGGAGCCTGCAGAATATGTACAAGATAGAATACAGAATGGCCTTTACATTCGTGTAATGCAAACATTTCTAATTGGATTTTTAAAAATCTCCTCTAGCGGTGTATTGCTTCTGCAGTTTTCAGCAGATACTAAGTGGAGGTGTTCTAAAATGTCACGCAGTGAGACCCAAGACCACATCACTGTAACATGCATAACAGCACAAGACACCACTGACGAGGCCTCACCTGGGGAGGTTGGGGGCTGGGGTGGAAGCAGCTGATGACTGGGAAGGTGTTGTGGGTTGAGATGAATCATGATTCCTCGGTACTTTGCCCATTCGATACCAGATCCCCATGCTGTTCAGTTCCCTTTAGGAGAAAACAGAAATCTTCATAGTGTGGTTCAGCACAAAGCATTTACCTGAGCAACGAAGCAAACCAACTCATTTAAAAGAATCACAGTCTCCAAAACCAGGGAGTCCACTCTTGCCCACAAAGATCAGTTCCATTACCGCCCTTTGTGCTCTGGGTGTCAGAGTTCAGAGCCTGATGTGAAGTCAACTGTCCCAACAAGGCAGGCTCTCTGATTTGCCATCTTTTTTACCTGCCCTGGAGCCTGCCTTCTTACTACACTATTGATGTTTTCCTTGGTTCTCAGTCTTCAAAATTCTTTTTATTTTGCCACTTCATTATAGGTAATTATGTAATAATCCACTTCAAGTTCTTTGTATGGTTAGGGTGAGACAGATGGGGCAACAATGAGCGAATGGATGCATGTGCCTGTTTGGGTTTTTTTTTTTTAAAGATTTTATTTGGGGGGGCCTGAGTGGGGGCAGGGAGAAGCAGAGGCAGAGGGAGAAGCAGGCTCCCCACTGAGCAGGGAGCCCGACACAGGGCTCGATCCCAGGACCCCGGGATCATGACCTGAGCTGAAGGCAGATGCTTAACCAACTGAGCCACCCAGGCACCCGCATGTGCCTGGTTTTTTCCCTATGAGGGGAATTAGCCCCACCCTGCTCAAGGACATGTACCAACTTCTGCATAAAGCTCCCAATGCCTGGATATACCTGCAGTTGGCCTCATTCTCAGGGGCAGCTGGTGAGACCTCTTCAAACCACAAAGCCTGAGGCATGTGCCCCATGGACCACTGCAACCAAGAGTGATCACAAAGGGGCTTGACAGATGCCACATCAGGTCTCCTGTTCCCTGATGTGCGCCCCTACCCCACCCCATTATGAGTGTTTATAGGACAGGTTTGGTCTTAGAAACTGGAACAGGATTATTTTAGCCACATCCAACTTAAAACTTCTCAACTCCCCCATCGAACTGCATCTCGTCAAATGACGAGGACAGATTTATTCAGTGGAGACTCCTGGCAGCTTCTCAGTACACTACAGGAACTACTCTAAACCACGATCACATCTTACCAGGTGGCTGATTCCCATAGGCCACCCTGATTCCATCACACCTCGGCGATGGCCCCACGGTCCTGGCCTTGGAGGGGCTGTTCTCAGCCTGAGGTTTGTCTCCCCCAGCCGACAACCCTGAACTCTTACAGAGTAATGTATGTCCTCATTTTTAAGAAAAAGGTGACTCCGAGTTCTGGACGCTGTTCTTTTTCCTTCCTTAAAAATAATACTGGAATTTTCTTCTTCTGAAAAGGAGTTTTTGCTCTAAGATGATACAAAATATGCTTTATTTAGCGATCTTTCCAAAATGATATAAAAGAAAGAAGGCTCTAATTTTGATTATCAAGATATATATGGTAACAATCTATTCTTTAGAATTGTTTAAATTGGTTAAAATTTGAGTCTTGTAAAGTACTATCGCTTGTAATTAAAAATACACATAGTAACTGAAATTAGACTTTAAAAATTCATTATTAAATTGCTGCTTTCTACTCTTTATATGTAAATGGCTGCTTCTAGGTACCTGAAGTACAGTCATTCTCTTAACTATTTCCTCCTCCCGTAATCCTGTTCATATAATTAGTTTAAACCATGTTGCAAAACAGGACTTTGGAGTGTGTAGGAAGGGGATGATCACAGAATTCTGAGACAGAGCATTCAGATTCCACAGCCGAAGAGTCTAAACGAACTTTCATGCACCAGGATGAAAATCAGCTCAGTTCTGCTTTCTCAGACAATGACACCTGGCCAGTAGCAGTCATGGGTTCAGGGCACAGGACTTCAGTGAGATCAATTAAGACCAGTTAGACTGAATTCTAGAACCTGCTTGAATTATCAAGAACGTAGATTTGCTCTTTGCCTCAGAAATGGAACCCGAAGGAAAAGTAGGTAGAGCTGCCACACCCCCATTAGTCCACTAACTAGGGGAGAAGATGTGGAAGAATGGGATCCACCCTTTGGAATCAGAGCAAGGAGGTAAACGGGGAAACTAGACCCTAGTGATGTCCTCTGAGCACCTACTTCAAGCCACACCTGAAGCCATCCGGCCCCCTGAACTCCACTGTTATGCCAGACCACAAATTCTTCCTTTTGCTTGAGCCAGCCTGGGTTGGGTTTCCTGTCACTTACAAGCAAGAGTCCGGAATGAAATCCTGAGATTCCCTGTACTTCGTATTTACAAAACAGCTACAGAGCTGGGCCCGTGCCTAGTACTGAGGCTACCGGGACAAGACACAGAGGCCTAGCCCTCAGCTGTCCTCTGCCTCTCGGGGAAGATGAACATCAGACCAAAGAAGTACACGAGGAATTATCTTGTACTCATATGATACTCAGGTTTCTTCCTGACTCAGACCTCCCAGTGGCTCCCCAGCATGCTTGGGATAAAATCCAAACTGCCGCCATGTTGTATGAGGTCCTGCTAACCGCTCATCCCAAAGCCCGACTCATCCTCACTCACCCACACCAGCTACACCGGGCTGCTTTCTGCTCCTGAACATGCCACACCCATTCCCACCTTTACACTTGCTCTTTTCCTGAGCCTAGAAGGCTCTGCCTTCAAATCTCTGCATGGCTGACTTCTTGACATTTACATCTCTGTCACATGTCACCACCCCGCCCCCACCTCCGACACCCTTGCTGAAGTAGCCTCCATTCATTGCTGTGTTTCATTTTTGCCACTAACGAAATGGTCTCACTCATTTATTTCTTGTTTGTTGCTTGTCTCCCCTTTTAGAATACCAACTCCACGAGAGCCGGGCTTTGCTTGCTCATTCACCACCATATCCAGGGTCTTTGGCCCAGAGGTACAAATGGGTGCTCCTCAAACTCTAGTGGGGTGAATAAACAATGCAGAGAGTTGAGGCCGAGTGGTCAAAAAGGAGAGGACACCTGGGCTTTCAGCTATGTGGAAAGGCTCCCCGAGGAGCCTGAAGGACGAACACACAGAAGGACAAGGGAAGGAAAGGCCCTTAGATGGAGCAAGCAGCATGGACAAAGGCACAGAGAGGTCAAGAGCTTGGCATCTGGACTGGCAGCAGCATTAGCAAGAAGGGCAGCAATGAGAGCTCAGGCCGGAGAGGCAGGTGGCCGAGAGCCCCGTGGGTCCCACAGTCTCAGGACTTTATCCCCAGGAGTGACCTGAGCTCTCTGGGCAGAGAGAAGACAGCCCATCCGTGTTACTAAGACTTACCCAATAAACGTGTACTGAGGAGGGGCCTGCTTGGTCCGGCCCATGATCCGAATGTCACAAATTGCAGCTTCAGTTGAATCCCGTGGGATAAATTTAATGCACAGCCTCTTTTTTCTAAAAGCCAATTCCTCTGAAGAAAAGGACAACAAGAAAAGGTATGAGTCTTCCAGAGATGCCAACATCTCTATTCTGAATGCCGTGTCTCCTGTCACGTTCCCTTCCTGGTGGCAGGAGTGACTAGCCATCCAGGTTGCTGGGCTGCGCCCCGCCTGCCCTCCACAGGGTGCAGAGGCTGTGACTGTGGAACGGGCACCAGTCGCCCTGCCCTGCACCTGGGACCTGACCCCAGGCACCCCTGCCGGGAAGGGCGCCCAGGGGCATGCAGAGCTGGAATAAACCTGTGGGGCTGGCTTCTAAAGGCCACAACCACCATTTGCTCACTGCTCAAGCCATCAGGGACATACACACAGACACCCTGAACATTAACACTTTTGCCACGTGGACTTTTCTTCTTTTTTACTCTTTATTATGGGAATTTTCAAACATTTCCCAAAGTGGGAAGGACAACAGACTGAATCCACCTGGTCCCCTCATCCAGTTTCAACACTGTCAACAACGGACAAGCTGCTTTCGCCTCTCCCCCCCCAATCCCTGGCGGTTTTGCCAGAGGATTTAAGATGAATCCCCACACCATGTCATGTCACCCATCAATACCTCAGTGGGCATCTATGGCAAACAATTTGTTTTGTTATGACCAGCAGGCTATTTTCATACCTAATGGACAATGATTCCTTAGTTTCACCCAGTAGATAGTCTATATTCAAGTTTTCTCCATTGTCTCAAAAATACCATTTAACTATTGCTTTGCCTGGATCAAGATCCAAACGATGTCTATGCACCGAATCTGGTTGTTAGGCCTCTTAGGTTCCTTTTATTCTGTAAGGACCTCTCTACCCTCTCCTTTCCTTCAGGCCACTGGTAAGTTGGGGAAATTGGGTCATTCTCAGGTATTTCCTGTGAACTGGCAGTTAGAGCAAAAGGCTTGATTAGATGCCGGTTAGATTTTTTTTTTTTAGGTAGGAATGCTTCACAAGTGGTGCAGAGGTGTCCGATGGCGTCCTGTCGCAAGGCACGGAGTCCAGCTCTGCCACCCTGCGTGGGTTCCGGTGGGGTCGGCCTGCGACCTGGGTTATAACAAGTCCCCAACAACTGTTCTTTGGGCAGCATTTTCATCCCCTGATGACTGTTGCCTAGATCCATAATTTCACTAAAGTTTTCAAAATGGTGATTTTCTAATTCTGTGATTCCTTCTGTATTTATTAGCTGGAATTCTTCTACATAAAAAGTAACTTTTCTTCTTCAACTACTTCGTCTCCCTGAAAAAGCTTCGGTACAGGAAAGGAAAGATAAACACGTGATTCTTTGCTCTTATTTATTAAATCTTAAAGCAATGAGCTGGCGATCTAGCAACCTCCAATGGTGACTAACCGGGTGTTTTTTGTTTGTTCATTTGTGGTTTTTAAATATGAATTCCAATCAATTGCAGACACTGGATACAGGAGTCAGGTGTGCCTTGGTTTGAAATCCCAACTCCGCCATCAGCTCTATGATCTTAGGCAAGTGACTTAATTTCTCTGAGCCTAGGTTTCATTATCTGTAAAACGGAGTTAATGAAACCCCACCCCAAAGGGACGTTGGGTGGATGAAATGTGATAACACTTCCTATGCTTCGCTTGCCCAGCGCCTGGCACGCAGTAAGTGCTCAATAAAGCATAGCCATGAATGTTCTTATCATCATTACTACCAGTAAGCCTCCAGGGCACAATGTATGTCAGCGTTTGGCATTGACTTTCAAGACCTTTCACTTCTGGGGCAGGAAGTAAGCACACTCAAATCAGACACCGAGTGGGGAGGGAAGGACAGTCATGCCACCGGTCCTGACTTGACTAAGGGGAGATTACCGTCAGTCGTGTTGTCTTATTGTTGACTGGGGGGAGGGTGTCTTTTAAAGAGCCAGGTAGAAACTCAGAAACTTGGTGGATTCTTTTCCCAGGCAAGGAAACTGAGGGCTAGATCAGATCTATGAGCTATGAGTAATAATGTCCTGAATCCAGACCCCAGACATTGTACCCTACAAGACAGGGATGGCATCCTGGAGGAAAACACCCAGACCAACACCGCACCTCCGAAAACTATTAGATGGTAAGATCAGACCTGGGAAAGTGTGAAGAAGGTGAGAACTTCCCTCAAATAGGTGAAAATGCAGGTCTATTACTTGCTTTTGCCACGCTGCTCTTTGCTCTATTCCTCCGTCTACAGCAACTCGGGGTAAGAGATGAAGCCGCTAATTACACATGCTTAAACAGGCCTAATTTTAAGTAAACATATTATACAGAGTCAATAGAAATGTGTTCAGTCATGCTAATGAACACAGGGAAAGGATACAGCACTTTACTAAAACAAACAGTCTTCCAGTTTTTAAGTACTGTGTGGATAGCAACAAACTATTTTAAATTCATTACAGAAGTCTCATCTTTTTGGCTGACTTTATAAAATCGGGGCCTTAAATGCACTGAGACCTCACAGAGCTGACCACAGGTTCATCCGGTCAGCCTGGGCTCACCCTGCCCCTGGGGACAGGCTCCAGGCTCCAGGAAATGACCACACTACCCAAAATGAACAGGCTGCCCTAAACCCACCCTCCTTGTGTGATAAGACGCTTGTTGGTGATGCCAGGACCTGCCCTCAGAATGCCCACAGGCAGCAACTGTCAGGGGGAAGAGGCCTCCCAGGATCACCGGGGTCCCACCACAGCTGGACCACAGGCCCAGGCAGGACGCAGCCCTGGGCCTCCTCACTTAACTGGTTCAACAAATTAAGAGGAAAATGCAGAATGGGAAATCCCCTTGTGGCTCTGGAGTCTATCAATATAAAGACATTATAAGTCAATTAGTTGTCAAAAATGAACACCAATGCAAATTTTGAAACTAAGAAAAGCACGAGGGAGAAGTAGGAAATTAATACAAGTCTACAAGGCAATTTTAGCTCCTAGGCAGACAAGTCATATAAGAGTAAGCAAAAGCAGCAAGCAAACACTTGTGCAAATGTTCAGCCTTGCTAATAAATGATGACATGAAAATTAAATAAAATTAGAATAGTAAAACTGAGTAAAAATTTAAAACCTATGCTGGCAGGCGTGTGGAACACAGGCACAAGCCTGTATCATTAGTGGTACTGTGAACTGGTATTTCTGGAAGTTAATTTGGCAACAGAGAATAATAAAGCTTATCTTTATGGAGCCCATCCTCTGAGCAAGACACTGTGTATGGCAGGTGTCTCAGGTGATTCACAAGTGAATTAAACATGGATCTCGCCCTCAAAGAAAGAGGTAAGTAGTGCAGACGTGCAGAAAACATGTAAGCAGCTAAAATGCAAGCTTTACATTATGAGGTAGATACTAATCCCCCCATTTTACAGATAAGGAAACTGAGGCCTAGAAAGGTGAAGTCATTTGCTTGGGGCACTAAAGCTGTAAGTGGCAAAGCCAGAGAGTCTCAGGTGAGTCTGACTCCAGAGTCCAAGTGCTGCCTGCCCTAGGCCAAGCCGCAGTGCATCCTGACAGAGTTGAGGTGGGAAGTGAGAGACAGAATCTATTCTTCCTTTGGCTTCTGGCCACTGTAACCTGTGGTGCTTCCCTCCCTCCCTCCGTCCACTGAATGTGTGCTGAGCCGGGTGTGATGAAAAGCAGCAGAGAAGGCAGATGGTCCCTGATCTCTCTGACGAGAGAGAGCTCTCTCTGATTATGTTGTAATGCAACTCCGTGTTTTCAGGGACAGGTCACCCACCAGACTAAGCTCCCGGAGAGAAAGGCCAGCATCTCAGTCAGTTGCCTTCTCTCACAAAGCCTGCGGTGCCTACAGAAGGCATTCATCAATCTCCACTGACTGTGGAAGAGAGAGAGCTTGCTTGAAACTGGTATCTGGGGGTCAGAGACGGTTTCATGCAGGGGGCAGAATGAAAGCTCACCCTTGAAAGATACGGGGTGTGGATACTCAGAGTTGAGGGAAAGGGCTTTTCAGACAGGGAAAAAAATAACAAAGAGTTAAAAAATAAGTAGAGTCAGGAAAGAAAAAAGGGTGAAGAGTGCACAGTGAGTGCCTCAGTTTGGGTAAAGTATAGGGTGCTTGAAGATGAGAAAGACGTTTGTAGAAGGCTGGAGCAGACCGTAGAGGACCTAAGACCCAGTAGCCTCCAGTACTTGGAAACTCATCACAAGAAAATCCTTCAAAATCGATGCATACCCAAACTGGTTTATAGATTCAACACCACTCATATCAAAATACCAGCTAGCTTCTTTGCAGAAATGCACTAAGCCTAACATTCATATAGAAATTCAAAGGACCCAGACTAGCCTAAATAATCTTGAAAAAGAAGAATGAGGGTGGAAGACTCATACTTCCTGGTTTCAAAACTTGCCACAAAGCTACAGTCATCAAGACTGTGTGGTACTGGCATGAGGAAAGACATACAGATCAATGGAAGAGAACTCAGGGTCCAGAAAAAAGCTCACATTTATGGTCAACTGATTTTCATCAAGGATGCTGAGACAATTCCATGGGGGAAAGAATAGTCTTTTCAAGACATGATGCTGGAACAACATGACATTCACATGCAAAAGAATAAAGGAGGACACCTATCTCACACCATACACAGAAGTTAACTCAGAATGGATCAAAGACGTAAGTGTAAGAGCGAACACTAAAAAACCCTCAGAAAAAAAGAAAAACAGGCGGTGACCTTGAATTAAGCAATGCTTTCTTAGGTATGACACCAAAAACATAAGCAACAAAGGAAAAAAGTAAACAAACGAAACTCCATCAAAACAAAAAGCTTGTGTATTTCAAATGACATCAAGAAAGTGAAAAGAAAACCCAAAGAAAGAAAATTTTGCGAACCATATAATTGATAAAGGGCTCATATCTAGAATATGTTCAAATATTTATAACTCAATAATAAAAAAGACAACCCAATTTAAAATGCCAGAGGATCAGAATAGACATTTCTGCAGAGAAGATATACAAATGGCCAGCAAGCACACAAAACTATGCTCAACACCGTTATCCCTCAGGAAATGCAAATCGAAACCACGAGAGACCACTTCGTGCCCAGTAAGATGGCCAGAATGATAAGAACAAGTGTTGGCGGAGATGCGGCGACACCGGAGCCCTCATGTGCTGTTGGTGGGGATGTAAAATGGCACTGCTCCTTTGAAAAACAGTCTGGCAGCTCCTCTAGAAGCTAAATAGAGAGTTACCATATGACTCCGGCAGTTCCACTCCTAGGTACGGCCCCACAAGCGATGAAAACATGTGTCTCCACAAAAACCTGTACGTGAATGTCCACAGCAGCACTAGTCTTAACAGTCTAAAGCGGAAGCAACCCGAATATCCGCCAACTGAATGGATAAGCAGAATGCAGAAGTCCACAGAACGGAATATGATTTGGCAATAGAAAGGCATAAAGTACTGACACATGCTACAACATGGACCTACCTTGAAAACATTACGCTTAGTGAAAGAAGCCCATCACAAGATTCCACTTTCATGCAATGTCCAGAATAGCCAAGTCTGTACAGAAAGTAGATCAGTGGCTGCCCAGGGCCAGGAAGGGGTGAAAAGGGGCAGGCTGGAGAGGAATGGGGAGTGACTGCTAATGGGTACAGGGGTTTTGGGGGGGGGGTGTGATGAAATGTTCTAAAATTAATTGTGGTAAGAGTCACACAACTCTGTGAATACCCTAAAGACCACTGAATTGTATACTCCAAATGGGTAAATTAATGGTATGTGAATTATATCTCAACAGAACTGTCACCAACAACACCTGATGCATAAATGTATCAAATCCATCTGTAAAAGGCACTTAACCACATGCTGCGACAGGGTCGCACCGTGGTTATAACAGCAGGGCTGGAGTCAGACTCCTGTGTGTCTTCTCGTGACTCCCCTGCTTCCAGATGTGTGATCGTGGGTACGTTCTGCAAACCCTCAGTAGTTACTGTGTCCCACTGTCCTCACGTGGGATGGGTATAAGAATACCCATCTCCGAACAGGACTCTTCTGGAGATCCAGTGACGTCACGTACATAAAGCATTCACCATGGGGCTTAGCATCTGGTAAGTCACATGCCACATATCAGCTAGCATGATTATTAGCTAATACATATAATAACAAGAAAAGCAAAATGTCCAAAAGTGAGAGGACTATTAAGAAAACAAAAATATGCAATACAACGGACTTGACTTGTTTCGAGAAAATGACAGCTGAGTGGCAGCTGAGTAGATACGCAAAGTCTGGTCGGTACGAAACGCTAGCAAGGAAACAGCGAAAGATTATGGGTCCAAAATGGGGCTAATATGGAAAGATAAAGTATGCATGACAAAGAATGAGATAAAGGATTTCATAAATGAATCATGGGTAATAAAGAAAGGATTCTTTGTTTTTCATTTACTGCTTCACTGCTGGAGACATCCTAAAGTTGGTGACAGTAATTAAAAATAAAACAAGTTAAGTTAAATCAAAATGAGGAAGCTCAAATATCCAGAGGTTTTCCAGCATTATTTAATAACCGACAGGCATGACAAGAAACGCAAAGCCCTCCCAGATCCTGAAGAAGCTTCGGTTGGTCAGTGATTCACTTTTGCTCGCTGTGGCTCAGGGGTCAGAGTATTCATTCAGATTCGATCCTGTGTCCGCTAACGTGCGGTCTTTCTGGTTCTGGCTTTTCTTGTGTGCTCCAAGAGCCAAAAATAAGGACATTATTGCACTTATATTCCTTGGGCGTCTCTGATTTTTTTTTTCCTTTTGCTTCTGGGTCTCGAGCCAAGCTTGGCTTCCACGACACCAGAGGATGTGGACTAAGGAGGGACTATAACCAGTTTCACCGTTCCATTCCTGAGTGAGCCGATTCAGCAGGGAGCCCATTCTAAGAGAAAGGGACATTCTGCTCATTTATATGCTCCTACCCAGAACGCCACAAACTCCTTGGAGAACCAAGTCAGATACATGGCAAAAGCAGCAGGGTTTATTCACGGGCATGCAGCAAGGCCTCCTAAAATGTTCCCAAAGAAAAATGCACATACAAAACATCTAAAAATATACCTGGTGGAAGAAAAGTCCCATTGTGATGAGTGGTACTAAAGGGAGACTCACGTGTGTCCACCGTCTCCTGAATTGGGATGAAGCCTACAGGCAGAGTGTCCTTGATGTCAATGAGCTTCATATCCACTAACACGTTCCCTAAATGACTCTTGGGAAGAAAGAAAAGAGATACAGACTATTAATCTGAACACCCCTGTGGTGGGTTTGCCATTTTGGCTTCGAGATGCATATTTAACACAATGACTCATGCAGCTTTACTACAGCAGGTTAATTAGAGGAGGTGCCACTTAATGTTCCCCAGCGGCTACACGGGGACTCGGGTGGCCCCCAGGAAGGAGCTTCATCTGCAGCACCTCAAAGCCACTCACTCAGACACGGCTTTGGTTAGCTAGACAGCAACCCAGGAGATGCGGGAGACTTAACCCAGCAGAGGGCAGCTGTGCACGCATGTCCTGGGACCAGGCTGCCACTCAGCCTGGAGCATGGGCTCTCGGGGGCCAGCAGGTTTTAGAGAGCGCGCATTCCTAGGGCAGTCACTGCAGCAGGGGAGAGCTGTGTCAAAGCCTACCAGAGGACCAGTCACACTCCTAAGTGATCGCCAGTCTGCATACTGACACACATTTCGGTTGCTGGATACGTTCTGTAAAATCCCAGGAATCACAACCTAATACAGGCTGAAAAGCCCTGCTGCCTCAATATTACACATCTACTAAAATGACATGCACAAGGGCCTCTTAAAGTTTCTATTTAGTGGTAGCGTAGGGGGTCCACAGTGCGCGGTTTCTGTAACCAGTGCAAAAATACATTCTGAAGACAGCACACACCATTCTGTAACTGCAGGAGAGCGCATCCTCTGCAAACACACTGGCATTTGCTGCCCACATTTCCGGCTGAAACGCTCCATGCCAACACTAGCTCGGAGAGCCAATCAGGGAATTCTTACCATCTGAATGCTGCGCTATTGTCTCTCTTGGCCACTTCCTATTTTCCTTCCTACCCATTTATAATGGCACATTTGTGAGGTTCTTTCTTCAGTATCTGTCTCACCACGAGAGTTCAAGGGCCACGAGGACCAAAACTGTCTGTTACTACTATACATCCAAGCGTAGCACACTTCTTGGCACATAGTAGGTGTGCAATTATTATCTACTGAATAATGTAATGTTTTGGGGTACATTTTCAACTGGGTGGGCCAGAGTCGGAAATCAAATTGGATTTGCTTAGATGACAAATCTAAACTCTATCAATAAAAACAAAAGTATACTTAATAAATACATTATAAACCGAAAGCTCACAAATGAAATAAATTCTTCAAACTTCACTATGACAGTCAATGTGTCAAGTGTCAACTGTGACCAGGGCTTTTAGGGCACTGTTGTCACAAAACTGTTTCTCTCACAATTACTGCGTTTGGTGACTATATTCTACTATTACATTTCAGGTAGCTGGGTCTTGGGGAAACAATGCACAGCGCAGTGCAGCCCGTGGAAAGTGGAACCTTACTAATGCAGAATAAATCTCTGACTGTGTAGAAAAGGTTTGGACCGTTAACCTAACTCGAAAACATCGGCTGCTTTCAGAATTGCCTGATCTAATCTATCATAATTTTTTCTTTTCCTGGCAGTTGCTTTTCCGTGTCATCACTGCTTTCTGCATTGAGAAATTAACAACTGGGTATGTTTTCCTGCCCTGCAGATGGATGGGCATTCATCAATATCCTTCTCCAATGTCTTCGACTTGACAAGTTGGGTTTTACACAAGTCAACTGCAAACCACTTAGCGACCTCACCCTCCACACTCTACAAATGTCCCTGATCATAAAACCAGAACGTCAGTGGTGTGGCCATTAAAAAAAAAAAAAAAAAAAAGCAACAAAACCCCCCCCTTCATACAAAATGGGAGGCTGCACTGTCAAGGCTTCCCACAGCCCAAGTGGGGTCCCTCCGTGCACGGGGCTGCTGTTGTACTGGGTTTAATACAGTAGGTCTGTGACACTGCTCCCCTCCCCCATCCCATGCTCTCTTTCATTTCCTCCTCATAAATATGAAGAACGTATTCCCAATCCTTGTTGAGCAAATGATTCATGCCAAAAGCCCAATATGCACTGACTCAGGGTATTTATACTGTCTCTGGTAGCCAGTATTTGCCAGTATACTGTAATTATTTTTGACAACCTTGCATTTAAGGTAGCCACAGATAACCAACTTAATATTCAAATGTTCATAAATCCTTCTGTTTAATATCCTCCCTACCTAATCTATGTACATTATTATTACAGGTAATGCAGAAAGTACAGGGCATGAAAAGTGCAATTAATCTCGATCCTTCCCCAGGAAGCAATGTCACTCCAAAGCCAGGTTTCCGTATTAATAGCATTATTGGGGGAAAGGAACTTAGGTTCCAAAGGAGTGTCCCCAAACTCCTACACTGGGAGTCTCGAGCTGCCTAATTAAGAATCTGTCCAGTCTTGAGATCCCACATCCCTCCTGTACAGTTGTAAAAATACACACTATGCAATGTCCTGGTTGTGACAGCAGGGCCAGGACAGACCGGCTGTAGTGGATTAAAACATACCCATTCCTACTGTGCTCCTGGGCTGGCAAGTGGGTACCTGCCACCCCCCCCTTGAGTGGATCCCTCTGGATCTCACTAAAGGACTCAGTCGTTCTTCTGAAAACAAAATGCACCGACTTCCCACCCTCCTTCAGAGGGGAGGCAGAGACTTCTCCCACCGCCCTCACCCTCCTCTCCCAGCCCTTCCTCACACCCTGCTCCATCACACCCAGCCCGCACAGGGTAAGGCTTACAAAGTGAGCAGTCAATAACAACTTTCACGTTCAACAAACGCTGATGAACTCGATACATCTTCTATCATACATTTATGCAGGACACTCCAAATTAGCAAGTACTGGTGACTTCTCTCTGTCATTTTTAGACTTGTCACTGTCACCAACTCCAAGGGATCCAGGACTCTTTTGGCCTAGACTACCAATACCCCACAGCCTTCAGGGGAAATGCAAAACCAACCCCCAAAAGACAAAAAACCAAAAAACAACCAGAACTCAAAAACAATCAAAGCGATCGTGGCTGTCCTCTGGGGCCACAGTTGGGAACTGCAGCTTCAGTCAGGAAAGGTGGGGGCTGAGCAGAGATCAGTAAAGAACATCGTGAGACCACTGGGCACGGTGAGTTGTGCAAATCCTCAGGAGTCTGTCCTTGCTGCCTGAGCAGCAGTGAATGCACTGACCTGCACACAGCGGCAGCCAGCAGACAGAACAGAGGTGACAAAAGCTAAAAATATAAACAGTTTCAAAAACAGGCTTAGGTCAACTCCAGGGACAAAGGGGAGTGAGAGTACACTGCATGTGGATATGGATGCAGGGGTGGAGGAATGGAGCAATGCCGGGGGTGAGGGGGGCGGGTAACTACCCCTATCTGCTCGAGCCCACAGCCGGAAAGGCAACCTGGCCTCCAGACTGTTCCTCAATGTCTCCTCGGGCTGCACAATGAGCCCCAGGGACCTGCTCAGACTCATTATAGGCTCAGCTGCCACCTTCTCACCTGTACGTGAAGGATTTCTAGTGTTTAGCACCAGGACTGTCCCTGCCCCATTAGAAACTCTGGACTTTACAGCAGGCATATATTACTCACATAATTAGGGGCAAAAAAATTAAAGCGCTGTCTTCTCCCCCAGTCCTGAATACATTAGGAATAATGTTCCTAACAAAGACTTATCAATAAATAACAGGAACGGATGGAAGGGAGTGCAAGCCAGAGGATCACGTGACTGTCTACATGCCGACAACACTGAAGGGGCACACAAGGACCCTGGGATAGGACCACCGCTGTGTCGTACATGATGGGGAGAAGACTTATTGTTCCCCTTTCACAACTCTGGATGAGGATGTTTGAAATATTTTTTTCTTTTTAAACCATGAGCATATATTACTGTCATAATAAAATTTATAAAAATAAATTAATAAAAACATTCCTCCCCCCATTTTTTTTTTTTTTTTGCATTAGAAAGAGACAATAACATTTAGGCCAAAAATAAAATGTCACCCCTGAAAATGAAAATCTGACTGCACCCTGTTTGGGGTTAGGGAACACAGGTGACCTTGGGCAAGCACAAAAACTCTCTGATCTCAGGAAAGGAGCTAATACTTCAAGAGATTGTCTGAGGATGGAAGAGGTTTATTTGCAGAGTGCCTAGGACAGGCCTCCCTCAGAGCTGATCTGTGTAAATCCTCACAAAAGCTACTTCCCTTTTTTTCTAAGCCACTCATTAAAACATTCTGTTGGAAAAGGCTTAATAGATAGCTTTAAAACATCCTAATTTATGGGCCCAAGAGTTCAGAACAGCATACTAAAAGAAACCTGCACACGGGGTAGATACCTACCTGCAGAAACAATGAAATGTCAAACGTCACAGAGACTCATGGAGAAAGTCAGTCATTTTGGAGACAAGGCCGGGTCTGAGGCAAGAAGTGGTCGTGGAGCTTCTGCCTCTGCGTGCTGGCCAGCTTTAAATCCAGCTGCGCCGGCAAATACTCACATCCACCCCACCCTGTGATTTGTGACTTACAGGAAAGCTAGGAAAATGAGGGCTGGGAGAGAAATTTCCTGGTTCCCTTTTGAGAACACATTTTAATGGAATTCACTGCACACTTGGGCACATGGTTAATAATACTGTTAATAAATGAAACATAGCGCTAGCTCCTGATTCTACCCAGTTCACTAAAACCACTGATTAATATGGCAATGAAAATAAACCACCACAACAACAACAAAAAAAAAAAAAAAGAAAGAAAGAAAAGAAAAGAGGAAATTTCAACCAGGCACGTAAACGCCTTGTGCTCACTCAGCAAACGGATACCACTACTAGACTTACATTTTCTTTGGAAAATGATCTCGTGAAACACAGGTATCTGGTAACCTTGGATTTAAATAAGCCGTCTTTCCAGAGGTCAGCGTCCACGCCATCTGCTGTCTGTGCAACCTGCACCAAAGAGACAGAAGAAGAGTGCAGGTGAGGCAGGCTGGAACCGAAGGTGTACTTGAGCAGCTTCTTCGTACCTGCGCCAATTAACACCGGCCCGGACTCTCATAGCATCTCATTAGTTCATTTCACCAGGCGCCGGGAAGAGACTTTCCAAAAGGTTTGGAAAAGGGAGAGTGTGACAAATACAACTTCTAAAAATATTGTCCCCAGGGAAGCCACTGATTAAAGACACCCTGACAAAAATGGTTCTAATGAGAAAAGAGCAACTTTTGTTGCAATGGACCAAGGAGGGTCTGTAGAAGTCAGCACATTAAGTTGCTCATTACCCCTTACTCTGGGGACGGCAGAGGGTGCAGAAAAAAGTCCAATGGGGTGTGAAATGCCACCTGAGACGGGCACCGCCCATGAGGAGACGGCCGCGGCGGCCTGCTCCAGGACCCTGGGGCCAGCCGGGGTGCTTCGTCATTGGGACCCTAGTGGGGACTGGGGGCGGGGTGCCAGGGAAACTCGCTCCTCGCTGTGTCTTCTCCCTACAAGCTCTGCAAGGGGTACTCAAGGTCGGAAACTGTCTCATGATAGAAAAATAAAAAAGATTCAGCTCCTTGTTTATAGTCTCACTAAGAAGCCATTTTCCCGTGCGCAGCTATATAGCGGTGATCCTCTCAGACGCATCCAAGCATGAAGCCAGCCTTGAGTTGAGTCTTAAAGGACCTGTGTACTGGGCTGGGGGCTGGGGGGCCTCGTGTGAAGACTCCTGCTTTGGGGCAAAGAGTGGACAAGGAGATTGGAGAGCGGGAGAGAAATGGCTGGACGAGGGCAGCACAGCCCCCATCTCCTTCCAGACGGCTCTATTCCCGGCCTGGCAGGGCGTGCTCTGCTTTCTCGCCCAGCAGCCCGGCAGGACGGCACTCCCGGCCCAGGGTCTGTGGCTGGCACCCCCAGGGGGCACAGCCGGGAAGACGGAGGGAGTGGCACCCCATTTTGGGATGAGCTCCAAAGCCGTCTGCTCTCTGTCGTCTCCCCGGTTGTCCTGTTGAGGTTTAGACTTTGGGATGCGGTCCTTGATCTGACAAACTGCTGAAAGCACCTCCATGCTTTGCACAAAAACTGCCCTGATTCAGCCCCATCCCGAGTACACGCTACACAGCGTGCCAGCGGCCTGGGGCTGTCACACGCGCAGGGCGGGGGCGTGTTGGGCTGCGCTGCCAGGACATCCCCAGGGCCCCCCACAGCCATGTTCTCCGAGGCTGCCTCAGAGAGGCCCAAAGGCCAACTGGCAAAAGAAAAATGCCTTTTTTCCCCCTCCAAACAGAATTGTAAATTAGCCAATGCAACACAGGAAAAGAAAGGTCCTTATGCTACATTTGCAAATATGTTTGGCCTGAAACCTGGAGGAGGAATGGTATGGGGATAATTTCAGGAACCCTGGCTCCAAGTATGTCACCCCCATAGAAAGACATGAAATAGAACGGCATCAGGCCTCCTCAGCACTTTTCCCCATAATGGTCTTCCATCAAGTTTCTTGGAAAACATGAGATTTCAGGCAGTGGCACTAGTTCTCTGCCACCAAGGATCCCCTTGGTCGATTTTCTCCTGTGGATTCCATGTTTTGAAAGATTTTTGTTTCCCCAACTGTCCTTTTACTGTACTTCCTCAATTCTAGGACGTAGTCATTTAAACCCACAGATTTAAAGAATAACCCTTCAGGAAAAAAAGAATACAATGTCAAAAGGTACAGATCTATTTTAAGATGCATTCCAATTCCAGAACCATTAAGATGTGAAAAAAAAGATGCTGTAGGAATAAAGAAATAAGGGAACCTATATGGTTTCTCTATAATAAATACATTAATAAATTTTAAAAAAAAGAGTCTGCAGAACACTGGAAGGCTGTGGAACCCCACGCTGGGACCTCAGAAGACAGAGCTGTTTTTAACCTCCCACTAGAAAAGGAATGGAGTTCAGAAGGGCTCTCCTGGATATCTGGGAATTGCACTGGGGGGTGGGTGTACCCTAAATCAAGACTATTGTTTCCAGGGCTTGGAAATGATGGTTCCCTCTGCTTGCCCCACTGCCTGAATTTTCCTTTTTCTGGGTGAGAAGCCACCTCACTGTGATAAAGAGGCTGGGGCAAGTGTGTAAAGAGAAAAAGCTCGCAGCAGGCCTGCCCTTTCCTCAGAGGCCCAGACAGTGGCGGTCCTCCAACCTGCACTGGAGAAGCATTAAAAATGGACCACCAAAGGCCTGGCTTTGCCCTGAGGCCACAACTCATTTGCAATGAAGTAAAAATGTGTAATGCCCTTCAACCTCAACCAAGGGGAGGTGAGGAAGGTGGTGAGAAAGCACGTGAGCAAGCACAAGCACGTGTGTGTGTGTGTATGTGTGTGTGTGTCTGGGCAAAGTGCAGAGCTGCCCAAAGCCTGGACTTATGCAGGGGATGGACTGAAGTGAGGAGTGACAAGACCCGGGGTCCCAGCTCATCAGGAGCACTAGGGAAGTGGGCCTAGTGTCACAAAGCCAGGCATTCCCAGCCTTGACTTCCCTGTAACAATAAGATGTACCCACCAGAAGCTGCTTTCCAACCCAGTCACATAAAGGTGTTTACTAATCTTAATTCTTCCCATCCCAAATTAGATGAGCTAACAACCTACAAGATACATTATGTATGAGGCAGGTAGCTGCATGAAATTCACGTCTCAACTCTGACCATGAGACCCCAGCAGCCAGCCTCTGAATCCCGGGACGGGAAAGGCCGTGGGGAGGTGGGCCGAGGGCTGCAGGAAGACGTGCTCTAGGTGCAGCACAGCCCATGAAATGAAGAGGCAGACCTGAACTTGACACAGGACAGCTGAAGCAAGCCCCCTCCTCCTGGGGGCACTGTGGTTAGAGATGATGTATGTGCAAAGCGTGTGGCTTAGTGCACACCAGGGAGCACCCACAAAGCTAGCGCTAACATGCCTAAACGAAAAATGGAGACATCTAGTCTAACATTGAACCAAACCTTTAAAGTGATGTCATGCTACATCAAGATGCAAAAAGTCCTAAACCATCACGCTGGGGTTCAGCTGGTCCTCTGGGATTCCTTCCCCATCTCTGGGACTAGCTGTAGTTTTCAAACACAAATTATACACGTGTGCAATTAATGTTTACCTGCCCCTTGCTATCCTGCCACTGGACTATAAGCTTCACAAGGAAAACGGCGATCCTCATCTCTCCCTTGCAGTAAGCATAGTGTCTGGTACGTATGGGCTCAATCAAAACTTGTTGAAGGAATGAAAGAATCAGCCATTCAATCGGGAGCAAAATGTGAAAAGCTATACACCTTGCTAGCTCCCCGAGCAAGGTAATCTCAAAAAAATTTTTTAACATTTTATTTATTTATTTATTTGAGAGAGGGGGGCAGGGAAGGAAGGAGCAGAGGGTGAGGGACAAGCAGATGCCACACTGAGCACAGAGCCCAACGTGGGGCTCGATCCCACGACCCTGAAATCAGGACCTGAGCCCAAATCAAGAGTCAGACGCTTAACTGACTGAGCCACCCAGCACCCTGGTAACCAAACATTTTAAAATGAAGTTTCCAGGATATAATCCCTTCAGCTGAGTGTATCTCCTTCAGAATCCCCACTCTGTGAGGCCATATACCCATTTCAACAATGAGGTCCCTTATTCTTCTGGTCATCTTATTGCTCTCCTGCCCTGTTCCCCAAATCACTGGAGTATGTCCAATGCTGTCACTATGCCTCGAGTATCTGTTTGCGGGGCTTCACACGTGCACACCCACACACATACACTCTCACACACACTCTTTTATTACACACACACGCGCGTGCACACCCACACAATACACTCTCACACATATACTCTTTTATTACACACACACACTCATTCTGCTCTCTTATACACACTCACTCTTGCATGCCCTCCCTGTCTTTCCAGAGTCTCCCTGGGTACAGGAGCTGCCTCTTGGGAGGAGTAGGTGGGCAGTGACAGACTGAACACATGGCTTTGTCTCCCTTCGCTGCCAATATTCTTCTCAAATGACAACCATGTGGAGAAGGTATGAACCCACTAAAATAAAGAGCAAGAGCAGAGTATGATGCAAGAGAGATGCCAACAACTGTTTGGAGATGTGGAGTGAAAGGCTGGGCTTTAGCAAAGTGGAGTGGTGATGACATCTAAGGACCTGAAGGGACTAATGATCTGCCCCCAGACCCTGGGCCCCAGAGCTACCAGATTCCACTGGGGTGAGGGTGGGGGCCGTGGGGGTGGGTGCGTGTAAGTTTCCAGCTGAAATAGGAAGATCCGAACAAGGTCTATAAACATAGCAGTTATACTCCCAGATCCCCGTCCCCATTTCAGATGTATTTTCTGCAGAAATGGAACGAGTAAGGCTCCGGGCTCCAGAACACCAAGAGGAAGTAGACTCCAGACTGAAAACAGGGGGGTAACTATGCACACTGAATGGTGGGCCCTCCCCTGCACCACCCCCACCCCGCTCCCACCAGGCTTATCCTCCTTCCTGCTGCTGGCACCTCAGCAGCCAGAGGTATCCCCTAAATGCTGGATATCGAAGGATTCATCTCTGGAGACACTAAAGAATGCCAGAGAGCGGATCGGCACACCCAGACTCTGGGGTCTCCTGCTCCAAAAGCTGCTTCCCGGCTACATCACCTTGTGAGCCGCCCACCAGCCAACAGGCCCCACGCCCACCCCCGGCACTCCAATCTCGTTCTTAAATATAAACTGACAACAAAGGATCACCAGGTGCTGGGGGTAAGTCTCAAATATGAAAGACAGGGTCCAAACTAGAAAAACGGGCATTTGAAGGTAGCACAAATTGTATGAGGAAATAAAGTTAAGGAACAAACAACCAAACCTATAATTCATATAATTGCAACCACCAAACAAGAATGGAATATTGTGAAAAAAAATTCTAAAGGATCAATTTAAGAATAATATAAAGAGCCTAGAAATAAAAATGTTATAGATAAAATGAAAACTTTTAAAAAATACTGGAACAGAAAATTGAGGAACTCTTTCAGAAAGTAAAATACAAAGATGAGATAAGCTATAGGAAAGAAAAAAACTAAGAAGGCTGAAGGATCAGGACAACATCCAACTAATGAAATCTCCAGAAAGAGAAAGAAAAAATGGAAGAGAAGGTGAGTGGACATATTAAAGAGGGCTTGAGTACTCTAGCACAAGGAATGAAAAAGTCCCAAAGCAAAACAGGAGAGAATCCCACCAAATTTCAGAGAAATAAACCATCTTTAAAACTTCCAGAGAGAACTAACAGGTCACATACAAAGGAATGCAGATCAGAATGCATCAGACTTCTGGATAGCAACACTGAATGCGATATAAGACAAGAGAAAAACATTTTTAAAATTCTAGGGAAGGGGCACCTGGGTGGCTCAGTTGGTTGGGCATCCGCCTTTGGCGGATCCTGATCCTGGAGTCCCGGGATTGAGCCCCACATAGGGCTTCCTGCTCAGTGTGGGGTCTGCTTCTGCCCCTCCCCTGGCTTGTGCTTGCTAGCTTGCTCGCTCTCTCTCTCTCTGGAATAGATAAATAAAATCTTAAAAAAAATAAAATTCTGGGGAATTCTGGAATTCTCTACCTAAACCAATTAATTGTGAGGGCAGAATAAAGACCTTTGCAGATGCGCAAGGAGTTAAGAAGTTAATCTCCCATCAGGACTCTCTTGGGAACCTACTGGAAGATGCATCAGCAAAACTGGGGATGAAATCAATGAAGAGGAAACCACGAATCCCAGGAAACAGATCCTGCACAGGACGGTGATGAGAGGGGCAGTGGTGTGCCGGGGAATAGACACAACACGAGGAAAAGAAGAGAAGGCCATGGCAGGCCATCTGCAGGAGGAAGGGATATGACAGTTTTTAGAATTGTACTTAAGCCCTGGGACGAAATATAGATAGGTGTGTGACAGATGTACTGGAGCGTTTAGAAAACTAAAAACACAGGCATAAAGTTGTTTGAAAACATAATTTATTAACTTAAAATTTTTTAAAAAAATTTAAAAATGTAAATGTAAAAATCAATAGGCACTTAGTATGGAGGTTCCTCAAAAAGTTAGAACTAGAACTACCCTATGATCCAGTAATCACACTACTGGGTATTTACCCCGAAAATACAAAAACACGAATTCAAAAGGATACATGTACCCCGATGTCTATAGCAGCATCATCTACAACAGCCAAGATACGGAAGCAGCCCAAGTGTCCATTGACTGATGAATGGATAAAGAAGATACATGAATATTATTCAGCCATAAAAAAGAATGAAATCTTGCCATTTGCAATGACATGGATGATGCTAGAGAGTATTATTTATTTTTTTTTTTTTTTATTTATTTGAGAGAGAGAGAATGAGAGAGAGCACATGAGAGGGGGGAGGGTCAGAGGGAGAAGCAGACTCCCTGCCGAGCAGGGAGCCCGATGCGGGACTCGATCCAGGGACTCCAGGATCATGACCTGAGCCGAAGGCAGTCGCTTAACCAACTGAGCCACCCAGGCGCCCCGATGCTAGAGAGTATTATGCTAAGCAAAATATGTCAGTCAGAGGAAGACAAATACCATATGATTTCACTCATATGTGGAATTTAAGAAACAAAACAAACAAGCAAAGGAGAAAAGAGAGAGAGGCAAACCAAGAAACAGATTCTTAAGTATAGAGAACAAACTGATGGTTCCCAGAGGGGAGGTGGACGGGGGTGAAACAGGTGATGGGGATTAAGGAGGGCACTTGTGGTGAGCACCTGGTGATATATGGAAGTGTTGAATCACATATATGTTATACACCTGAAACTAATATAACACTATGCTAACTACACTGGAAATAAAATGAAATGAAATAAAATAAAGATAGCTGGGAAAAAATTAAAAAGAAAATTAAAAAATTCAAATATAAAAATCAACAGACACCTAGACAATTAAACAAATGAAAGCAACAAGTCAATGACTAATTCCAAGAAAATGAAAAGGTTGTACGAGAAAGAAAAACTACCCCCAGTACATGACCTGATGGAGTGGTACTCTGTGTTTGCCTTGTCATATGTAAATACTGACCACCAATTTACCAAAAATTGTGATGCTGCCTGATGGGGGAGATTATAAGAAAACTGAATGTGTAGGATAGGTAAATCAAGAAATAAGCAGTATACTCAAATTATTTACAAACATGGAGATAAAGTACCAGAAGTGAAGAAATCTAAGAGTTGAAAGTGACTACCTCTGGGGAGTGAAAAAGGAAGAGATGGGCTGGAGGCTGCTACATGGTCTTACAAGCCTTTCGGTACTCTTTGATTTTTTTTTTCTTAAGCAGGCACCACACCCAGCGTGGAGTCCAATATGGGGCTTGAACTCGCCACCCTGAGATCAAGACCTGAGCTGAGATCAAGAGTTGGACGCTTAACCAGCTGAGCCACCCAGGTGCCCCAGTACTCTTTGATTTTTTTTTTTTAACTATAAATGTATCCCTTTGTTAAAAGTGAATTTATTTTTTTAAGATTTTATTTATTTATTAGACAGAGAGAGACACAGCCAGAGGGGGAACACAAGCAGGGGGAGTGGGGGAGGGAGAAGCAGGTTTCCCGCTGAGCAGGGAGCCCGATGTGGGGCTCGATCCCAGGACGCTGGGATCATGATCTGAGCCGAAGACAGACGCTTAATGACTGAGCCACCCAGGCGCCCCAAGAAAAATGAATTTAAAAAGAAGTGGAAAGCTGGGAAAATATATCATGGAAGACCATATGGGAATGTACTTTTCCTTTCAGGGAAACCCCCACCATCAGGGACATTCCTACAGGTGCAACATGACCCAATGCCAGTTACCTCCTCGGTGTGTTCCAATGTCCACAGCTGTGTGCATGGTGGATTCCAGCTTTCTCTACTGCTAGAGCCCACGAAAAGTTACTCGCTGGGGGAATCCTGTGAGTGGTAGCCCCCAGCCCTGCAGAACCAACCACAGGACCTTATACCACTTTATACTCCTCTGTATTCAGCCAGGCCCCGTGTTTTCACCGCATTCCTCTGCTTGCAAGACACAGAAGTACTAGAGCTCACCCACGTGAGAGGGAGGGTGGGGAAATGGAGCGAGAACCAGGACACAAGCCCACAGAAACCAAGAAAAGTCAGAGCAAGCAGACCTCAGCGAGAGACAGAGCTTCTGGTTCACCGGAGGGCCAGCGCCAGGCTCAGGCTCCCCGGGGGGTTGGGGGCAGTGCAGAAACCCGATGCCACGGCACCCTCGCAGACAACCCTCCTGTGCAGTCTGCTCCACCGCGGCACGTACTGCGGCTAACGGCAGCTGACACTCACTGTGCGCATCCTGCGTGCCAGGAGCCTCCCTAAGTCAGTAGTGTAAGTAATGCATTTACACAACACTAGGAGTTACGGTGAATCATAATCAGTTACTCTCTGATTTTATAGGTGAGGAAACTGAGGAACAGAGGGTCTTGGCTCAATCAATTATGGTATGCCTATGCAACGGAATATTTATTCAGTTCTTAAAAAGGATGAAGTATATTTACAATTATGCCCATGATATATTAAGTGGGGGGAAAATCTTCCTACCAAGAAGCATATAAGAGGACATATATATGCAGCTCTTCCAAAGCAGCAGGGGAAAGATGAACACTCCAGTCAAGGAATGGACTATGGCCGTGAACCAGCAGTTCACAGAAGCAAGATGAACGGCCAGTGAACATGAAAATATGTTCCACCTGGGTAATTATTAAATTCAAGTGCCAACAAGATGCCACTTTATCAAACTAACAAAGACACACTTTAAAGGGGAAAGAGGCTATGGGGGAAACAGGTGCCCTGACTGCGGCTGGAGTATCAAGTGGTAAACTTTGGATTAGATTCATTTGGTGCTGCATACCACATGCCTTAAAAATAGACGTGCCTTGGGTGCCTGGGTGGCTCAGCTGGTAAAGCGTCTGTCTTTGGCTCAGGTCATGATCTCAGGGTCCTGGGATCGAGCCCCATGACAAGGCTCCGTGCTCATCAGGGAGTCTGCTTCAGATTCTCTCTCTCTCCCTCTACCCTCCCCCTCCGCGCTCACTCTCTCTTTCTCTCTCTCTCTCTCAAATAAATAAATAAATCTTAAAAAAAATAGACATGGCTGTGACCCAGGAATTCCACTCCTGGACCAAGAGCCTAAGGCAATGATGGGATGTGGGCACGAGAGAACGGCCACCATATGGTCATTCGTATTGAGCTTCTGGGGGCCCGGCTCTGATCACAGTGCAGAGGACAGACAGTCGAACAAGACAGACCCAGGTACCGACCCCACAAGGTCACAGTCTCGGTGGCGGAAGACACACAGTAAACACAAACAAACAAATATGTAAGATAACTTTGGAGAGGAGCAAGTACCTTGTATAAAATAAAATAGGGTAACGGGAACAGAGACTGAAGGAAGAGGCTGCTTCAGGTGGGGTGACCAGGGAAGCCCCCTCTGAGGAGGTGCCTCAGAGGGGGACAAGAAGAAATCATCTCGTGAGATCTGGAGACACAGCCTTGCAAGGCGAGGGAACAGGTGGAAACCAGGCCAATGGGTTAAGGGGACAGAAAGGGGGGCTCCATCACCAGAGCCTGGTCACATGGGAGGACTGTAATCTATACGTTCCTTGGGGCACAGTGTTTACAGAAGTGGGGAATGATAAATTTCTAATCATTAGAGAACATCCTTTTTTTTTTTTTTTTTAAAGATTTTATTTATTTATTTGAGAGAGAGAGAATGAGAGACAGAGAGCATGAGAGGGAGGAGGGTCAGAGGGAGAAGCAGACTCCCTGACAAGCAGGGAGCCCGATGCGGGACTCGATCCCGGGACTCCAGGATCATGACCTGAGCCGAAGGCAGTCGCTTAACCAACTGAGCCACCCAGGCGCCCTCATTAGAGAACATCCTTACAGTGGAAGACTCAGCAGCAGGAAACAATTTTGAGGACACGTATCTAGGAACATGGAAAGTTCCAGGGGAAAGACTAAGTCACAAAATAGTTTACATAGTACAATCTCCTATTTTGTTTCTTAAAAATAATCTACATAGAAACAGATCTAGACAAATGTAAAGCAAAGCATTAACCACTGTTTGGTTCTGACCAGTTGAGATTATGGGTATTTTTTGGTGTTCTCTTTCTTAAATGAGGTATAATCGACATACGTTGCATTAGTTTCAGGTATATAACATAGTGATTCGATATTTGTCTATAGTGTGAAATGATCACCACGGTTAAGTGTAGTTAACATCCGTCATCACACGGAGTTACAGAAATTATTTTCTTTTGAGGTTTAGACTCTCAAACGTGCAACACAGTATTATTAACTCTAGTTGCCACTCCCCATGACTGCTGTATTTTATAACTGCAAGTCTGTTCCTTTTGACTCTACATAGCTTTTATAATAAGAAAAACAACAATCTAGAAGACTTCATTTGCTGGGGTGAGAAATAATGATCTATGGGATTTAAACCCGAGAAACACTTCATAAATCAGCTCCCCATCTGAGCTGCCTGGAGAGGGGCTGTGTGGTAAGTCCTTAAAACTGTCAGCAGTTCTTCCATGTCAGCATTGGGTACTCCTTGCCCAAGGAGAGGTTCTCGAAAGACACCACAGCTAACCACCAGGCTGACTACCAGACGGGTTACCCCGTTCACACCCTGGTGTTTTAAGGGAGCCCACCCACAATTCAAAGATGTATCTGGCAGACACAAAGTGATCAAAGGGGCGAGGAAACTCTGCAGACATTCCAAAGGAAATATCTGGCTGACGCTGTGAATAAGAATGAAGTTCAAAGGGCTCTTGATGTGTTAGATCATCCACTGTGGAAACACAGACACTTGGCCCAGGTCAGACAGTAGCCAACCATGAAGCCATTTCAACTCTTAATCAGAGCAGTTTGGGCACCGCATGGAGACAAGGAGCCTCAGTAGCCTCTCTTCTGAATCCCTAACAGGAGGTGTGCCCAAAATGCTTGCTTAAACCCTAAAATGAAAAGAGCCATCTGACTGACAACGAGTCCAGAAATCCTTGGTTGTTGTTTGATTTATGATTTCATTTGCATTATTTTATCATTTTGTATCCTGAATGAACAGCTCAAGTCTACCCCAGATTTTCACCTGAAATGTCGAATGTTTCTTAGCAAAAGAAATGGATGCATGCCCCTGTCCCTGAGACTGCTCCATCTCCCTCAGTCTCTGCGATTTCCTGCCTCCCTGGCTTTGCTCTTGGGGTTCCCTCTGGAACCTCGTTGTGTGGAACACTCTCATCACTTTGGGCCTGGCTGAAGGAACCCTATCCCCGCAAAGCCTCTCTGATGATACCAGCCAGAAGCACACACTCTTCTTCCAGGATCTTCCCTTTCCTCTGGCTTCTTGCATGAAATCTCTAAGACAGAGAAAACCACAGACAAAGGAAAGAACTCGGATTTTTGGAGTCAGGTAGATTGGGAGTTCAAGTCCCGGCTTTGCCACTTATATACCAGAGTTTCCCAGAAGTCGTATTTTTTCCTTTCTGAACCTCATCAAAAAATGAAAATCATAATAATACCTAACTCATGGGATTCTTTGTGATGACTAAAGGAGAGAAACCACAAAAAGTACTCAGCCGTAACGAGATACCATTTCATACCTGCTGGGATGACTCAAGAAGACAGACAACAGCACATGTGGACAAGGATGTGGAATCTGAGCCCTTGTCCGCTGCTGGTGGGTTGGTAACGGGGGCAGCCGTTTCAGAAACAGCCTGGCAATTCCTCAGAATGTTAACACAGAGTTATCAGAGGATGCCACAATTCCAATCCTAGGTATAACCCCAAGAGAACCGAAAACAGACATCCGCACAAAAACTAGTTCACAATGGGGCAGCAGCATTCATCATAATTGCCCCAAGGTGGCAACAACCCAAACGTCCACCAACTGATGAATGAACAGAATGTGGTACATCCATACAGTGGGATCTTTTTCAGCTGTGAGAAGGGGCTGAAGTACGAACGGCTGCTATAACATGGAGGTACCCTGACCAGCACTGCGCTAAGTGAAAGAGGACAGTCACAAGAGGCACATACTGTGTCACACCCTTTTACATGGAATGTCCAGAAAAGGCAAATCCCCAGAGTCAGAAAGCACACTGGTGGTTGCCAGGGGCTGGTGGGAGGGGGGGAAATGGGGAGTGACTGCTAATGGGTTTAAGGTTTTTTGGGGGGGTGATGAAAATATTCTGGAACTAGACAGTGGGGAAGGCTGCACAACTCTGTGAATACACTGAAAACCACTGAAGTGTTCACTTGTAAAGGGTGAGTTTTATGGTATGGGAATGATATTTCCATAAAGCTATTCTCTTTTAAGCTCTTTGCATAAGACCTGGCAACGTGGTGTACACTCAAAAAATGTTAGCTCCTTATTATTTCTGCACCTTGAAAAAGGATCCTATTTTATTCAGTAGGGTCTTTTTCAGAGTACCCAGCCCAAGGCCCTGCTGGTAGTACACAATCAGGTATTCTCCAACTGGCTGAATGAATAAGGAAAAGAGTATACGGTAAGAAAATGCACAAAGACTAAAGCGGGCACATGCGGGGCTACACAGCACCTTTCTTCATTCTACCTGCCACACAGCTGTGGCCCAGGGACTCCAGCAGGCACGGAGAGGACCGGTTTCAGAGGGTGGGCAGGGTGGAAGAAAGCAAAGGCCCCTGGTGATACCCCCAGAAATCAGGAGGCCCGCTTCTGCACCTGCTGATGGGGAAAGGCAGACACAAAGGGAAATCAGTTCCTGGAGACCTGTGAGGCCAGGAGGCGGAAAATGGGATGCAAACGCGGGCGGGGCACTTGGCTACATCAAATTGGGAATGTCCTGTCCATTCCTGGTCATCAGGAAGAATGGCCCAGGGACACAGCCCTGAATCCCTGCAGACCCTATGGGGAACTGTAGTAGGGTTCCTTGGGGCTGGCTGGCACCCATGCAGAGGCGGGCTCCTCTCCGCCACAGACAACCTGGGACAGAGCTGCGCGGATGACACAGCAGGGGTCAAGCATGAACTGTCCAGTCAATACTCAGACATCTGCATGTCACTGTGAAACAAAAAACTGAATTAGAGCTCCAGCTCCCATAAAAAACAAATTCCGGGTGGATCAAAGACTAAAAGTGAAAAGCAAAACTTTAAAACTTTTCAGAAAAATATGTAAAAAAATCTTTATGATGTTAATAGAGGAAATTATTAAAGAAATAGACACGTGTAGAAAAAAAGTCCATAAAAGAGAAGACGGATGAATTTTACTACTCTAAAATCTAAAACTTCAGTTCTACAAAGGACACGAAAAACAGCAAAAAGACAAGCCTCAGACTGGGAGCAATGCACAACTGGCAGTGGATTAATTTCCCAAATAAATAAAGAACTCCTACAAATCAATGAGAAAAAGAAGTAATCCAAAAGAAAAAATGACATATAATATGTAGAAGCCATGGGGGAAAATGTTCAACCTCTCTAGGAAACGCAAATTAAAAATGACAACGTTCTATTGTTCAGGTCAAATCACTGACTAAACTGTAAATACCTGACAAAAATGAGTGGGGCACAAACTGGCACAGCCACTTTGGAGAACACATTCACTAAATCTAGTAAGGTGAAAATGACCTAGCAATTCTACTCTGAAACTGTCCCCTAGAGAAATTCTTAGCATGAAGATGTGAAGGTACTATTTGCAACACTGTTTGTAATAGTAAATTATTAAAACAACCCAAATCCTTATCAACAGAAGGATGAATAAATACGTCATAGTCTGTTCATGCAACAGATTTTGATACAGCCTTGAAAATACATGAACTAGAGCTGTATCAGCAAGGATAAATCTCAAAAATAATGCTTAGCAAAAAAGCAAGTTGAAAAATATGGAGAATATGATAATAGATTCCATATGAATATCATCTATATAAAGTTTGAAAATAGGAAGAATGTACAGGAGTGATAAACACCAAACTCAGTAGTTACTCTGGGTAAAGGAGGATGCATGGCCTAGAGGGGGCACAGGCACCAATAATGTTTTCTCTCTCTTACTGAAAAGAAATTTCACATAAACTTAGTAAAACATTAATATTTGAAAAAGCCGCATGGTAGTTACATGGGTATTTGTTACATTATTCTCTTTACTTTTCTTATATACAGTTGACCCTTGAACGAGACGGGTTTGTGTGGGTCCACTTCCTTGCCAATTTTTTTTGTGATAAATATGGTATCGTACTGTAAATGTATTTTCTTTTTCTTATGTTTTCCTAATAACATTTTCTTTTCTCTAGCTTATCTTATTGCAAGAATACAGTATGTAATACATATAATAAAAATAGGTGTTAATCGACTATGTTATCTGTAACAATAGGCTATTAGTAGTTAAATTTTTGTGGAGTCAACAGTTATATATGGATTTTCAATTGCGCCAGTGGGGGGGGGCTGGCACCCCATCCCCTTTGTTCAAGGAGAACTGTATATGAAATGCTTGATAATATAATTTTTATTTTTTTTTAAAGATTTTATTTAGTGAGAGAGAGAGAGCAGGGGGAGGGGCAGAGGGAGAAGGAAAGAGAGTCTCAAGTAGACTCCCTGCTGAGCATGGAGCCCGATGTAGGGCTTGATCTCACGACTCTGAGATCATGACCTGTGCTGAAATCAAGAGTTGGATGCTTAACCAACTGAGCCACCCAGGTGCCCCTAGTAATACAATTTTTAATTTAAAAAATCAGGTCATAGACCCCTTAAGAAACAAATGAGTAGGGCCTTCAAATACTTGCAGATGTTCACAAGGAGGAAGAGTTGCCAGAGAAAACACAGACACTCAGTTAAAATTGAATTTCAGATGAACAGTGAATAATTTTTTCAAATTTCAAAAATTTTCAAGATTTTCAGATTTAATTGGGCATCCTATTATTTTTATTTGCTAAATCTGGCAACCCAAACAAGGGGGGGGGGTATGCTCTGTGGTTCTGTCCAGTGAAAAACTGGAAGAAAACCATACGCTGAGCATCAGGAGAATGCTGGTGTAGCATGTTCAGCCTGCCATGGAACATCACACACCAGAGAGTGAGAACATGTTAGTCCTATACACACGAGTCTAGAAAGATCTAGCCAGCATGTGCATCATTTGGGAAAAATAAAGCAAGAGCTTACTGCATGATCTAATTTATATTAAAAAGTCGAGTTACAATGACAGTTCTATAAGTCATTTAAACACGGAGGTGCTGAGGGAAAAGGAAGAAAAAGAGCAAACTGATGATAGTGGCTAATATATATTAGGGGTGTGATAGTTACTTGAGCCTCGGCTATATTATTTAATTTTTTAAAATAAGAAGATTTTCATATCCCTTATTTAATTAAAAATAAATACAATTTTTTGCAAAAAAAAAAAAAAAACAAGTCTAGAAGGATACTTCCAAACTGTTAATAATATGCATAGGATTAGAAGAAAGGAAAGGTAGTAGTATTTTCACTCTTTAGTTCATGTAATTCTACATGATTTGGATTTTCTGAAATGGGCTTTTATAATTTTTTAAATGTCATGAAGATATTTTTAATTAAAAAAAAAGGGCAGGGGGGCGCCTGGGTGGCTCAGTTGGTTAAGCGACTGCCTTCGGCTCAGGTCATGATCCTGGAGTCCCTGGATCGAGTCCCGCATCGGGCTCCCTGCTCGGCGAGGAGCCTGCTTCTCTCTCTGACCCTCCCCCCTCTCATGTACTCTCTCTCATTCTTGCTCTCTCAAATAAATAAATAAAATCTTTAAAAAAAAAAAAAAAAAAGGGCAGGGTCCACTAATCCTCTCTCTACCACAGGATGCGAAGAGTAAGAGAGAATTATTATGGAGGATGCATCTGCTGAACAATGGTTAGAAGAGAGAAGAAGAGAGGAGCTGCTCACAAAGCTATTCCTGAAGACCACCCTCTCTGTCTCTGCTAACCATGGCACAGTATTTCCAAGTCCTTTTCTCTCGGGACTCTGGGATAACAACCTGTGCCTCACACCACCCAACCCCTACTCTCCTGTGCCAGGAAAGCAAGAGAAGGCCGCAATTTAGAACATGGGCTTGGGTACTGGACAGAGAGAGATGTGAGCTCAAATCATGGCTTCACCACTTGGTAGCTGTGTGACCTTGGCTGAGTTCCTCAACCTCTCTGAGCCTCAGCTTGGGCCTCTGTAAATGGAAATGGTAGATCCGATCTCATACAGTTGTAGTAATAATTAAAAGAGTGCAAACAAAGTGCTTTGCCCATCAGCTGGAACATAGTAATCCCTTAATCAGTGGTAAATATTGGTGTTGATGTAGCAGAAACACTCCTTCCCACGCCCAGGTATGCAGGCTGACCTGGCTCGAAACAGAGACCTCTACCTGCATGTGCAACTCATCTCTTCCGGCTGCAGGTCTTTACTCTCTTTCAGCAGATATTTAATAAGCACTTAGATACACAAGGCACTGCAGCACACTCTTCAGCATATACAAATATGAGTAAGATATGGTCCCTTCTTCGGAGGAGGACCAGCAGACAAGCTGAATCAGCAATGAGGGAACTGTGTGTGCTTGCAGGAGACCTGGGTTTGATCTCTGCTCATCCACACCTGTTGTGTGATCTCAAGAAGGGCCCCTGAGCTCTCTGAGGCTTTGTGTTCTTATTATAAAATAAGATTATAACAGTAACTTCCCAGAGTCATTGTGTGAAGGAAACACGGTCTATAGAAACCGCTAGCACAGGGACAGACCTAGCAGGGATATTCAGAGTTACTGGAAGGGCAAGGAGAGTTACCTTAGTACTATAATGGAGGTAAGTGTTCAGAAGAACAAGAAAGTACACCAGGGTGCAGGGAGGGGGTGGGGTGGAAAAAGGGAGAGGCAAAGCCACGGCAGCTTCAGGTGGGATGCCCCAAGGAGCAGAGGTAGGAGGAGCCAGAACCTGGGGGAGCACAGCAGGTGCAGGAGGTAGGACTCTGCCTGATGCTTCAAGGAGAAATGCCGGAGCTGAGAAGAGCGGGGACCAGAGTCCCTCTGGAAGAGACCACCCAGGACATGAAGAGTGAGGGCTCACCTTGGCGACAGGACAAACAGAAAAGGATGGCATGAAAGATGATGCGGGGGTCAAATCCAAGAACCTGCTTGCAGAGGCAGGGGGTTGCCCAGGAAGAGTCTGGCCTCTCCCTGGTAGGAACTGTTGGGAGCAGGGGCGGTTGTGGGTTGGGGGGCTGGGTGGGCAGTGGTAAGGGAACAGAAGACCGTTCAGTTTGGGAGTACTCAGGTTGAGCATCACGGCTGTCTTATGTGGACTACTCTGGCAGGCAGATGGAAACATGGGTCTGGCTAAGGACAAGGGCCCGAGCACAGGGTGTCTGCATGAGGATGTGGCTCAGCTCCGGGTGGCTGAGACACAGGCCTGAGGAGAACACACCATGAAGGAGGCTGGGACACAAGCTGGGGGTATCGTGATGTAGCAGAGACTACACAGGGAGGGGAAATCAAAGAACAAGGTAGAAAACAGGTGAAATCACATTTTGGGGATAAGAGTGCTTCAAGAAAGAAGGGCTCTGGAAGAATATTTGATGACCTAAGAAAACAGTGCAATAATATAATAAAAACATATAATGTAATAATAAGAATATTATATAGTACAAACAATAGAAAAAGAATATACAACAGAATGCCATTATTGCTGAAACACCCACCACCCACCCACAAACACAAACTAAAGGATACAGGTCAAAATGTTACTGAGTGGTAGAATTACGAGCCGCTTTTTTCTTCCCTGCATTTTCTATCTTCCAAATTGTCTGCAAGGAGCTTGTGTTAGTTCTGCATTCAGAAAATGGATATGTTCAGGAAGGAAGGAACTGGCCAACAGTGTCCAAAGTTGAGATGAGATCAAGAAGAATAAAAATTAGGAAAAAGCCATCAAGTTAGACGATTCGGAAGCAAGCGGTGAGTGGAGATACTGAAGGAGAGAGGCGGGCAGAGGGGCGTCAGAAAGTACTGTTAAGGAGGCAGATGGAGGGGCAGGTAAGGTGAAGGGAGACAATGTGCGGGGGGGCGGCATCTGTTTCTAGGACATGAGAACTCCCCTGGGAGGATTACTCTTGGGAAGGAAGGCGGCTCCCCAAGGATGCGCACCTCTTCCCTTCTGCCCGGGTCTGTAAATTGCCTGCAGGCAGGGACCACATCTGACATTCACGATTCCCAGTGCCCAGCACAGGACCTACAGTGGGTGGGGGCTCAATAAATATCTACCAGTCAGTGAACGCTTCCCCTCCTCTTCTGCTCCATCTCTAAAGTTTCAGGAAATCTCCTCTGAATCCAGGAGGGTGGCCTTATATAAAGGAGCATGTCAGTCGATTTAGGGAGGCCACACGAATGCTCATTAACAAGCAACTGCACAGGTCTGAAAGATTCTGGAGACCCCCACCTTGAGACTCCAAGATATCCAAGTGCCTTCTTTTTTTTTTTTTTTAAAGATTTTATTTGACACAGAGAGAGAAAGACAACACAAGCAGGGGGAGTGGGAGAGGGAGAAGCAGGCTTCTGGCCGAGCAGGGAGCCCGATGCGGGGCTCGATCCCAGGACCCTGGGACCATGACCTGAGCCGAAGGCAGACGCTTAACGACTGAGCCACCCAGGCGCCCCCCAAGTGCCTTCTTAAGAACAAGAAGGAAGTTCTTCTATCCACCCAACTGAACTGACCTTAAGGGAGGTCCAATGACAAGACACCATTTCTGAATACAATTCAATAAAGCCACAAAAACCAAAATGGGTCTAAGATAAGGAGGCAATGTCCTTGATAAACAGCACTGTTTTTGCCTTAGCTAGGGCTCTAGCAGGATATGGTAGAGAAAACAGCAAAAGCTAGCAATCCTGGGATCAGCAGAAAATCCAGTGACTCCGCACGGCTTCCCCAGACCTGAGGAAGGAGGCTGGCCTGCACGCCGGCCCAGGCTCCCCGGCCCTGTGCCGCTGGCTCCACCTTGGCCCCGGCTCTCGGCAGAGACCACCGGCCGTGGACAGGACAGCCTCCTGTTGGAGCCAACCCCCTCAGACTGCGAGGCCTGGCCCTGGGCTTCTGGCCAGTTTTAACAAAGGGGCCCCGGGAAGAGACCCAACAAGACCTGGAGGACAGGAAGAGTTAAAGTGATGGGGTATGAGGGAGGACACTTGAACCCATGCTGCTCATGTGTCACACTCAGTGACAGGAGGCAGGAAAGCAGAGGAGATGAACTGGCCCTTGCGACTAAGTCACCCTTCTTATTTACTCTGTTACTCGGCTCTCAAACCACACTGTCAGCTGTAACTGCATTTCAGTTCATGTTTAACACAAATATAACTTAGCTGGATGTTGGCATCCAATATCCCAGGCACAGAAAGGCAGAACAAAGGAGCCAGCTAATTCAATTCAATAAATGTTCTTTGCATGCCTGGTGGGGTACGTATATACCCAGGCATTCTATGGGGGTCCTGGGGGTACAGCCACATGAAAGACACCGTTCCACAGCCTCCAGGGGCCTCAGGACCCAGGGAGAGTGCACACTGGCGGCCCTCTGCCGTTAGAGAGGTAGGAGCTGCAAGAGAGGAAAGTAAAGGTGCTACCAAAATACAAAAAGCTGGAACATAATTCCCCAGGGAGCGGCATGGCATGCAGGCACAAGGGCACACAGGCAAGAACGGGAACAACCCACGTGAAGAACTACACAGAGCTGAAGGGCAGGATGGGGGCTGATTAGGTAGTGAATGGGCAAATCAAAAAACGTCTTAGATTCCAGTGAAGTCCATCCATTGGATGAACACCGACTCAGTGCTAGTTGCTGGGTATTTAAGTAAAACAATGAATTTGCCTCTGAATCTAGAAACAGAGAGCTGGAGAACAATTCTGAGCTGGAGTGTAATCTGATGTTTTAGAAAGTTTCCATCGGCAATCACAAAGGGAAGGCTGGAAGTCAGAATCAGAGCTAGGGAGACTTGTGGGAGACAATTCATAGGCCTTAGCAAAGGAGAGTGGAGACACACTTAGTGGATATCTGCTCAGGCAGAAGGCCAATCCCTTCTTAAACTCTGCCCCTGTCACCTGCCCCTCTCCACAAACACAGTGGAATTTGCAATCATGTAACTTCTTACTATATAAGCCTTACAAACTTGTCATCCGTTTGAACCATGGTCCAAAGGGTCATGGAACGGCCAAGGGCAGAAGGGGAAATCAGAAACAATAAAAGAATTCAATGAGGTTGTTGGACATAAGATGAATTTATTTTTTTAAAGTTAGTTTTCCTTTACAGAAAATATACAAACCAAAACTAATAATCATTTAAATAAAACAATGGGAAAAAAAAGCACCTTGCACAAATAGCAATATTGATTATCAATTAAATTAGCTCTATAAAACAAACTGAGAAATTTCCCCTCCTTTTTTAAAGCTTTAAGATAGTTTTCAGGATGTGGGAATTGTTCCTTGACAATTTTAGGGAATGCTATCTTAAAACAATTTGGGCCTGGTGTTTCTGTTAGAAATAATTCTCTGACTTTTCCTATTTCTTCCTTCAACACATGTTTGTTATAGGACTTCTTCTTAAATAGCAGTGGAAATGATCTAACTCATCAAGATTTTCAATTTTAGTCACATAAGGCTTTACACAACAGCTATACATCATATTATATTCTCTTATAATTTTAAAATCTCTTTATACTCTTACTTTCCTTTTCTCAATCTAAATTCTGCTTATCTTTATTTTATTTCTGTTTACTATTATATTTGCTAGAAGTTTATCTACTATGCTTTTTTTCAAAGAATCAATTCTCAATTAACAATTCTCTCCCTCCTTTTACTTCTAATTTCTGATCTTATTTTAATTATTTCCTTCCATGTGTTTATCCAGCTACTTGAGCTTTGGGACAATATCAAGTAGTCTAATATACATGTAACTAGAACCCCTAGAAAAGGGAGAGGTGAAGAAGAACTATTTTAATAATTACCAAAAATTTTCCAACTGCAACAACAGCAGAATATACATTCTTCTCAGGTATACATGGAGAATTTACTAAGATAGATTATAGTCTAGGCCGGGGTTGATGAACTATAGCCCATAGGCCAAATCCAGCCAGTAGCCTGTTTGTGTACAGTCTATGAATTACAAATGGCTCTACATTTTTTAAGGGTTAAAAAAAAATCAATATACAATAGAGACCATATTTGGTCCATGAAGCTTAAAATATTTACTATCTGGACTTTTACAGAAAAAGTTTGCTGATGCCTGTTCTAGGCCAAAAAACTGAGTTTGTTCTCTAATGACCTAGAATTAAGTAAGATATCAATAATAGAAATATATCTAGAAAATTCACGAATACACAGAAGTGAGACAACACATATATAAATAATCCATGATTCAAAAAAGAAACCAAAAAGTGAATTAGACGGTATCATGAATGGAATTAAAATTTAATACAACGCATCAAAATTTGAGGGATGCAGCTAATGCAGAGTTCAGAGGGGAATTCATAGCACTAAAAATGCTTATACTAGAAATGATGAAAAGTCTCAAATCAATGACTATAACTTTCACCTTAAAAAACAGAACATTAGGGCGCCTGGGTGGCTCAGTTGGTTAAGCGACTGCCTTCAGCTCAGGTCATGATCCTGGAGTCCCGGGATCGAGTCCCACATCGGGCTCCCTGCTCGGCAGGGAGTCTGCTTCTCCCTCTGACCCTCCCCCTCTCATGTGCTCTCTCTCTCATTCTCTCTCTCTCAAATAAATAAATAAAATCTTTAAAAATAAATAAAAAAATAAAAATAAATAAAAAAATAAAAAAACAGAACATTAAATCCAAAGTAAGCAGAAAAAAATAATAAAGAGAAAACAATAAAATAGAAAAGAAAAAAATAAGAGAAAATCCATAAAACCAAAAGCTGGATCTTTAAGAACATTAATAAAACTGATAAAACTCTAGACAGCCTGAGCAAGAAAAAAGAGAGATGATACCAATTGTCATTATAGGGAATGAAAGAGAAGACATCCTATGGATCCTAAAGCTATTAAGAAGACAATAAGGCAATACTCCTTCACACAAATTACCAAAGCTCATTCAAGAATAGATAACTTAAATAGCAGTATATCTATTTAAAAACTTGAGCTTATAAAACCTTCCCATGACCAAGCCCAGATAGCTTCACTGGTAGATTCTATAAACATTTAAAGAAAAAATAATACCAATCCTACATTAAATATTCCAGAAAATATATGAGGAAGGAACATTTCCCAACTCATTGTATGAGACCAGCATTACCCTAATACCAAAACCAGACAAAGACATTATAAGAAAAGAAAACGACAGACCAACCAATATTTCTCATGCATAAAATGTTCTAACACAATTCAGGAAACTGAATCCAACAATGTATTAAAAGGACAACATATTATATCCATGTGGGGTTTATCCCAAAAAATGTAAGTTTGGTTTAACATCGAAAAATCAATCAGTATATTTCATCATATTAAAAGATTAAAAAGGAAATACTACATGATCATGTCAATAGATGTAGATAAAGCATTTGACAAAATTCAACAGCCATGTATGATAAAAACTTTCTGGAGGGCTATTTCCGAAGCCTATGAAACAGTATCTACAAAAAGTCTACAGCTAATACTATATTTAAGTGGTGAGACACTGAACACTGTTCCCCTAAGATCTGGAAGGAGAAGAGCATGTCTGCCTTCACCATGTCAACTCAGTTGTATACTGGAAGTTCTAGCCAGTTCAGTAAAGCAGAAATAAATACACAAATCTGTCCATATAGACTGGACAAGAAGTAAAATTGTTTTTCTTCATAGACAACATGACTGTTTATGTAGAAAGGTTGTGAGGAATATTCAAAAAAGTTACCAGAACTGTCAAAGTTGCAGAATACCAGGTCGATATACAAAAATCAATTGTATTTCTATAAACTAAAATGGAATTAAAGTGAAAATAAATGCCATTTAATATAGCATCAAAATATGAAATTCTTAAGGATAAATTTTTCAAAAGACCTGCATGACTTATACACTGAAAACTAAAAACGACGGATGAGAGAAACTAAAGAAGACTTAAATGATGAGATATATCATGTTAATAAATCTGAAAGTTCAATATTGTTAAGATGTTCATTCTATGCAAATGGGTCCAAACATCTAATACGAGCCCAATCAAAAATCCCACCAGGCCTTTTCTACAGAAACTGACATGCTGATTCTAAAATTTATATTAAAATTCAAAGAAGCCAGAATAACTAAAATAGCTGGAAAAGAAAAAGTTAGAGGACTGCCTGATTTTAACAATTATTATAAAGCTATGGTAATCAAAGAGTGCAGTAAATTTTAGTACATAGACAGATATATGTCAATGGAATAGAATACAGATTCCAGCAAAATACCTATACGTATATGATCATTTGATATTTGACAAAGGTGCCAAATCAATTCAGTGAAGAAAGGAAAATCTTTTAAAGAAAGGATGTTAGAATAATTTGACAGCTATATGTAAAGATGACCCTTGATCCTTGCATCATACAATAAAAATTAACTTCAAATAAGTTTAACCTAAATGTAAGAGCTAAAAATATAAAATTTCTAGAAGGGATTATAGAGAAAAATCTTGACCTTTAGTTTGGCAAAGATTTCTTAAATGTTACACAAAAAGCCCTAGCTATAAAAGAAAAAAATTAATAAGCTTGACTTCATCAGACATTAGCTTCTAAAATATACTGTTAAGATAATGAAAGGCAAGCTACAAACTGGGTGAAAATATTTGTAAAACATACACCCAACAAAGGACTTGTATTTAAAATATAAAAAGAACTCACTTGGGTGGCACAGTCTGTAAAGCATCTGACTACTGGTTTCAGGTTGTGATCTCAGGGATGTGAGATCAAGCCCTGAGTTGGGCTCCATGCTCAGCACAGTCTGCTTCAGACGCTCCCTCTTCCTCTGACTCTCCCCCTACTCTCTCTCTCTTTCTAAAATAAATAAATAAATCTTTTAGAAAACCAAGGAACTCTTCAAACTGAGTAGTAAGACAAACAACCCAATAAAAATGGGCAAAAAACTTGAACAGGCACTTCACCAATGAAGATATATACTAATGGCAAAAAAAAAAAAGCACAAGATAAGATACTCAAAATCATTAGTTACCAGAGAAATGCAAGCTAAAACCATAATCAAATGCCATTACACACCCACTAGAATGGCTAAAATTCAAAAGAGTGAGCAAATCAAGTGCTGACAAGGGAACAACTAGAATTCTAAGGTCCTGCTGGTAGGAATGTACAATGATATAAGCAATTAAAATGTTAAATGTACATTTACCATTCAATCCAGCATCTACTCCTACATTTTTACCCAAGAGAAATGAAAGCATATGACCAAAGACTTATATCTGAATGTTCATAGCAGCTTTATTTTTATTTTTTAAATATTCTATTTATTTATTTGAGAAAGAGAGTGAATGAGAGAGAGATCACAAGCAGGAGAGGGAGAGGGAGAAGAGACTCCCCACTGTGCAGGGAGCCCAATGCAGGGCTTGATCCCAGGACCCCGGGATCATGACCCAAGTCAAAGGCAGAGGCTTAACCGACTGAGCCACCCAGGCACCCCTATTATTAATACCCCAAACTGGAAACAACCCAAATAATCATCAAGTAAACTATCATATAAGTATTCAACAAGGTTGAATATATTACAACTCATTAAACAATCACACAAAAACTCTTGATACAGTCAATAGTATGAATGAATCTTGAAATAACTATTCTGAGAGAAGAAAGTCAGACAAGAAATTCTGAGAAAAAAAACCAGACCAAAAAAATAATTTATATAAAATTGCAAAAATGCGACCTAGTCTACAGTGACAGACAGTTGACCAGTGGTGGGGCACCTGGATGGCTTAGCCTGTTAAACAGCTGACTCTTGGGTTGGGCTCAGGTCATGATCTCAGGGTCCTGGGATCAAGCCCCACATCAGGCTCTGCACTCAGCATGGAGTCTGTTTGAGATTCTTTCCCCTCCCTCTTCCTCTGCTCCTCCCCCTGATCATGCTCACTCTCTCTTTCTCTCTCTCTCTCTCTCAAACAAACAAACAAATAAATAAATAAAATGTTGGAAGGAACGAATGAACGAACGAATGAAGGAAGGAAGGAAAGAACTAGACCAGTGGTTTTCTAAGGGATGGGGCTGGGATAGTGAGGCATGTGTTACAAAGGGCACGAGGAAACTACTGAAGGTGATGGATACACTCATCATGTTGACTGTGATGGTTTCACAGGTGTGAATATTTACATGTCAAGACTCATCAAACTGAATACATATATGCTGTATATAGGCCAAGTATGCCTCAATAAAGCTATATAAAAAAGTAACCTATGCACAACAAACATAAAAGCACATATGGAAATAACAAGACATATGAAGAACATTATAAAACTTCACTGAAGGACATAAAACAAGACCTAAATACACAGAAGTACATACCATGTCCCTAGAGGGGAAAACTCAATATTGTAAATATGCTGACTCCCCTCAAATCGACTTATTAACTCAGTGCAATTGTACTGAGAATCAAAACATAGTATTTTGTGGAATTTAACAAAGTGATTCTCAAGTTCTTTTAGAAAAGGTAAGATGCAGTAATAAGCAAAACATTTTCAAAAAAAAGAACATGAAGGAAGGAAATGGCTCTATCAGATATAAAAGCATGCTGTGAAAATCTTGAAACCATCATGCTGAGTGAAAGAAGCCAAACAAAAAAGGTCCTAGTGGAGATGATTCTATTCATACAAAATATCCAGAACAGACAAATCCCATGGAAACAGAACCCAGACTGGTGGTTGCCGGGGACTGGGGCTGGGGAGAGCAGCCAGCAACCTCTTGACGAGTGCTGGGTCTCCTTTCGGGGGTGATGAAATGTTCTGGAACTAGAGAGAGGTGATGGCTGCATGACTTTGTGAGCGTACTAACTGCCACTTAATTGTTCACTTTATAATGGGTTATTTTAGGTTATGGCAACTTCAATTTTCAGAAAATCAAAGAATTAGTGACTTCAAAAAAACCCCACATACTATAAAGTTTCAAAAACAGAAACAGCGTGTTGTTGTAGAAGAATAGGTTACAGAGATAAATGGTAAGGAACAGAACCTAGAAATAGCCTGGAAAATTCCTGTCTTTGGGGTTCAAACAAATGCCACCCTGGAACAAGATTTCCCTCCGTGGTCACCAGACTGCTTCCTAAATCAGCTGATGCTTGCAGGTCTTAGGTTAAAAGTAGGATGTTGCAACATGGTCATAATGCAGTAGTTTTAGATTTACTCACGGAAGCTAAGGTTGAATGTTAAGGGCATGATTTGCTGTTAGTGGTATAATCTGACCTAACTGGAGGGTTTCTAGCTGCTGTTGTATCTTCTGGCAACACACAGGGGCCTTGCATCCCAGCCCTGAAGGCAAGGCCTACCCAGCATTCCTTGCAGACCCCGAGGATCAGCTCTCCTCTCCTCCCACTCCCCCACGCCTCCAATCCCAGGGGGCTGGCTTGGTGGGGGTCAGCAGGAATCAGAAGGCAGCTGTAACACGGCTTATGTTTGCTTCATGTTCTGCACTCCCTGCAGCAGGGTCCTATCCCTAAGGGAAAAGAAGATGCTGAATTCCATCTTTGGGACAGGAAATGAGCTTTCGGCCAGTCTAAAGCACAAACCTGTATATATGCAGGGGTCTGCTTTATGACAACAGCTGTGCATCAAACCAATAGGTAGAAGACAGTGCTCAGAAAGTGGCTACACATGTTTATGCTCTACATTATACTATAATCCAAAACAAAAATCTGGATGTTTAAAAAGCCCAATGAACAAAAAACATGAAGTATTAGCTAAAAATATAGGATAATATTTCTATAATCCTGGGGGAGGCAGGCTTTTTTGTGGCTCTTTAATTTTTTTTTATTTTTGTTTTGAAATAATTTAAGATTTAGGGATGTTACAAAAATAATACAAATAATTCCTGTATACTCTTCACACAGATTCCCTAAAATGTTAACATTTCACATTTGCTTTTTCCTCTCTTTCTCTCTCTCTTATATACATGTGTGTAATATACATATATTCACGTATTTATTTATATGCTATATCCTTCACAGTGTATCATATCAAGAGGCACATGAGATCCATTTTTCTCATTATTGGTAATGTTAACTTGGATCACCTGCTTGAGATGATATCTGCTTGGTTTCCCCACTTTTGTTCTTTTGTACTTAAAAAATATTTTGTGAACCATACTTTGAGACAATTTAAATGTATTGTTTCTCATAAAACTTATCTACAAGTTTTAGCATCCAGACAAATCTTTTAAAGCATTAAGACAAGAAAACCTGACATGTGTTGACTACATAAAAACCAAAAATGGACCACGTGAACAAACAACAAAGTTTGATACTGTGAACAAACTTGAAAGACAATGATGGTCTGAGAGAAAAATATCTGTAACATAAGTAATAGGCAAAGAATTGATAAACAGAATCTATGATGGAATCCTACAAAGCAAGAAGAAGGCAACCACATGAGCCAACTATAAAAACAGGAAATAGAAAAAATAGAAATGGCCAATCAACAGGAAAGATACTCAACCTAAATATAAATAACATCACTACAAATTCACAGGGTGAGCTCCTAGTTTGGGAAAATAAAAATAAAAAGACATACAGAGTGATGGAAAGGATGAGGACAAATAGAAACTTCTGCATGTAATTCACCAGGAGTATTCAGAAATTGGTAAAGCATTTTTGAAAAGCTACTGGCAGTTAACTACTAAAATTTAAAATGTACACATCCAGGGCGCCTGGGTGGCTCAGTCGGTTAAGTGTCTGCCTTCGGCTCAGGTCGTAATCCCAGGGTCAGGGGATCAAGTCCTGAGCCAGGCTCCCTGCTCAGTGGGGAGTCTGCTTCTGCCCCCTCCCTCCACTCATGCACTCACACACACTCTCTCTCAAATAATTAAAAATAATAAAATAAAATAAAAATAAAATGTATATATCCTTGGATCCATCAGCACACATCCAGACGTGTGTGTACAGTATTGCTTTTCAAAGACCAAAAAACAAAACAAAAAAATTAAATTAAATTTTTGTCTGCAGGGCAGTGGCTAACAAGTTACTATATGGTGGAAAAGCAGTGATTGAAAAGAATGAGCTTGGGGGCGCCTGGGTGGCTCAGTCGTTAAGCATCTGCCTTCGGCTCAGGTCATGATCCCAGGGACCTGGGATCGAGCCCCGCGTCGGGCTCCCTGCTCAGCGGGAAGCCTGCTTCTCTCTCTCCCACTCCCCCTGCTTGTGTTCCCTCTCTGACTGTCTCTCTCTATCAAATGAATAAATAAAATCTTTAAAAAAAAATTTAAAAATAAAAAAGAAGAATGAGCTTGATATATAATATGGGTCATGATGCGGAAAGATTTCCTACAACTACTATTAAGGAAAAGAAAAAAGCCAAGGAACATTATGTATATATCGATATGTATAAATATTAATAATAATATACGAACAGCTACATAGCTTAGGATAATGCAAGTTACCATTTTAATCACTTTATGAACATTAGCTCACTTAATCCTCACACAATTCTATGAGGAAAGTTGTTATCCAACTCCACTTTAGAGACAAAGAAACTGAGGCACTAAGAGGTAAAGTACCTTGACCAAGGTCACACAGCTAATAAATGGCAGAACTAAGATTTTCTTAAAAAAAGATTTCATTTATTTATTTGAGAGAGAGAGAGAGAGAACAAGTGGGGGCGGGGAGAGGCAGAAGGAGAAGCAGACTTCCCGCTGAGCTGGAAGCCTGACACGGGGCTCCATCCCAGGACTCTGGGATCATGACCTGAGCTGAAGGCAGACGCTTAACTGACTGAGCCACCCAGGTGCCCCCAGAACCAAGATTTGAAGCCAGGTGGGAGGGTTCCAGAGTCTATGCTTTTCACTACTAAACTACACACCCTTTCTTTATATACAGTTGACCCTTGAACAATGTGGGGGTTGGGGCACCAACATACCACTCTGTGCAGTGGAGAATCCATGTATAACTTTTGACCCCCCCCCCAAACTTAACTATCAATAGTCTACTATTGCCTGGAAGCCTTACTGATAACATCAACAGTTGATTAACACATATTCTGTATGTTATATGTATCATATACTATAGTCTTATAATAAAGTAAGCCAGAGAAAAGAAAATGTTATTAAGAAAATCATAAGGAAAAGAAAATACATTTACAGTACTGCACTGTATTTGTTGAAAAAAATCCACATATATATGGACCTGCATAGTTCAAACCGATGTTGTTCAAAGATCAACTGTATTTGCAACTCACAGAAAAGGGATTGGAAGGATAGAGACCAAGCTATTAACAATTTACCTATTAAAACAAAGCAACACCTTACAAATAACTAACTAATTAATTGATAGAACTGGTTGCTGGAATCCCTGGATGTCTGCCCATTTTAAGAATCATAACAGATACTGCCTTCTATTCTCACCTCGCCTATTTGGAGACATTTCATGGACTCTTCCTCCCCTCCAGTGATCCTCGATCTTTCAATAAGATAGCTCGCCACCCACAATTCTCAACTCCAGCTACATCTTCTCTTCCAAATATGCACCATCCCTCATGCAAACAGTCTCTTAATACTCCCAAGTGTGGACCACAAAAATTGAGAAAGGTGGCCCTGAAGCATTTTGAGTCTTGAAGACATTAAGGAGTAACTGGCAAGTATTTTACAAGCATGTAGTAGCATATTTCTTGCTTATAAATATAATAAGGCTGAAACATAAATGTTTCAGAAAGATTTCTGACAGGCATAGAAACAAACAGATTCTCTGGTTAACCCTGAATTAACAAAAAATTAAAGCAAGCCAGGACTTCCACTTCCAGGAATATGGGGTGGATATACTTCTCCCTATTCCTCCTGCTAAGTACAACTAAAAACCCTGGACATTATATGAAACAAACATAAGTGAACCCTGAAAGGTGACAGAAGAAGGCAGGCAGCTATGGACCTCAGGACCCAAGGAATGACGTGGTGGTGAGTTCTGTGGATTTCTTTTTGCCCTACATCCCAGTCTTGGAGCTAAAGAAGCCAGCAACCAGAAACAGCAACAGACACAGACCAAAAAAAGCCCCAACAAAAGACTGCTTTCTTCAGCCAAAGGGGCATCCTAGCACAACAGAAACTTTTAGACATTAACAAATCTACTCCAGACAAACACCATGTAAAATACTGTGCCCCACCCCACCTGCCCATGTGAGCAAAGCCAAAGTAGGGAGCCTAGACTTCCACCCTCACCAGGCTGTAATGGGCATCCTAACACTTCTGCCAAGATGGTGTCAGGGAAGGCCAAGTAGGGATCCAGGACTTTCATCCCCACCAGGTGGTAATGAGGCACCCCTCCCCACATCCCTCCCTCTTCCCAGTGGGGTGACATTGATGGAGGGCCTGATGGAGAGATAGGACTTTCACCATGGTATCTAACAAGGACACCTCCCCAAACCTATGATGTCAGTAGAAGCCACAAGAGGAGTTGTAATGAGACACTCCCATCAGGGAGGTATAAGTGGGGGCCAAGTAGGGGGTTAGAACTCCCACCACTGTCCAGCAATAACAAGTAGTCCCACCTCCTTGAGTGTCAACAGAGGCCAAGTGGGAAAATTGGACTTCTACGTCTTTCTGGCAGTAAAGAGGTAGTTCTCCCCCATCTTCCTACCAGAACGGTGTCAAGAGAAGCCAGCTGAAACAGAAGATTTAAATAAGATCCAGAGTCTTACAATATATACCCCAAATTTCCAAGTTTTAATCAAATTCACTCATCAAAGAAAATCACCAAGAAACAGAAAGATCTCAAACTAAATAAAAAAGAATAATCAATAGATGCCAAAATCAGGATAATGGACATGTTAGAATTATCTGAAAAAAAAAAAAAAAAAAAAAAAAAACAATTTTATAACAGCCATCATGAAAATGCTTCATTGAGCAATTATGAACATGCTTAAAGCAAATGAAAAAATAGAAAGTCTCAGCAAAGAAACAGAAAGTCTCAGCAAAGAAGAAGAAAACACAAAGAACCAAATTGAAATTTTAGAACTGAAAAATATAGTAACTGAAATGAACTTAATGGATGGGCTCAACAGCATCATGGAAGAGAGAGAAGAAAGAATCAGTGAACTGGGAGACAGATCAGAAATTACCCAATATGAACCACAGAGAGAAAACAGCCTGCATAAAACAGGAACAGAGCCTCAGGGACCTGTGGGACTATAACAAAAGATCTAACATTCCTGTCATTAGAGTTCTAGGACAGGAGAAAGAGGATGAAGTTGAAAAAGTACCTGAAGAAATAATGGCTAAAAACTTTCTATATTTAGCAACAGGCACAAAACTAGAGTCAAGAAGGTAAGCAAAGTCCAAACAGGATATATCCCACCAAGACACAGCATAGTCAAACTTCTGAAAAATGAAGACAAAGAACATTTTTTGAAGAAGTGAGAAAGAAACTATTCTTTACTTATAAGGGAAGAACAATTCGAATGACGGCAGATTTCTCATTAGAAATCACAAGAGCCAGGAGGAAATAGCAGGTCATTTTTCAAGCGCTAAAAGAACTGTCAACCCAGATTCCTATATCCAGTGAAATATCCTTCATGAAAGAACAAGAAATAAAGACATTCTCAGATAAAGGAAAACTAAGAGAATTTTTCACAAGCAGACATACTCTAAAAGAATGGCTAAAGGAAGTTCTATAAACAGAAAAGAAATGATAAAAGCAGGAACTCTGAAACATCAGGAAGGGAGAAAAAAACATGGTAAGCAAAAATACAGGTAAATTGACTTTCCTTCTCCTCTTGAACTTTCTAGTTATGTTTGATAGGAGAAGCAAAAATCAACACTGATAAGGTTCTAAATGTATGCAAAGAAGGTATGTAAGGCAATTACATTATAAATGAGGGACAGTAAAGGAACATAAAAGAGAGTGAGGGTTCTATACTTCACTTGAACTGGTAAAATGAGGTTACCATTAGATTGTTATAAGACACACACATACACAATGTATGTGTATCTAAAATGTATCTTAAAAAGTCATTAAAAATACACTCAAAAACACATAAGCCAAAATGAAATTCTAACAAATGTTCAACTAACCCACAGGAAGGTGGGAGAAAAAACACAGAAACAAACAAACAAACAAACAATAGCTAGAAAATAAAAAATAAAACAGCACATTTAAGCCCCAACATATCAATAATTACATTAAATATAAGTGGTCTAAATATACTAATTAAAAGACAGAAAATGGCAGAGTAGATTTAAAATCATGATCTAAATATATGCTGTCTACAAGAAACTTATTTCTAATATGCTACAGGCAGATGCAAAGTAAAAGTATAGAGAAAGTTATATCATAAAAACATTAATTAAAAGGAAGCAGGAGTAGCTATATTAATATCAGATAAAACAGACTTCAGAGCTAAGAAAAGTATCAGACAGAAAGGGACATTATATAATGATAAGAGGTCAGTACACAAAAAAGACAACAATCCTAAATGTGTATGCACCAGACAACAGTGCTGTAAAGTACATGTAAAGCTAAAACTGATAGAACTGAAAGGAAAAAAAGACAATTCCAAAATTAGAGTTGGAGACTTCATCACCCCTATCTCAAAACTGGTAGAATAACCACACAGAAAATCAGCAAGCATACAGAAGAACACAACAACACTATCAGCCAAGAGGATCTAATGATATTTAAAGAGAATTCCTCTCAGTAACAGCAGAATACACAGTTTTTTCAAGTGACCATGGAATATATTCCCGAATAGACCATCTCATGGGCTATAAAACAAATCTCAACAAATCTAAAATAATTGAAATCATACAGATTGTGTTCTCCAATGCAGTCAAATCAAACTCGAAATCAAAAACAGAAAAATTACAGGAAAAATCACTAAATGCTTGTACACTAAATTAACACAATTCTAAATAATCCATAGGTAAAAGAAGAAGTTTAAAGGGAAATTAAAAAATACACTGAAGAGAATGAAAATTTTTAAAAATATGAAAATTTGTGATACATAGCTAAAGCATCATTGAGGGGGGAAATTCATAGCACTAAACACATACATCAGGAATGAGGAAAAGTCTCAAATTAATAATCTAAGCTCCTTCCACCAGAATCTAGAAAAAGAGCAAAATAAACCCAAAGTAAGGAAAGGAAGGAAATAATGAAGATAAATTAAAAAGAGAAAAATAGAGAAAAATCAATGAAAGAGCTGGGTTTTTAAAAAGATTCATAAAATTGCAAACTTCTAGGAAGACTAACAAAGGCAAAAAGAGAGAAGACAAAAATTACCAATATCAGAAATGGAGACTATTATTACAGACTCTGCAGACATCAAAAGGATAATAATGGAATGCTATGAACAATTCCACATACACAAATTTGACAACTTAGGTGAAATGGATCAATTCCTCAAAAAACACAAACTACCACAACTTACCCAGTATGAAATAAATTATTTGAATAGCCCTGTAACTAGTAAGGACATTGAATGCATCATTTTAAAACTTCCAAAAAGTAAATGTCCAGGTCCAGCCTATCTCATCAGAGACTAGAGGATTCTACCTAACATTAAAACCCTACCTAACATTTTATTAACACCAATCCTACACAATCCCTTCCAGAAAAAGAAAGAGGAGCAAACATGTTCCAATTCATTTTATGAATCTAGTATTACCAAACCAGGTAAAAATGGTATCAAAAAGAAAACTACAGATCAATATCTCGCATGGACACAGATATAACAATTCTTAACAAAATATTAACAAAGAGAATTCAGCAATAAATAAAAAGAATTACACACCACAACCAAGCGGAATCTATTCAAGGTTTGCAAGGCTGGTTCATTACTCAAAAATCAATCAATGTAGTATACACATTAACAGGCTAAAGAAAAAAAAAACCACATGATCACATCAATCAATGTAGATAAGGCATTTGACAATATTCAACACCCATTCACTATAAAAGTTCTCAGAAAAAAACAGGAATAGAAAGGAACTTCTTCAACTTGATAAAGAGCATCTACAATGAAACCTACAGCTAATATTATACTTAATGGTGAAAGACTGAATGCTTTCCCCCATGATCAGGAATAAGACAAGGATGTCCGTTCTCACCACTTCTATGCAACATAGCACTAGAAATTCTAGCCATTGCAATAAGGCAAGAAAAGGAAATGAAAGGCATACAGGTCAGAAAGAAAGAAAGGATGATGTGATAGTCCACACAGAAAATCCCAAGGAACATACACTAAGTGACTTCAGCAAGGTCTCAAAGTTCAGCAAAGATAAACATACAAAAGTGAGTTCAGGAAAGATAAACATACAAAAATCAATTGCATTTCTATATAATAGCAATGAACACATGGACATCAAAATTAAAAATACAATTCCATTTATAATTACTCAAAATAAAAAATGAAGCACTTAGGTTTAATTATACCAAAACATGTATAGAGCTTGTCTGCTGAAACCTACAAAATGCTGGTGAAAGGGGCGCCTGGGTGGCTTAGTCGTTAAGCGTCTGCCTTTGGCTCAGGTCATGATCCCAGCGTCCTGGGATCGAGCCCCACATTGGGCTCCCAGCTAAGCGGGGAGCCTGCTTCTCCCTCTCCAGCCTGCTTTTCCCTCTCCAGCTCCCCCATGCTTGTGTTCCCTCTCTCGCTATCTCTCTCTGTCAAATAAATAAAATCTTTTTAAAAAATGCTGGTGAAAGTACTCAAAATACTAAATAAATGGAGAGAATATTATGCTCATGAATTGGGAAACTCAACATAGTAAATATGTGAATTCTTAAATTGATATACACAGACTTAATATTATGACATTGTGATTTATAATAGGAATATATATTTGGTCTTCACCCACGGTTCCTGGCTTATAGCTCCCCAAACCCTTGGAATTTCCTGAGCATTAAGGGCAATGGAAACATCTTCTGTTATAGTATTTGGTCTCTTGCCCTCAGTTCCTGAAACTGTTTCAGAGCCATAAAGGTCAAAGAGGTGTCCAATTGTCCATAGCAAGCCCCTTTCCACCACCACTGGGTTTATGTTAATGAGGTGATTTTTGTAAAGCTCCTAAGGATGGGGACTGCCAGGGGAACCAACCATGAATAAAGGGTTGGAACTTTCAGTCCCACCCCTTGATTTCTGGGAAGGGAAGAGGAGGTAGAATTTGAATCAATCAACCATGGCCAAGATTTAATCAACTGTGCCTCTGTAATAAAGCCTCCACAATCCCAAAAGGATGCGGTTTGGAGAGCTTCCAAGTTGGCAAGCACATGGAGATGTGGGGAGAATGATGTACTGGAAGAAAGAGCATAAAGGCTCCATGCCCTTTCCCTACACCCTGGCCTACGCATCTCTTCCATCTGGCTGTTCCTGGGTTATATCCTTTTATAATAAACCAGTGATCTAGGAAGTAAAATGTTTCTCTGAGCTCTGTGAGCCACTCTAGCAAAAGGGGTAGTTGGAACCTCTGATCTATAACTGGTAGTCAGAAGCACAGGTAACGACCCAGCCTTGTGACTGTCATCTGAAGCAGGGACAGGGTAGTCTTGTGGGACTGGTGCCTTTAACCTGTGGAATCCAATGGTATCTCCAGGTGAACAGTATCAGAATTGGTGAATTAAAGCATCCCTAGAGCTGGTGTCTGAGAATTGCTGGTTGTCAGTGTGAGGAACCACCCCCCACAGTGGAGTTGGGTCAGAACCCCTTTGAAATGTTAGTTCCCATCTAAATTCCAGCATGAGATTTTTTATAGATATGGACAAGATTATTCTAAAATTTCTATGGAAAGACAAAGGACTTGAATAGTTGAAACAATTTTTATTTATTTTTTATTTTTTTATTTTTTTTATTTATTTATTTTTTAAAGATTTTATTTATTTATTTGAGAGAGAGAATGAGAGAGAGCGAGTACATGAGAGGGGGGAGGGTCAGAGGGAGAAGCAGACTCCCCGCCGAGCAGGGAGCCCGATGTGGGACTCGATCCAGGGACTCCAGGATCATGACCTGAGCCGAAGGCAGTCGCTTAACCAACTGAGCCACCCAGGCGCCCAGCTGAAACAATTTTTAAAAAGAATAAAGTGGATGGAGGGGTGCCTGGGTGGCTCAGTCGGTTAAGCAGCTGACTTCAGCTCAGGTCATGATCCCAGGGTCCTGGGATCGAGCTGCACATCAGGCTCCTTCCTCAGCGGGGAGCCTGCTTCTCCCTCTCCCTCTGCCTGCAGCTCCACCTGCTTGTGCTCTCCCTCTCTCTATCTCTGTCAAATAAATAAATAAAATCTTAAAAAAAAAAAAGAATAAAGTGGATGGAATCATTCTCGCCAATTTCAAGACCTATTACAGAGCTGCAGTAATCAATACTGTGTGGTACTGGCAGAAGGCTAGACACACAGAATGGAACCTGAGAGAGAGCCACACAAATATGCCCAATTGATTTTTTTTTCTAAAGGCTCAAAAGCAATTCAAAAGGAAAGGCTGCCTTTCAAACAAATGTACTGGAGCAGTTGTTCATCCATAGCAGAAAAAAGAGAGAACTCAGACCTAAGTCCACACCTTGTGCAAAAGTCAAAACGTATCACAGACTTAAATGTTAAATGTAAAACTATAAATCTTGTAGAAAAAAAATAGAAAATCTTCAGGATCTAGGGCTAGGCTAAAAGTTCTTAGACTTGACACCAAAAAAATGGAAAAACTGGTAAGTTGGACTTTGTCAAAATTTAAAATTTTTGCTCATACGAGACCCTGTTACAATAAAAAGGAAGTACAGACCAGAAGAAAGTATTTCCAAACCACATAACCAACAAAAAGACGCACACCTACAGTACACAAGGACACTTCAGACAGTAAAAAACCAAACAATCAAATTAGAAAAGGAGTAAGAGTTGAAGTGACATTTCAGTGAAGACACAGAGATGGCAAATACACGGGAAAGGGTGTTCAACGTGATTAGCCGCTAGAGTAATACGAATTAAAACCAAACGACTTGCCACTACACAACTATCAGATTGGCTAAAACAAACAAACAAACAAAACTAGTGACAATAATACATGCTGGAAAGAATGTAGAGAAACTGGATCATTTCTACATTACCAGTGGAAATGTAAAATGTTAACAGCCACATGGGAAAGGGATTTGGCATTTTCTTAAAAAACGGAACATGCAGCTACCATAGGACCAACAGCCTCACTCCTGGACATTTATCCCAGAGGGATGAAAACATGTTCACACGAAAACGTGTTCACAAGTATTTATAGCAGCTTTATTCAAAACAGTTCCAAACTTGGAACAACCAGGATGTCCTTCAATAGGTAAATAGTTAAGCTAACTGTGGTGCAGCCATACCAATTAATACTATTCAGCAATAAAAAGCGCAACAGATGAATCTCCAGAGAATTATGCTGAGTTTTTAAAAAAAGAACAGCAAAAAAGCGAATCCCAAAAGGTTACATGCTGTACGATTCCATTTACATAACATTCCTAAAATGACAAAATTACAGAAATGGAGAACAAATTAGTGCTTGTCCGCGGTTAAGGAGAAGGGTAGTTAACTCCTAGAGAGAGAAGACAACCTGCCTATAAGCAAAGTGTTTATATGCAAACCAACCAATCCTGAGTCTATATCCCCATCCACCTCCTTTTATCAGGCTCCTTCCACTGTCGCCCTACCCTAAATCACCCCAGGGCCAGGTTATCCGACAACTAGAGACCGTCCCTTACAGCTGAAATTATTTCAACTAGACAGTCCTAAGTGTGCTTACCTGACCTGCCTTGCCTTTCCCACAGAAACCACAAGAAAGGCTCCGGCTCATGCTTCTCCCTTACTCCCCCTGCCTCCTGCCCAATGCTGGTGCTTCCCCGGGTGGCCCTGTATGGCACCGTGGTGTGTCCCCTCCTCCTGGGTGCTGGAAGTAGAACAAACTACCTTTTCAAAGGCACCTGTCCCCTGATCTGTTGGCCTCATCATACCTGAATAAAAATAAAATCCCGGGTACGTTCTGTATCTTGACTGTATCAGTGTCAATATCCTGATTGTGATGTTGTACTAGAATTTGCAAGATGTTACTATCGGGAGAACATGAGTAAACACAAGATCTTTCCATATTACTTCTTACAACTTCATGTGAATCTACAGTCATCTCCAAATAAAAAGCTGAACTGAAAAAAAAAAAAAAAAGAAAAATTAAAGCAAACCCCTCCCTCATCTTTTCCATTAACCCAACTCACTGAGGCTTGTCAGAAGCCTTTCTAAGCGGTGAAGAGGAAGTTTGGCAGGGGCGCCTGCGTGGCTCAGTCGTTAAGCGTCTGCCTTCGGCTCAGGTCATGATCCCGGGGTCCTGGAATCGAGTCCTGCATGGGGCTCCTTGCTCCATGGGAAGCCTGCTTCTCCCTCTCCCACTCCCCCTGCTTGTGTTCCCTCTCTCGCTGTGTCTCTGTCTAATAAATAAATAAAATCTTAAAAAAACAAACAAACAGAAGGAAGCACCAGACACTGCCCGCACTGTTTCTCAAGTCCTCCCCGCTTTCCAGATGAACCAACGAGGGAGCGAGTCATTATGGAGAGACAGTCTCTGGGTCAGAACCAAGATGCAGAGTTGGTGGGACAGGAGCCTAAAGAAGGGATGGAGGCCACTCGTCCTAACAGCAGGCCAGGCACGCCTCTCAGCCCCTGGCCGTCTGAGACCCAGGCCCTGTGGGGCACAGGCTAGTGTGCGGGGACAGGCCGGCACGGCCCGAGGTCCGCTAACCCGGGTTGCAGGAAACAAGGGCCTGAGGGCTGGTCACAAGAGCGCCGTCCGTGTTTTCAGTAATTCTCAGTTTCATGTATTTTCTAACAAAACAAAAGGGAGGAACACCTGGTGCTTTTTCTCAAAACAAGCTCTGGTTCTGAAAATAAACCAGCATGTGGGCTGGGTCCCCGTCTGTGGAGGTTTCCGCTCTGGCCAGTGGAGCGGCGGGGAGGGGACCCGAGGCAGCAGGAAGACGCCACTGCCCCCTGCTTCTGCTTTTGCTCCGCAGAAGCACAGCCTCGGGACGGCAGCTCCTCGAGGCCACGGGCTCTGGCTGTCCTCTGGCCACGGGGAGCACTTGAGCTGTCCGGGGGGGGGGCCCCGTGACAGCTGGGACCAGACGGGACAGGGGATTACATCCCACATTTCCCACTTGAGGCCCGCCATATGTTTTTAGTAAGATACCGTCACCATCTTCACAGGCTTTGCATGTGACTTTTTTACGAATTTCTTGAGTGCTGTATAAAAACCCCAGCTTGCTGGAACCTGTTTCAGCATTTAGCAGATCATTCTTTTCTTTCACCGCTTTGCTATAAGTAGGACCTCATTTGCAGGCTTAGGACTTTAAACTTACCCCTCTGTGTGCCCCCTAGACACTGGCCCAGAGGGGAGCTGGTCTTCCCGAGTCCCCCGAGTGCCCCTCACGTTTGACAGTTCAAGCATTTGAAACTTCTAATTATTTGGAAAATCCCAAATACATTTAGGGCATATATAAATTATTCAGGTCCAACCGTTTTTAAGAAAGGTTTTGTCTAATTAGTTTCAGAAATAAGCAGTGTTGAGAGAAAGGAGACAGGGGAAGTGCAGACTTAAGACATGACTGGCCAGTGTCTGCCCAAGAGGCCCACTCGCTGGTCACAGCCCGTGACCAGGGCCAGCTCCCCAGCATGCGGGGCCAGCAGGGAGCCGGAACCACGCAAGCATCACTTCCCAGCTCTTCTCTGGCAGGTCCTAGATGCCAAGTCCTCGGCCCCTCGTGGGCCTTGCTTCCTCACACAGCCCTCCCTCCCATATATCCTCAACCCTCTATCACCCTGGTTCCTTCCCATTGGCAGCTAAGCGAGCTCAACACTCTCCCACCTTTACACAAAAGAATAAAGACTGCTGACCCCACATCACCCTCCAGCTGCCGCCTCCCTCTCCCTCCCTTCCTTTGAGGTCCCCTCCCACTTCAGGTGGGCTCTTCAGGTCCACTCCAGCCTTGCACTACCGAGTCCGTAACCACCTCCTTGGTATTAACTCACCAGAAACCTTTCAGCTTCATTTTACTTAACCTTCAGGCAACTGTGAAAGTTAACAACCACCCCTTCTTCTAGAAAGACTCATTTTCCTCCAGTTTCTTACTAATTTTCACCTACGTCTCTGGACACTCAGCCCCGGTCCCCTCTTTGCGGCCCCCTTCGCACCCAGTACTCAGTGACTCTGCAGGGACCAGCTCCCAGGAACATCTCAGTTACACCATGGTCTCTTGGGACCTTCAGCCCAGGGGCCCCTCAACATCTCCGCCTGGATGTCACACAAGCAACTCAATGTGCCCCAAACTGAGCCAATCACACTTCTCCACCTGCAACCCACCTGGCTTCCCATGTTTCCCTTTCAGGTAGAGAGCGTCAGCATCCACTGGCCGCCCAGCAAGACACCCCGTATCATCGGGGCCCTTCCTTTCCTCACCTCTGTGCCTGCCTCCCAACACTTAATCCATTTTTTCCTGTGAAAGAATATGTATTTGGATGCCCATGTCCCTCAGATCCATGTACTTCCTGTTTCCAGGGTGACTGGTCAGGCCACTACTCTCACACCCGCGCTAGCCCAGAGCCTCCAAACCCACGCCCCTGCCCCAGTACGCCTATCTTCTAATTATTCTCTTTGTTGCACACACCGAGTGAACTTTTGAAAACACACATCTAAGAATCTCTTCTTCTTGAAGTCCTCTGACCCCCCCCCCCACCGCCCTCAGAATAACAGCCAACTCCTTTGTGCTATGATCCAGCCTCACCTCTGAGCTCACCTCTGACCTTCCACCTGGTGGAACCCAACCTTCCCAGGCCTCGGATTCCCAGGGCCTCACGCAATAGCAGCTGGTTGACAAATATTTGTGAAACCAATGCATGAATAAATAAATGAATGAGTAATGTCAGGAAAAAATTTCACTAAGGAGCTACTCAAATGCGGTTTTGAAGGAGAGGTAAAATTTTACCCAAAAAGTGGGGAGGGAGGTACAGGAATTCCGGAATTCTGGAAAAAGGAGACTCAGAGGCATGATGGTACAAAGTTTTCTTATTCTGAACGTGAGAAAGTGAGAAGTTCAATGAGGCCAGAGAAGAAGCTAGTAGAAGGAAGTGAGATTAGAAGATACACTGAAATCACGTGCGCCAAATGAGGCTGGATTTTTGTCCTACACGGTCTCTGCTTCTCAGGGATGACAGACCTCTTGTTGGCTAGCATCGCAACAAGTGTGCATACTATCATTAGGCCCTCACTCCTGGAGGTATGCCTACTGGGAAAAGTCCTAGGACAACAGGAAGTTGGGCACAAAGCCTGGGGGACGGGGAGACTCTGTCAATTCATCCCCTGCCCCCACCCCCCCAAAATTCATTTTATTCACTTTCACTTTAGTGAGAATGGAAACTGACAGAATGTCACAACCTTTCTGGAAGGCAATCAGTAATGTTTATCAAATTAAAATGTGAATACCCTGACCCAGTAATTCCAACCTATGGAATTGTTTTTTGGATCTAGCAGGACAACCATGCCAGGATACATGTGCAAGGACCTTGTTTATCGTATTAAAAACAAAAATTGGAAACAAACTAAGTGTCCTTCAGTGTGGGATTATAAGCCAAATTTTGGCACAGCCAGATAATACGGTATTTGTTATTAAAAGGATGAGATATATCTATATGGATGATATAAAGCTATCTATGCCCACAATACATTTTAAAAGGTAGGAGAGTATGAATAGCACCATTCCATTTATATTTTTAAAATATATTTTAAAAAGAAAAATCCACAGACATACACACACATCCCCAGAGACTTCCTAAAGTCTGAATCAGGAGAGGCTGAAAACAACAGAAAAAGCTAGCACAGCCCTCCCTGAGGTAGACCTGTGGTGGCCACATGTATAGATTATTTAAGAATGACTCGATTTAGACCAGTGGTTCTCAAAGTGTGGCCCCTGGAACACCAGCATCAACACCACCTGGGAACTGGTTAGAATGAAATTCTCAGGCCCCACCCCAGAGCTACTGCAACAGGAATTTGGCGTGTGGGGTTCTCCGCAAGACTGAGACCCACAAAAGCTTGAGCATTCCCCACCTGGACATCTGAAAGTAGTCACTGAGCTAAGGGATAATCTGTCACTTTGGGGTGACTATGCCATAAAGACTCCGTGTATAGGGTGAGGTTTCTCTCGAAGAGAATGAAGGAGGTCTTAGATTGGAGAGAGGAAAAAGAAAAAAATCCCCTCCTCTCTCCGAGGCTGGGATTCAACTCTAAATGTCGTTCTGGGGTAGGCAGAATGAGGGCAGAGTCTGGGCAAGTAGGGGGTCAAAGGACACTGGGCCTCAGTAGCATATTCTCATATTCTCTGAGTTTTATTCTCTCATTCCCCTCATCCTCAGAGCTCCAGAAAAGTCTCCTGAAAAGTGACTCTGGTCTCAGCTGTTCTGTGGGTAACCATGGCAGGTCCGAGAAGAAGGGAGTGGTAGGGAAAGCAGCGTCCATCCCCGCTCAGGCCAGAAAGGTGGGAGCAGCCATTGCTAGGTTAGCAGGGAGCTGTACCCAGCCAAGGGCAGACTCACAGATGTCACCAACAGGAACGGCGCAGTGCGGTGGCCGGGGAGAGAGCCAGAGCCCAAGAACCCTGAGCACACTTGAGGCCGTGCCCTAGGAGAGGCTCAGAAAACGCTGGAGGACAGACACTTGGCAGGTCTCAGGGTAGAGAAGAAAGGGAGGGATTTCTAGAAGTAAGCTGGAGTGAGTCCTTGCTGTCGTAACCTGGAATTTAGAAAGAAAGGTGGACAGGTCTGGAAAGCGGGATCTGACAGAAACAACAGTGTGTTAGAACTTCCCTTCCAAGCACTTACCACAGTTTTATTTTACATTTATCTGTGTGATCATTTAATTCTCTTCCTCTCCCTCTGGGCTGTAAGCTTCATGAAGGCAGGACACTGTATGTTTTCACTCACCACTATGTTCCCAGTTCCTAGCTGGTACGTAGTATTTGCTCACAAAACAGGTGGGATAAATAGACTAAGTTAAAATGCTCTAGAGCATTTGATTATTCTTTCTCTGTGTTGTTGACTTTTTGTTTTGTTAGTTTTTGCCCAAACAGCATATTATCATATGAAAGTATATTACCGGGCGGAGCAAGATGGCAGAGGAGTAGGAGACCTGGATTTCCTCTACTCTCAGGAATTCAGCTGGATAGGGATCAAACCATTCTGAACACCTACAAACTCAACAGGAGATCGAAGAAAGGAAAAGCAACAACTCTCTGAACAGAGAAGCGACCACTTTCTGGAAGGTAGGACGTGCGGAGAAGTGAATCCGAGGCGATATTCGGGAGGATAGACGGCAGGGGAGGGGCCTCCGTCGGCCGCTTCTGGCAAGTGATAGAGCCCCGGAGCACAAAATCGGAACTTTTAAAAGTCTGGTCTGCTGAGGGATGTCAGTCCGGTGGCTAAGCTGGGGGTGGAACCCTCGCGGGACAGTGTGGTCTCAGGACCCTCGGGGTCACAGAAAGACCGGGGGTGCCTGAGTGCGGCAGAGCTCCTAGGTAATGGAGCAGGGAAGCCGGCTGCAGAGGGGGAGCCCAGGCGCGGGCTCTCAGCTCGGGGTTGCCATAAACCGTGATCCGCGGCACAGTCGGGCCCCTGCTCCTCCAGCAGGGACCCAACAAGCGGCAGATCCGGGGAGACTCACCTTCCTCCCCCGGGAGGAGCCGCGCGGGAGTGCGCCGCAGGGATCTGCTGGGTTTGGAGACTCCACCCGGGGTCGGGTGCCAGAGATAGAAACGCGCGGTCACAGGCCGGGTGAGCACGGAGTGCGGCGGGAGACTGGGGAGACGGGAGTGACTGACAGCTTTTCTCTGGGGGCTCACTGAGGAGCAGGGCCCCAAGTTCTCGGCCCCTCTGGGGCGGAGATTGGGAGGCTGCCATTTTCACTCTCCACCTTCAAAGCTGTACAGAAAGCTCGCAGGGAACAAAAGCTCCAGAGAGCAAACCCGAGCAGATTACTTAGCCGGGAGGGGGCAAGGGCGGGGCAATTCCGCCTCCGGCAAAGACATTTGGAAACCACGGCAACAGGCCCCTCCCCAGAAGATCAGCGAGAACAGCCAGCCAAGACCAAGTTTACTGATCAATGAGAACGGCAGAACTCCAGCGCTAGGGGAATACTGCACATAGAATTCATGGCTTTTTTACCATGATTCTTTAGTCTTTCAAAGTTAATTTTTTTTAACTGTCTTTTTTCTTTTTTTTTTTAATTTTTCTTTTTCCCTTTTTCAACCAACATCTTATCAATCCCTTTTTTAAAAAACATTTTTATTTTTCATTTTTAGAGTCATATTCTATCCCTTCATAGTAGTTACCCGTATTTTTGGCATATATATATAAGTTGTTCTCTCTTTAAAATTTTGAGATAGTTTCTTCTAACAGATCAAAATATACCCTAAATCTCTAGTATATGGTTTTTTTCCTACTCCCCTGCCTGATCACATTCTCTCCCTTTTCTTTTCTTTTTTTTTTAAATCCTCTTCTTTCTTTTTTCAAACAACTTCTTATCAATTCCTTTTATAAAATTATTTATAATTTCCATCTTTACAGTCATATTCCATCCCTTCATCATATCAACCCTTATTTTTGTACATATATAAGTTTTTCTTTCTTTAAAATTTTGGGAGGCACTTTCTTCTAACAGACCAAAATACACCCAAAATCTAGTGTGTGGCATTGATCTATATACCAGCCTGATCATATTTGATCACATTCTGGTTTTTTGTTGTTGTTGTTTTGTTTTGTTCTGTTTTTGTTTGTTTTTATCTTTATCTTTTTCTTTTTCTTTTTCTTTTTTCTCTCTTTCCCTTTCTTTTCCCACTGCTTCAGGTCTTTTCTGATTTGTTTAGAGTGTATTTTCTGGGGATGTTGTTACTCTGCTAGCATTTTGTTCTCTCATTAATCTATTCTCCTCTGCACAAAATGACAAGACGGAAAAAATCACCTCAACAAAAAGAACAAGAGGTAGTACCGACTGCCAGGGACCTACTCAATACAGACATTAGTACGATGTCAGATCTAGAGTTCAGAATCATCGCTTTAAAGATACTAGCTGGGCTTGAAAAAAGCATGGAAGTTATTAGAGAAACCCTTTCTGGAGAAGTAAAAGAACTAAAATCTAACCAAGTTGAAATCAAAAAGGCTATTAATGGGGTGCAATCAAATATGGGGGCACTAACTGCTAGGATAAATGAGGCAGAAGAGAGAATCAGTGATATAGAAGACCAAATGATGGAAAATAAAGAAGCTGAGAAAAAGAGAGATAAACAACTACTGGATCACGAGGGCAGAATTCGAGAGATAAGCGATACCATAAGACGAAACAACATTAGAATAATTGGGATCCCAAAGAAGAAGAAAGAGAGAGAGGGGCAGAAGGTATAATGGAGGAAATTATAGCAGAGAACTTCCCTAATTTGGGGAAGGAAACAGGCATCAAAATCCAGGAAGCACAGAGAACCCCTCTCAAAATCAATAAAAATAGGTCAACACCCCGACATCTAATAGTGAAACTTACGAGTCTCAGAGACAAAGAGAAAATCCTGAAAGCAGCTAGGGAGAAGAGATATGTAACCTACAATGGTAGAAACATTAGATTGGCAACAGACCTATCCACAGAGACCTGGCAGGCCAGAAAGGACTGGCAAGATATATTCAGAGCACTAAATGAGAAAAATATGCAGCCAAGAATACTATATCCAGCTAGGCTGTCATTGAAAATTGAAGGAGAGATAAAAAGCTTCCAGGACAAACAAAAACTAAAGGAATTTGCAAACACGAAACCAGCCCTACAAAAAATCTTGAAAGGGGTCCTCAAAGCAAAGAGAGACCCTAAAAGCAACATAGACCAGAAAGGAACACAGACAATATACAGTAACAGTCACCTTACAGGCAATACAATGGCACTAAATTCCTATCTTTCAATAGTTACCCTGAATGTAAATGGGCTCAATGCCCCAATCAAAAGACACAGGCTATCAGACTGGATTAAAAAACAAGACCCATCGATATGTTGTCTGCAAGAGACTCATTTTAGAACCAAAGACACCCCCAGATTGAAAGTGAGGGGGTGGAAAACCATTTACCATGCTAATGGACACCAAAAGAAAGCTGGGGTGGCAATCCTTATATCAGACAAATTAGATTTTAAACCAAAGACTGTAATAAGAGATGAGGAAGGACACTATATCCTACTTAAAGGGTCTATCCACCAAGAAGATCTAACAATTGTAAATATCTATGCCCCTAACATGGGAGCAGCCAATTATATAAGGCAATTAATAACAAAAGCAAAGAAACACATCGACAACAATACAATAATAGTGGGGGACTTTAACACCCCCTCACTGAAATGGACAGATCGTCTAAGCAAAAGATCAACAAGGAAATAAAGACTTTAAATGACACACTGGACCAAATGGACTTCACAGACATATTCAGAACATTGCATCCCAAAGCAATGGAATACACATTCTTCTCTAGTGCCCATGGAACATTCTCCAGAATCGATCACATCCTAGGTCATAAATCAGGTCTCAACCGGTACCAAAAGATTGGGATCATTCCCTGCCTATTTTCAGACCACAATGCTTTGAAACTAGAACTCAATCACAAGAGGAAAGTCGGAAAGAACTCAAATACATGGAGGCTAAAGAGCATCCTATTGAAGAATGAATGGGTCAACCAGGAAATTAAAGAAGAATTAAAAAATTCATGGAAACCAATGAAAATGAAAACACAACTATTCCAAATCTTTGGGATGCAGCAAAGGCAGTCCTAAGAGGAAAGTATACAGCAATACAAGCCTTTCTCAAGAAACAAGAAAGGTCTCAAGTACACAACCTAACCCTACACCTAAAGGAGCTGGAGAAAGAACAGCAAATAAAACCTAAACCCAGCAGGAGAAGAGAAATAATAAAGATCAGAACAGAAATCAATGAAATAGAAACCAAAAGAACAGTAGAACAGATCAACGAAACTAGGAGCTGGTTCTTTGAAAGAATTAACAAGATTGATAAACCCCTGGCCAGACTTATCAAAAAGAAAAGAGAAAGGACCCAAATCAACAAAATCATGAATGAAAGAGGAGAGATCACAACCAACACCAAAGAAATACAAACAATTATAAGAACATATTATGAGCAACTCTATGCCAGCAAATTAGATAACCTGGAAGAAATGGATGCATTCCTAGAGATGTATCAACTACCAAAACTGAACCAGGAAGAAATAGAAAACCTGAACAGACCTATAACCACTAAGGAAATTGAAGGAGTCATCAAAAATCTCCCAAAAAACAAAAGCCCAGGGCCAGATGGCTTCCCAGGGGAATTCTACCAAACATTTTAAGAAGAATGAATACCTATTCTTCTGAAACTGTTCCAAAAAATTGAAATGGAAGGAAAACTTCCAAACTCATTTTATGAGGCCAGCATTACCTTGATCCCAAAACCAGACAAAGACCCCATCAAAAAGGAGAATTACAGACCAATATCCCTGATGAACATGGATGCAAAAATTCTCACCAAAATACTAGCCAATAGGATCGAACAGTACATTAAAAGGATTATTCACCACGACCAAGTGGGATTTATCCCTGGGCTGCAAGGTTGGTTCAACATCCGCAAATCAATCAACGTGATACAATACATTAACAAAAGAAAGAACAAGAATCATATGATCCTCTCAATAGATGCAGAAAAAGCATTTGACAAAGTACAGCATCCTTTCTCGATCAAAACTCTTCAGAGTATAGGCATAGAGGGTACATACCTCAATATCATAAAAGCCATCTATGAAAAACCTACAGCGAGTATCAATCTCAATGGGGAAAAACTGAGAGCTTTCCCCCTAAGGTCAGGAACGCGGCAGGGATGTCCACTATCACCGCTGCTATTCAACATAGTATTGGAAGTCCTAGCCACAGCAATCAGACAACAAAAAGAAATAAAAGGCAGCCAAATCGGCAAAGAAGAAGTCAAACTCTCACTCTTTGCAGATGATATACTTTATGTGGAAAACCCCAAAGACTCCACCCCAAAACTGCTAGAACTCATACAGCAATTCAGTAAAGTGGCAGGATATAAAATCAATGCACAGAAGTCAGTGGCATTCCTATACACCAACAACAAGACAGAAGAAAGAGAAATTAAGGAGTCGATCCCATTTACAATTGCACCCAAAACCGTAAGATACCTAGGAATAAATCTAACCAAAGAGGCAAAGGATCTGTACTCAGAAAACTATAAAATACTCATGAAAGAAATTGAGGAAGACACAAAGAAATGGAAAAACGTTCCATGCTCATGGATTGGAAGAACAAATATTGTGAAGATGTCAATGCTACCTAGAGCAATCTACACATTCAATGCAATCCCCATCAAAATACCATCCACTTTTTTCAAAGAAATGGAACAAATAATCCTAAAATTTGTATGGAACCAGAAAAGACCCCACATAGCCAGAGGAATGTTGAAAAAGAAAAGCAAAGCTGGCGGCATCACAATTCCGGACTTCCAGCTCTATTACAAAGCTGTCATCATCAAGACAGTATGGTACTGGCACAAAAACAGGCACATAGATCAAGGGAACAGAATAGAGAGCCCAGAAATGGACCCTCAACTCTATGGTCAACTAATCTTCGACAAAGCAGGAAAGAATGTCCAATGGAACAAAGACAGTCTCTTCAACAAATGGTGTTGGGAAAATTGGATAGCCACATGCGGAAGAATGAAACTGGACCATTTCCTTACACCACACACAAAAATAGACTCCAAATGGTTGAAAGACCTCAATGTGAGACAGGAGTCCATCAAAATCCTAAAGGAGAACACAGGCAGCAACCTCTTCGACCTCAGCCGAAGCAACTTCTTCCTAGAAACATTGCCAAAGGCAAGGGAAGCAAGGGCAAAAATGAACTATTGGGACTTCATCAAGATAAAAAGCTTTTGCAAAGCAAAGGAGACAGTCAACAAAACCAAAGACAACCGACAGAATGGGAGAAGATATTTGCAAATGACATATCAGATAAAGGACTGGTATCCAAAATCTATAAAGAACTCCTCAAACTCAACACCCAAAGAACAAGGAATCCAATCAAGAAATGGGCAGAAGACATGAACAGACATTTTCCCAAAGAAGACATCCAAATGGCCAACAGACACATGAAAAAGTGCTCAATATCGCTCGGCATCAGGGAAATCCAAATCAAAACCTCAATGAGATACCACCTCACACCAGTCAGAATGGCTAAAATTAACATGTCAGGAAACGACAGATGTTGGCGGGGATGCGGAGAAAGGGGAACCCTCCTACACTGTTGGTGGGAATGCAAGCTGGTGCAGCCACTCTGGAAAACAGTATGGAGGTTCCTCAAAAAGTTGAAAATAGAGCTACCATATGATCCAGCAATTGCACTACTGGGTATTGACCCCAAAGATACAAAAGTAGGGATCCGAAAGGGTACGTGCACCCCAATGTTTATAGCAGCAATGCCCACAATAGCCAAACTGTGGAAAGAGCCAAGATGTCCATCGACAGATGAATGGATAAAGAAGAGGTGGTATATATATACAATGGAATATTATGCAGCCATCAAAAGGAATGAGATCTTGCCATTTGCAACGACGTGGATGGAACGGGAGGGTATTATGTTGAGCGAAATAAGTCAAACAGAGAAAGACATGTATCATATGACCTCACTGATACGAGGAATTCTTAATCGCAGGAAACAAACTGAGGGTTGCTGGAGTGGGGGGTGGGGTGGGAGGGATGGGGTGACTGGGTGATAGATACTGGGGAGGGTATGTGCTCTGGTAAGCGCTGTGAATTGTGCAAGACTGTTGAATCTCAGATCTGTACCTCTGAAACAAATAATGGAATATATGTTAAGAAAAAAAAAAAGAAGAAGAAGAAGAAGAAGGTAGCAGGAGGGGAAGAATGAAGGGGGGGAATTGGAGGGGTAGACGAACCATGAGAGACGATGGACTCTGAAAAACAAACTGAGGGGGGCGCTTGGGTGGCTCAGTCGTTAAGCGTCTGCCTTCGGCTCAGGTCATGATCCCAGGGTCCTGGGATCGAGCCCTACATCGGGCTCCCCACTCGGCGGAAAGCCTGCTTCTCCCTCTCCCACTCCCCCTGCTTGTGTTCCCTCTCTCTCTCTGTGTCTCTGTCAAAAAAATAAATAAAATCTTTAAAAAAAAAACCAAACTGAGGGTTCTAGAGGGGAGGGGGGTGGGAGGATGGGTTAGCCTGGTGGTGGGTATTGAGGAGGGCGCATTCTGCATGGAGCACTGGGTGTTATGCACAAACAATGAATCATGGAACACTTCATCTAAAACTAATGATGTAATGTATGGGGATAATATAAGAATAAAAAAATTAAAAAAAAAAAAAGGAAAGTATATTACCAAAAAGCATATTATCAAAAGAAGCTATTTCCGTTTTGGAGAGTCATCTCATAAATACGGTGTTGGAGGCTTTAGTCTCTGAGTTGTAAGCACTTGTTTAGAAAGGCAAAAGGATATAAAAGTTAGGATGTATTAGGATGTATTTTGCCAGAAATACATAGAAACAGACCCACACTGGCCGTCAGTTATGGCCAGCCTGATGCCCTCAGATGTTGCTATATCCCAGAGTGACTCGGGAATCAAAGATTAATTCTGCACAGAAGAGTTTTAGCATGAAGTGCTTCTAGGCATTACGGTTCGCTGAAAACTGACCATCTACATATGATAAAAACAGCATGTAATACCCTCAGCAAATGCCACAGAGTCGGCTCACAGCTGCAATGACGTCACAAGGACACAGGCGACCCACCCGCCCTCTGACGACAGGAAGGATCACCACCAGTCACTCTAAGATCTGAGAGTGTGGCAATGGAACAGAAAGGACAGGCTATTTCAGAGAGGACTGCAGAAATAGGGACAATAAACTAAGAAGTTTAGCAAATAATCCCACCCCTTAGCCTAAGAAGTTTCCCCTGACCTGGAGAGAAGAGAAGTTATAAAATTAAATTTTTATAAACACACATGTGGCATCTTTGGCTTCAAACAAGCAGCAAGGCGTGTGGCCGTGCTGCCCAGGGTCAGCGGTCTATCCCTGCCAAACTCTCGGGGCTGCGTGGTCACAGTACTGACCATACTCTGTGCACAGGAGGGATTAATCCTGCCACAGATGTGACAGGCAGAGAGGGGTCTCGCCACAATCCACAGCAGGCTCCCTCAGCCACTGCAGTTCTGTCTAAGCATCTCGGAAGCCCGCCACCATAAAATGCCTTACAGTTCGGTTTGGAGGTTGACGTTCTATGAAACTCCGGATAAAAGGAATGGGAAATGCCTCTCTTCCCCCTGGCCTCCCCGCCCCCCCCATTCCCCTTGAACTCAGGGTCAGACTTCTAGGGAACCAGATCCTATCTGGGAACAACCCAGCGGTCAGTACAAAGAGACATCTCCCACCCGTCTCCCCGAAAGGGCTTTCAGAGGGATTTCGGACACTCTCCATCTCCGCGTGCGGAGGCTGGGTAATTGCCGGGCTGACCCTCGGGAGCCTCTTGCCCTGCTCACCTTTCACTATAATGCGTGGTACAGCATAATCATGAAATGTGCTTATTAATTTTACTCATTTGACACTGCGCTCTTCTGCCCTGAGCTAGATGTTAGGAGAAAATGATAGGGATAGATTCTGCTCCTGTCAGACTTACCAAGACTTTCAGAAAACCAGACTATCAAAGGCCATCTGCCACCCACTAGCCAAGCTTTCAAGATGACCCCAAAGGTACAAACAGGATGTTAAAGACACCAAATCAACAAAGGAGAACAGCAAGAAGACGTGGAGACCCATGCCCTGGGTGTGAGCCCCCCGCATGAGCCCTCTCAGGAGAGCAACCCCTGAGCCAGTCCTCCCAGAGATCACGAGCACTGAGCCCCTGCCCTGATTCATGACTTGCTGCTTCATATCTAATTCATCAAAAGACACATTGGCTTCTCAAATCAGGAACATTTTTATTAGCTTCCCCAAGAGTTTTATGGCACAAAGCCATATCTAATGATTCTATTTTATGGCAAGTTATACATTCAAACAGTGCTTTGAAGTCAGACAGCAGGTAAGACTCAAATCTTTGTCAAAAAAGATTCCCTTGTCCTTTCACTTTTAAAATGTTTGTAAGCTTTCAAGCAGTTGGGGAAGTGATGTGGAGCATTTTAACGGGCTTCTCCTCCCCTGGACGGGACCCAGTGCTGGCTGAGCCAAGGTATACTACAGCCTTCTCAACGGGGGTTGCTTTTGCCCCTCTGTCCCCTCCACCTAGGGACATCTGGCAATGTCTGCACACATTTTTGGTTGTCACAACTGGGGGGGGAGGGAGGTTAATGCTACTGGTATCTAATAGGTAGAGGCCAGGGATGCTAAGCATCCTATATATGTAGTGCAGACAGCCCCCCAACACAGAATTATCTGATTATCTGGTCCAAAATGTCACTAGTGTCAAGGTTGAGAAACCATGCCTTAGGGCTTCTTCTGGACCAGGCACTGTATCCCTCCCACCCCTGGGACATCGGATGCTAATCTAATCATGGTGGCAGGTTTTCAGTGCTGGCTAATGAGCCTCGCATTCTTTTTATTCTTATACATTCTTGGTGCACATTTTCAATAAACAAGAACAATATGCTGTCTTAAACAAAATGAGGAAAGTGAAAATAAGACCACCTTAGAATCTCAGGACACATGACCACAGTCACTGGTAACTAAACCCTCCTAATGTTACTCTGCACCTTTTAAGCAATTTATCTAATCGAAACAACAAAATAACCAATTCCAGCCATCAGTACTACTGAACACCACCACAGACGCCAGCTGAAAAGCAAAGCAAGTTCTTTGCTAAATTGTAGTGGTGTGATCAGTCAGAGCAGTGGACTTGGAAGGGGGTCGGTCTGGTCCTGATTCACCACTCCCAAGGACTGGGCCTCGGCCCTCTGTCACTTCACTTGTCGGAGCTTGGGTTCTCTTAATCAGCAAAGTGGTGAAAAAGCTATTTTGCCCTCCTAGCCTTCCAGGGAACTGTGAGAGCCAAATGACTTCACAGGTAGGAAACTGCTCTGCAAACTGTAAAGAGCTATGAGAATGTATGGCAATACACTGATGACACTTATGCATGCATGACAACCCATGACAAAGATCTTTCAGACTCTTGGATCCTGTTCCTGAAATTTCACAACTGGAAGTGAGTTTAGAAATCAACAGAGCCAACCTTTTAGTTTTACAGAAGATGAAAATGTCCATCACAGAGGTCAAGTGACTCGGCCAAGGCCAGGAAACAGCCCAGGTGGACTCAGGTCCTCTGACTCCCAAACCAGGACACTCCCACACCTTCCCACTGGTAAGGCTTTCCCTCCCTGTTTAAGTTCCCAGAGGCAAGGAGCACATTTACACACAAGGTTCGGGGGGTCTTGAACACAGGAGATAAATATTGGTTGAATTAGTGGATCTTGACTTACTACATCGTAGCCTGTTGGGGCTCGGTTCCGAGAAGCCACCACCCCCACTCCTGTGATGGGATCCATCGACGTCTCTGGCAAAGCTTCTGAAAGGTCTTTGACTTCAGGCATGGTGGATTGGTCCTGGTTCCGAAAAGGAAAAAGAAAGCACAAAATTCAAACTGACCATTTAAAGTGAACGATACAAAGTCTCAAACAGAACCGGAATCCTGGCGCAAATATCCTGAGCTAAGCTCCATATACCTGAACTGGCTAAAGGAGCCCCGGCCTTACCTGACCCTTTCCTCAGATCAAGAACTCAAGTCATCTCTAACCCCTGCTCTTCTCATGTTGGCTCTGAACACTGAGCGAACATAGTTAATGAGGGCCCGTCCCTGCTCGGAGAGGTAACTTTGACTCAAACCCAGAAGCAAACCATTCTTCCCACTCTCAACAAGCTGCCTGACTTCTGAACAGATACCAACAGCTTCTCTGAGGAGAAAGCAGACACAGCTGAATCTAACGTCACTGTTCACTTCTCTCCCTTACAGTATCTCCTTGTGGAGGTGCAGACTTCCAAATCCACAGCCTCTCGCACAACCAAGCGTGGACTGTTCAGTAGGCAGAGCTTTGCAAACACATGGAAGAAAGTGTTCTGGGAATGCAGGCAAAGGAACGGCGTTCAAGTCCAGGCTCCATGGTTTACCGGCTGGTGACTCTGAGCAAGCAAGAGGTCACGATACGGACAGTCACAGAGCTGCCGTGAGATCTAAGGGAGTCACCTAAACGAAGGGCCTGGAGGAGTCCCTGGCACACAGTGGGCACTCAACAAAAAGCAGATGAGACTGGCAGGTTTGGGGCCCACAGGTCCAGCGTAAGTGGCCAGAAATATGGTAGGCGCCATTCCTGGGAGGACTGGCAGGTGCCTTTGTGGTGTTTAATCCCGCAGGTCATGTGGGCACTTACTCAAAGCTAAATACTAACAATGACCATAATTCTTGCTGGGCACTTCGGGAGAAAGGGAGGGGAACTGGAATTATTATTCTGCTGCTGACTGCCTCTTGATGTGACCAGAGGAGACAAGGAGAATATAGAGAGCACTGGGTCTGGGCAGCTGGAGTGGCAGGGCACCAGAAAGCAAATAAAAGAGGTAACATCCTATGTAAATGACTTCTAGTACTTTTAAAAGGACAAGCAGTGAAAAAGAGCAAGTTAAATTCCACCTCCTTCTGCAGCAATTAAATTCCACTGACTGTAGGTCTACCAGATCTCTCAAAGCTGGTTACTGCTTCTAAAGCAAACCAAACACCCTGCCTAACTAGGCAGGGAGAAGAAATATTCTTAGTTCTCAGCCTAGAATCAGAAAAGGCAGAGGCTATTAAAAATGACTGCAGCCTTCTAAATGGGAACAATCAGAATGCTATATGCAAGTCACCCATGTAATCAGTGTCCCCTGAAGCCCACAAAAGGCTCCGGAAACTGACTTGTCAATGAAATTGAGCCAAGTCTCCAATCAAGGCTAGGAAGCGCCTGGCAGAAGCCACACTCTCAACTTCGGTTCACGACAAAAGCCAAACTAAGTTATGCTTTACTTAATTCTACTGAAAATGAGCTTCTAGAAGCCCAGGCCAGGGGGTAGGATACCATGCCACACCACTGCATCATTTTCTATTTTCAAATTTCATTTACCAGGCAGGTTTATATAAAGCACCGGGCTTGGCGCTTCCTGCACAAAGTAGGCAGGAAGTATTTATTGAATGAATAGGCATGCATGCCCCCCAATAAAGAAGGTTTAGCGTTAAATATCTGCATCAGCCCAGTCCAAAGCAAACACTAATCAAAAAGTATCATCACTTGGAAAATCCCATAGTATTGGTAGCATGAAAATAACACTGCTGCAGTTTGAAAAATATGGGTACCTGCTGTTGGTTACCAAAACGCTTTGCAATTAACAACTCATTAACGGAATGTACAAATTCTGCCAGTGCTAAAATATCATGCTGTGAATTTAATAAAACATCCGAGGTAAGTTTTTTTTAATTATTATTATTAAGATAGTACTGCCTCTACTTTGTGAGCGAGAGAGGAGGCAAGCATGGGACTAAATAAATATTTTATTTGCTGATGGGGTCCCGTCCCCGGGTCACGACGTCCTCGCGAGGCGCGGGTGACAACGGCTCTCCCTGCCCGAAGCCGGCGGTCAAGGGCAGTGGGGAAACTCGCCCCCTGGAGCCCGGCCACTCCCACAATGCACCGGGGAGGCAGCCGGGCCGCAGGTTCCAAGATGGCTGCGGGCTGCCTCCAGCTGAGGCAGACAAAGGAGCCGGCGGCCTGTGCCCATGCGTGCACGGTCGCAGCCCAGCCTGCAGACGGGAGGATGCGACAGCAGAGCATGAGCACAGAGCATTTAGGATGCACGCCTCCTTCTTCCCTTTCCCCCCAGTTGCTGTACCCTGGGGATCAAGGCAGCCTTTGTGAAATACAGACAAATGACTCCTCGCGGCGCGGGGCCGCGGCCGGCTCGGCGGTGGAGGAAGCCCCACCACCAGCAAAGGAAGCTTTTAATGAGAAACGCCCAAGATATCCATGGCAGAGGCAATCACTCAAAGCAGCTTGCCCTGAATTACATATTTTCTGACTGCAAATTACTTTTAACAGCGTCTCTACCGTCACTTCAATTGACCTTCCTAACAAAAGGCCATTTATTAACTAGCACTCCACGTTTCCCGGGCTGTGTGGAGCCTCGAGCCAGAAGGGATGGCACCGCCGAGTACTCAGCCGCCCAGGGTCACAGGCCAGGCCTCTGAGAGGGGAGAAGAGGCCATTAATGCAAGCCTGCAGAGCAGATTCTGCCGGGGAGGGGAGGGTGGGGAGCGGGCTGTTTAAGACCAACGTTAACCTGTGTGGCAAGAGGCAATGCTGGTCTAAAACATAAAATACCAAGGCCTACTTGCAGCAACCCCTGATTTCATCCTCAGCAGCTCTGCAGCAGATAGAGACCCACCTCTATCTCAAAATCCTAATTGCACACAAAACACACTAACACACCCAGCTGCATTTGTACAGCGCTTTGCAATTCTCAGAAAGCTTTCTTAGGCTCCTTCTTGACTGATGATCATACCAAACCTGGAAGGTGGCTGGGTCTAATTACCTCTATCTTAGAGAAGACAAAGAATTTAGAGAAGAAGGCCCAGAGTTGTCAGCTGCCATGCAACCGGCAGCCGGCCCACCTGAACAGGACCTCTAGTCCTCCTTCCCAGATCTGATCTGCTTTCCATGACACTGTGCAGAGAGACCAGCATCCCATCTGATACCCAACTGAGAAAGCAGTTTCAACACTAATTATATTTAAAAATGCCAAAGCTCTTCTTTCTCCAGCTATAGCCCAATAAGTGAAGCAAGGGGGAGAAAAGTACAGAAAGATAAAAGTAACATGGGATTAATTTTCCTCACACCTCAGTTTCAAGATTCAACATTTCCCTCATAAATAATTTACAACAATAAAAATGAGCTAAGGCCATGTTTGTGTAGGACGGAGGTAAATTTAGGCCTAATGAGGGAGATCCAAGCACTGCACAGGAGGGAATAGGTTGATGTATAGCACCGTGCGCGTGCAATCGACAGCACACAGGGGCTCCATTACCAACGGGAAGTCTCGAGGCCCACCAGGAGGAGGGGGGGAGCAATTGAGGGAAACTTCCACCATCCAAGCTGTGGCTGCAAGGGGAGTCTCTGCAGGGAGAGCCAAAAGTTGACCAGTATTTTAGACGACAAGACAACGGAGGCTGAGATTTCTCAGGACTAAAAGATTGAACCAACCTGAAATTAAGTCAGTTGTCAGTAAATGCCAGGTGAGGAATCAAGCTGGTGATGGTACCTAGGAGTCACGTCTGCTGGTGGACACAGGGAGAGTGCAGTGGCAACACTGACCTTGAGCTGGTTCTCCTCACTTAACCTCGTGGGTCATCTGGCCCCAATTCCCAACCCAATCTCTACCCCTGGTGCATGGCCAGCCTCCACTGTATCATTTCCAAGGCTGGGGGCTGCTATACCTATGTCTGCCCCAAGAGGATTTATCCGCCAGGCAGAAGAGTATGTATGAATGTGTTGTGGTGTGTGTGTGTGTGTGTGTGT